>NC_068934.1:2746614-3049645 GCF_023091745.1 Budorcas taxicolor | reverse complement strand
CTGAAGCTCCAGTACTTTGGCCACCTGGTGCAAAGAGCCGACTCATTAGAAGAGACCCTGATGCTGGGAAAGATTGAGGGCGGGAGAAGGGGATGACAGAGGATGAGATGGTTGGATGGGATCACAGACTCAATCGACATGAGTTTGAGCAAGCTCTGGGAGATGGTGAAAGACAGGGAAACCAGGTGTGCTGCGGTCCACGGGGTCGCAAAGAGTCGGACACGACTGAGAGACAGCAACAACAGAATACACGAGTTTCAGTTCCTCCACATCCTCACCAACAGTTGTTGTTTTTCTATTTTTTTTCCTAGCAGCTATCCTCATGGGTGTGAAGTGGCCTAATTTGGTTTTAAGTTGCCATTTATCAAATGCTTATGGAGCACTCGCTGGCTACAGACCCTGGGCTGGGCTGTACTGAGCTCTAAGAGTGCTTCTCTTGTAGTTAGCTGACTGATCCAAAGTTGCCTGGTGACCTCAGCTTACAATCAGGTGCATTCTCTTCCCTGAACATTCTAGGAGGGCTACTACAGCAGGTTAAGGGTCTGTATGTAACCCTGACCCTGTTGCATGATGCGGCCCCTTGTCTCATGACCTCATATGAAAGGAATCTTATGATTATGAGCAGATTGTATATTGCGTATGTTTACTAGTGTCTTACTGGAACACATGCCATTATAATACAGTATTTGATTCCCAAGCTAGGTCAGGAAAGCCTATGTGCAAAAAGTAGTAACTTGGTATGATGGTTTTTATTACAAAGCTTTATCTCAGTTACGTATGTTCCCACTTCCAGGTTGTGGCTTCAGAGACACACCCTGAACACACTAGGAGGAGCAGGGACCGCTTCGCCCTGCTGTCCCTTTTGCCCACTGATAAGCGGTGGCATGTGTCACAGGGAGGGCTCAGCACTAGAGAAGGAATGAGAGGCAGGATTCAGGGAGCTGGGGATGGTGGGCACTGCAAGGACTTTGGGTCTCAGTTATTTCACTTGCACATCTGTGTAAGTGAATATGAGAATGACTGAATAATCTTCCTTAGTCCCTGGGTGTTTAGCAGCATGAAAAGAAGACCATTTGTCACTTCCGTGTACCAGTTGCCCTCGAACCTTCATCGGCCTTCACTTAGTCAGTGGGCCACGCTTGTATGGAACTCCTCCTTTCAGTGCCTCGTGGGTCAGGCCCTCTGCTGGGCAGGGAATGCAGTGTGGTGAAAAGGTAGCTGAGCTTATGGTGGACACTTAGGGTCAGTTGCTATTTATGGATTATTCATAAAGCAGGGGCTCTTAGTTGAAAGATTGCCTCTACATTTTGCAATAATACCCCAGATTGCTTTACCGTAAAACCCAGCCCCCTTTCCCCACCCTTGATGTTTGCTGCCAGAATCCACAGCATGCTTCAGAACGCTTGCTATTTTGGTAGTGCTTCTGAAAACGTGTGAGGTGGATTGCTTGCAGGGGAAAAATATATTATATATAGTAAGCATCACTTAAGATGTAGTGTTAGAAAAAGCATACATCTTAAAGCACTCATTCAGATACATAGTATTTTTTTGGAGCTAGGAATAAGAATCTTCTTGATGCCCACATGTACTCTACATAAACCATGTGAGCTCTTTAATTTCACCCTCCTCTTTTCCTTGGTAAGACGAACGCTGATTTTTGGCAGGAAGGATGGGACTCGTCAGGGATGTGAACCTCGTGGCTGAATCTGTTGTAACGGTGTGTGAATTCAGGTGAGGGTCGTAGGGGCAGAGGGACTGGGGAAGCAAGTCTGGAGGGGCCCACCTCCCTACAGGCTCCTCTGGACACTTCCCTTCCCCAGCCTGTGTGTCCTCTTTGGTTTCACCTTCGATTATATTTCTGAGAAGCTTGAATCTGTTGAATTGAGTACAAGGATGTGGGCAGCAGAACAAAAAGTGTTTTATTTATTTCCTGACAGGCTTTTAACAGGCTGTGGTTATAATGGGAGAGAAATGCATTCTGTCCACAACACAAATTGCTTTTCTTCGAGAACATTATGGTGGTACTTCCTGGCGCAGGATTTCCATGGTTCTTGAATTTGCTCTCTCTTTTGTTGGTTTGTGAGCTAAGAAAGAAAAGAACAAGAGCTTTGTAACCCTAATAACGAAGTAATAATTAAGTCTTTTATAAAGGCAAGCTTATTCCCACATCTTATTCCAAGGTACAAGACATACTTGCTCATTAGGAGGCATTGTAAGTACTCAATGGTAGTGTATCAGGCGTTAGATGGCATAAATAAATATGACCTCATTCATGTGGAGCTTCACCCCTGAGAGTGATACTTCGTGTGCTTTCAGGCCCCGTCTTGAATGCTGTAAGTGTGGTACATTAATGGTGTTGGGAGACTCCGAGACCAGCTCCCCACCCCCAGCTAGCAGGTTTTCATGCTTGGCATCCAGGTTCCTGGGGTCTGCAGGGGGAACTGACACCCGCTTTTTACTGATTACCCTGAAACAAGAGAGAGCACTGGGTACCGTTTGTGTGTGTGGTCCAGGGGAGACTGGGGGCTGGGGACACGGGCAGTGGAGCGAGACCTCAGCGGTGCGCGGAGCCCTGTGAGCGTGATGTTTCCAAGGCCACCCTTATCAATACACAAGCCGCACAGGGTAACCATTCTTTCGGTGAGAAATATACCACATTTTAACATTTGCTGTCGTTTAGTTGCTGAAGTCATGTCTGACTCTTTGCAACCTCATGGACTGTAGCCCACCAAACTCCTCTGTCCATGGGCTTTCCCAGGCAAGAATACTGGAGTGGGGTGCCATGCCCTTCTGCAGGGGGTCTTCCCCACCCAGGGATCGAACCTGCATCTCCTGCATTGCAGGTGGATTCTTTACCACTGAGCCACCTTAGAAGCCACGTTTTAACATATAGTCTGAAAAAAAAAAAAAAAATCCTGGGGAGAACCTAACCTTGTCAGGCCAGTACATGGCTTGTGAGGCCTCCCCACTGTGGAACCCAGCTCCACCACCTTCTCCCCCTACCCACCCACCCCTTGCACCCTCCAAATCTTACTTTCTAAGACACGTGAGCAGTAGCACTAGAACTTATGGATGGGACAGGGTGGGGACCAGTCAGATTGATGGGGACTTCAAGAACTTACCTTGGACCACATTTGCAGAAGCAACACAATCTTGTTCGGATTGCATGTGTATTCCAGTCTGTCCCTGAGACAGACGGTGATTTCGGACACTGTGCTTCGGGGACATGCCCTTCTGGACTTAGTGGCCTGTGGATCCCATGTTCCAGTGTATGATGGTATCTGATGAGAGACATAACCATCTTGCTATTGGCCCTCTCATGGGCCATGTGGGGGAGTGAGCCGTGGGTACAATGAGACTGGGCTTCCTTCTCCATTCACTTGAGTCAGATACTTGCTCCTTCATCTCGTTACCAGAACAACAAACTTGATTTCCTCCCAACTTCCTAGTGATCCTGATTATCAAAATGTTTTGACTAAACAACCTACATTGGGCTTTATTGCTGTCAGACACCCCTCCTGTCTTAGTACCATCGGTTGCTGGGGCCCTGTCCGCCCAGTAAGGCCACAGGAGTTCTCTTGAGCTTGACTGCAGTCACTGGGTATTTATCTCGCACTGTGCCCACCCTGTAGTACTAAGAGTTTGTGATTTTCTTTCCCACATTCCTCCCTTTTATTCCTTGAAGACCAACCTTGACATATGTGTGGATTTTGTATCCTTCACTTTTTAGTTTAACTCTTTTCTTCTCTGTGCCTGTTCCTTACTTCACTCTGTCCCTTTTATCACCTCCAACATCTCTCCCTCAATATTCTTTCTCATTGAACCTATCTCATTACAGCCTCTTGGATGTGATAATGCTTTACAGAGTGTTTTCATAAATTAGCTGGATTGCTACGAACTTGTCTGATGTCACATTTAACTGTGTCATTTATGGACAGATGGTCTGGTTAGAAATGATTCTATAGAGGTCTTCCCTTCAGTTCAGTTTATTCACTCAGTCATGTTTAACTTTTTGCGATACCATGGGTTTCAGCACATCAGGCCTCCCTATCTATCACCAACTTGCAGGGGTTACTCAAATTCACATTCTTCAAGTTGGTGTTGCCGTCCAATTATCTCATCCTCTGTCATCCCCTTCTCCTCCTGCCCTCAATTTTCCCCAGCATCAGGGTCTTTTCAAGTGAGTCAGCTCTTCACATCAGGTGGCCAAAGTACTGGAGTTTCAGCTTCAACACCAGTCCTTCCAATGAACACCCAGGGCTGATCTCCTTTAGGATGCACTGGTTGGATCTCCTTGCAGTCCAAGGGACTCTCAAGAGTCTTCTCCAACACCACAGTTCAAAAGCATCAATTCTTCAGTGCTCAGCTTTCTTTATAGTCCAACTTTCACATCCATACATGACCACTGGAAAAACGATAGCCTTGACCAAATGGACCTTTGTTGGCAAAGTAATGTCTCTACTTTTTAATATGCAGTCAAGGTTGGTCATAACTTTTCTTCCAAGGAGCAAGTGTCTTTTAATTTCATGGCTGCAGTCACCATATGCAGTGATTTTGGAGCCCAAGAAAATAAAGTCTGTCACTGTTTCCATTGTTTCCCCATCTATTTGCCATGAAGTAATGGAACTGGATGCCATGATCTTAGTTTTCTGAATGTTGACTTTTAAGGTAACTTTTTCACTCTCCTCTTTCACTTTCATCAAGAGATTCTTTAGTTAATATCTGAGCTTATTGAGTATGTCAAGGCTGCCTGCTTATTGTCACCCTGCTTATTTAACTTATATGCAGAGTACATCATGAGAAACACTGGCTTGGAAGAAGCACAAGCTGGAATCAAGATTGCTGGGAGAAATATCAATAACCTGAGATATGCAGAGGACACCACCCTTATGGCAGAAAGTGAAGAGGAACTAAAAAGCCCCTTGATGAAAGTGGAAGTGGAGAGTGAAAAAGTTGGCTTAAATCTCAACATTCAGAAAACAAAGATCACGGCATCTGGTCCCATCACTTCATGGGAAATAGATGGGGAAACAGTGGAAACAGTGTCAGACTTTATTTTTTGGGGCTCCAAAATCACTGCAGATGGTGACTGCAGCCATGAAATTAAAAGACGCTTAATCCTTGGAAGGAAAATTATGACCAACCTAGATAGCATATTGAAAAGCAGAGACATTACTTTGCCAACAAAGGTCTGTCTAGTCAAGGCTATGGTTTTTCCAGTGGTCATGTATGGATGTGAGAGTTGGACTGTGAAGAAGGCTGAGTGCTGAAGAATTGATGCTTTTGAACTGTGGTGTTGGAGAAGATCTTGAGAGTCCCTTGGACTGCAAGGAGATCCAACCAGTCCATTCTGAAGAAGATCAGCCCTGAGATTTGTTTGGAGGGAATGATGCTGCAGCTGAAACTCCAGTACTTTGGCCACCTCATGCAAAGAGTTGACTCATTGGAAAAGACTCTGATGCTGGGAGGGATTGGGGGCAGGAGGCGAAGGGGATGGCAGAGGATGAGATGGCTGGATGGCATCACTGATTTGATGGACATGAGTCCGAGTGAACTCTGGGAGTTGGTGATGGACAGGGAGGCCTGGCATGCTGCGATTCATGGGGTCGCAAAGAGTCGGACATGACCCGAGCGACTGAACTGAACTGAACTGAACTGAGCTTACTGATATTTCTCCTGGCAATCTTGATTCCAGCTTGTGCTTCATCTAGTCCAGCGTTTCTCATGATGTACTCTGCACATAAGTTAAATAAGCAGGGTGATAATATACAGCCTTGACGTGCTCCTTTCCTGATTTGGAACCAGCCTGTTTTTCCATGCCCAGTTCCAACTGTTGCTTCTTGAGCTGCAGACAGGTTTCTCAGAAGGCAGGTCAGGTGGTTTGGTGTTCCCATCTCTTTAAGCTATAGCTTAACTGATAGCCTTAGATTGTGAGCCATGAAATCTTTTAAGTGTAAATGAATGCATCCTCTTTTCTCGCTAACACTTTATTGAGCACCTACAACTGACAGACAATTTACAGGATATCATTATTCTCATTTTATAGTTAAAGGAATTGAGACTCAGAGTTTAAGTCTTTGCCCTACATTCACATTGCTGATGAAAGGATAGAGCCATGATTTAAACTCTGGTCTCTGTGGTTTTAGCCAAGCCCTACTATTTGCGTTATGGAGACTCCTTCATGGGTGGAAAGTCCTTGGTTAGGGAAGCCCTTCTGATCATTTCTCAAGCAATTCTTCCTTAGCTGCATATTTGCCTGGAGAATAGGAGTAATTCTAAGAAATGTAGGCTTTTATTCTGAAGTAGGTCTCTTTATATAATATTGATAACAGGATACAAAACTAAATGACCCAGGGGTCCCAGGCTAGTCACAACTTTATAACTAAGTTCAACATGTCAGACCAATATGGATCAAAGGGAGAAAATCCTTTGGGAAAATGCTTGAAATATGGAAATAAAAATGCCTAAGTAACCCATGGGAATGCAAATGGCCTCATTTATTTGAAAGATTTGTATTTTATTTGGAGTTTCCTAAGAGAATAGTCTTCACAGAATACCTTTCTTAGAATGTCATATTTGGAAAACAATTTTGAAATCCATATTGAAGACTGATGACTGATGAGGGGGGAAAACACGTCAACTTGTGTAAAGTTGAGGTACACTTTCCCTTTTTAAATGGGCTTCTCAGGCCTGGGGAAAACATATTTTTTTGTTGCATAGGTGTCTACATAAAAATCATCTGTGTAATCAGATATATTTTTTATGTCATGTAAAAGTTTCCACAGTGTTTTGCAGGCATCATTTGAAGTTCACACAGATCTGTGAGGGAGAGACTGTGGATTACTCCCATTTTATAGATGAGAAAACTGAAGCCCAGAAAGTTTATGTGATGTGTAAGACATCCAACTAGAGAGTAGTGGGACCAAGTCTATTTGAGACCTGGCTCCTTCTGTTTACTAGTCTTAGCCAGGCCTAGGCGCTCTGTTCCCTAGTTTATTCTTCTGTGTGGGGATGATGGTGATCTGATTGTGATGATTACTGTGTTGGTCGTGGGGGCAGTGGTGTGGTAGTGACAGAAAAGACCTGGTAGAATTGTTCTTAATATGAAGTGAAAGTGAAAGGCACTCAGTCATGTCTGACTCTATGCTACCCCATAGTCCGTGGAATTCTCCAGGCCAGAATACTGGAGTGGGTAGCCTTTCCCTTCTCCAGGGGCTCTTCCCAACCCAGGGATCAAACCCAGGTCTCCTCCACTGCAGGCAGATTTTTCACCAGCTGAGCCATCAGGGAAGCCCCCATATGAAGGGAGGTAATGGTCAAAAAGCACTCAGCACAGTTCCCCAGCACAAGGGGTGTGACCGGTGTCAGTTCCTCTTGAAAAGGTTTGGCTTCCCAGCCCTCTGCTCTTTCCTCCATGCCATCCTGCCCCTGCTGGCTGCAGACGAAGCTCCGGAGAGGACGACACCCTCCGGAATGCCTCCCACCGGGAGAGGAGGACAGCCCTCTGCATCTCCTCACCTCTCTGTTTGGTGTAAATTGCCCAGGGAGTTCATTGCTTGCCCAAGGACATGGTCTCAACATGCCAGAAAGACACGTTAGTAGAAAGTTCAGAAGTGCCAATCAACAAGCCCCATCACTTTCCCAGCAAATATCAGATCAAATAATTGTCCCTTAGCAAAGAGAATTAGTGATTACAGAGATTACATTTCACATTCTAGGCTGCTTCCCCAAGGAAATGGTTCCGTCAGTAAAAATTATGTGATGTGCCCAAGAGGGCCTTATTTATTTGCCCTCATTGGAAAACGGTGTTCCACCCAAAGGGGACAAGTCTTGACAACTGAAACCTATACCTCAAAGGGCTTCTTTTTTATTTATCCCAATAATATCTTTTTTACTGAAGTACAACTGACTTACAATGTTGTGCTAGCTTCATAATAATATATATATATATTATTTTTCAGATTTTTTCCTATATAGGTTATTACAGTGTATTAAATATAGTTCCCTGGGCTATATGGTAGGTCCTAGCTGTTTATCTGTGTTATATCTAGTAGTGTATATCTATTAATTCCAAATTTCTAAGTTTTCTCTCCCACTGATTTCCCCTTTGGTAGCCATAAGTTGGTTTTCTATGCCTGTGAATTCATTTCTGACTTGTAAATAAGTTTCTTTGTTTCATTGTCTTAGATTCTACACCTAAGTTATATCATATGATATTTGCATTTCTCTGTCTGAATTACTTCACTTAGTATAATAATTTCTAGAACCATCCATTGCTTTGAGTGGCATTATTTCATTTTTCTTTATGGCTGAGTGGTTTTCCATTGTATATATGTACTATTGATTTGTCTTCATTATTGATGTATTGTCAGTGGACACTTAAGTTGCTTCCCTGTCTTGACTATTATAAATGGCGCTGCTATGAACACTGGGGTACATGAATCCTTTTGAATTAGGCTTTTCTCAGGATATACGCCCAGGAGTGGGATGGCTAGATCATGTAGCAGCTTTGCCTTCAGTTTTTCAGGAAACCTCCTTAATGACTGTTCTCCTTAATGTCTTCACCAATTTGCATTCCTACTAACAGTATAAGGGGGTTCCTTTTCTCAACACCTTCTCCAGGATTTATCAAAACACTTCTTTTGATTGTAAGCTTTTCTGTAATACACAACACTTTCCTGTGCCTTTTACAGTTGACCGTGATTCACAGCCCACCCATGATCACATGGGCTATCGCGAAGCAGCTTCCATGATGTCTTTCTGGTTGAGTGCTGACTCTCACCATGTGATGCGAACCCCCTAACACATGTGCCTTTTGACCTCTTACACCTTTCTTTTTCCATAGCTGTCTTCTTTACCTCTTATTCCTTACTGTTATTTCTTGTTGTCAGAATCTGTTGGGATGCTGAAATTGTGCCTAAAATAGGAGCATGTAGATAGGCCCTTGTCTTAGGCATTTGTTGGCTCAGAAGGTAAAAAACCTGCCTGCAATTCAGGAGACCTATGTTTGATCCCTGAGTTGGGAAGATCCCCTGGAGACAGGAATGGCTACCCACCCCAGTATTCTTGCCTGGGGAATTCTGTAGACAGAGGAGCCTGGCGAGCTACAATCCCATAGTAGGAGTCCATGGGGTTGCAAAGAGTTGCACATGACTGAGTGACTAACACTTTAACTTTCACAGACCCTTAGTGTGGCCCAAACATCTTCTCCTCCAATCTGTGTGCCTGAACTTCTGATAACTCCTGACCTACAGCTGCATTTGAGATAGTCAAGGTTGCTGCTGTCAAGGTGGTTAGAAGCCAGTGGGGAGAGAAAATGCACATTTTTACAGATGAAATAGAACACGATTGTTCATGAGAAGGCACCTAATCATGATAGTAGGTGCACTGGGAATTCATATGAGGTGAGAAACCTTGGAGAAGACTCACAGGATAGGAGAAGCTGTAGCTAGGCCTCAGAGGACCGTGAGAGCTGGCACATCGCCTCCGTCACGCATCCACTCCTTCAGGCATGCGTTCAGTGAGGGTTAATGGAGCGAGACTATACGCAAGGCTGTGTTGCAGGAGCAGAAGACACAGTATATGCGCCATACAAGGTTTCTGATCTCATGGATCATTTGTATGTGAGAGTGAAGACAGTAAAAGGGAAAGAAACAAGAGCACATCAGAGGGTAGAAACAGCTGGAGACACATAAATGGAGAAATAGGAACCTTCCGATACACACAGAGGGGAGGGTCTCAGGGGCTGTGTCCGAGAAGGCGGCTGGGAAAGGCCCCAGGAGGCGCTTGGACGGTGGGAGGTCTGCCCACGGGCACAGCGGAGGAGCAGCTCTCCAGTTGGGGGCAGGGCAGAAGCACTGAGCATGGGGTCTGCTCAGCAACAGAGGGGGCTGTGAGGTGACAGCAGGGACACGCCAGGCAGAGGGGGGCTGTGAGGTGAGAGTGGGGGGACACGCCGGGCAGAGGGGGGCTGTGAGGTGGGATTAGGGACACCCAGGGCAGAGGGGGGCTGTGAGGTGGGAGTGGGGACATGCCGGGCAGAGGGGGGCTGTGAGGTGGGATTAGGGACACCCAGGGCAGAGGGGGGCTGTGAGGTGAGAGTGGGGGGACACCCAGGGCAGAGGGGGGCTGTGAGGTGGGAGCGGGGATACCCAGCACAGAGGGGGGCTGTGAGGTGGGATTAGGGACACCCAGGGCAGAGGGGGGCTGTGAGGTGGGAGTGGGGACATGCCGGGCAGACGGGGGCTGTGAGGTGAGAGTGGGGGGACACCCAGGGCAGAGGGGGGCTGTGAGGTGGGATTAGGGACACCCAGGGCAGAGGGGGCCTGTGAGGTGAGAGTGGGGGGACACCCAGGGCAGAGGGGGGCTGTGAGGTGGGATTAGGGACACCCAGGGCAGAGGGGGGCTGTGAGGTGAGAGTGGGGGGACACCCAGGGCAGAGGGGGGCTGTGAGATGGGATCAGGGACCCCCAGGGCAGAGGGGGGCTGTGAGGTGGGAGTGGGGTGCCCCAGGGGGGTCTGTGAGGTGGGAGCAGGGCAGGTTGGGAGACGGATGTAACACAGGCAAAGCATTCCAGGCAGTGTCTGCGAAGGAAGGAGCATGGCGTGCAAGGGGTATGTGTGTGTGAGAGAGAGATGGAGGGAAGGAGAGAGAAGGGGAGAGACAGAGAGAGGGAGAGGGGGGAGAGGTGCAGGGAGCCGGTCTGGGCAGCGTGCTGGTGAAGGAGGTAAGGCTGGAGGGAGGGACACTAGTGTGTGGAATCTTCGCATGGCGTCTATTACATATGGTATAAACTTCTGTAGCTGAGAAGGCTACACTTCTGTGTTTATCCTTCTGCAAAACAGCTTAGAGTTGAGATTCACACCGTTAGTGCCAAGGCTTGATTGCCTCTGAGAGTTCACATAGAAGAAACTGCGCTGCGCCCAGTTTCTTAGTCCAAAGTTACTCATCCTGAAACTCTGCTGGCACGTGCACTCTGTGAATCTGGGGCTTTGGAAGACGCACCTGGGCCGGTTCCAGCCAGGTATTTAGAACACACTTGGTTCTGCTTCTCTCCCTGGAAGAATAAGCAGAGCTGACATTTCCTGAGTGTATACCATGTGCAAGGCCCAGGCCTCCTCGCTGATGTGTGATCCCTTATGTAAAATTCCCACGCCTTTCTGTCTCACTTTTGCACAGCACACTGGGGCAGTTCGATTGTTCAAGGTGGCAGATAGTGAGAGAGTCAGGACTTGAGCTCCGGCTGCTTGCCCTCTGAGTCCCTGCCTCCCCCCACGCTGCCTCCCCCAGGCTCTCTGTTCCGGCTCAGATGCTCAGGGACTTGAGTGCGGATGAAGCGCGTGGTCCATCTGAGAGGCCCAGGCCAACTGCCACTTGGCACTCCTGGCTGGCTGTGCAGTCCGACCCTCATCTGCTTCTTTCCTTCTTTATTAAACAGCTTCTGGAATCTCCTCCAACCCCAAAGCAGCTTCTTCCTTGATAGAAAGATAGTAGATATCTAATACTTGACTTATTAAAAAGAAGAACAGAGTACAAGGTTTGTGAGCTCTTGAACAAAAGATTCAGTAGATCCAGGGTTGGTGGAAATTTTCATTTCATTTAATTGTTGGCTCTGCCATGTGCCAGCCAAAAAATAAAAATAATCCTGGAAGCTTTGACATGCTTTTCAGCAAAGATTTACTAGCCGTGTGCTGTAAGGAAGGTTCATATTGCAAAGACTTCATTACTTTCAGTGTGAATATTGTGAGACAAGGTGATAAATCATTTAACTCAGACCTTACTAATCAGAATTAATGTACAGAAGTCTTGTGTTATGGCTTATGTTTTCTCGGTAGTTCTTGAACTTTGGTAAGCTTCTAGGTCATCAGTGAGAATTGCAGGCTCTCTCCAACTCTCTGGCATTGTCCATCCACCCCCGTGGTACCTGTGCTTGTCACGTGCCCTCTTGGGAAAAGCATTTCCAGGATCACACAGTTCCATAGTGACTTTTGCTTTCCTTCCAAAGGACTATAAAATATATGAATGAGTTTGGCCAAGTTTGCAAATCATCAAAGTCTCCACGATAGGAGAATAATGTTTGTTCACCTAAATTCTCAAGGTTAACTGCTTGCCCATTTCAGTTAAAAATTTTTGCTTTCTATCAGAGCCCCATGAAATCAACCTGTGCCTCAGTTTCAACAAAAAGTTAGAATTTCAGAAGTTTTACCTTGCTCATAAAGGGATAAATCCCATTTAAATCTTTAGATATTTAGATTGCTTTAAAAAATATTTTTTTTCCACTCAAAGTCCTTGCTAGGGTCTGCTTCTGTCCCAGTAATTTCTGTACCCTCAAGACCTCACCTTATCTTTGGATTTTCACAGCACCGAACACCAGGTTTTGTAGGGAATAGGTGTTTGTAATATGTTTGTGAAATTGAACAGTTCACCAGCTTGGACTTAAATAACTAGCACCTCCTACCAAAAAGAAGCATAATGTATGCTTTTATGATAAATTTTTCTTCCTGACTTTGGCCCATTACAAGACCTCTGTATTCACATGCACTAGATTCTTATATTCTGCATCCTGATAACAAACAAAAGACACATATTTAATCTTGCCTTAGTGCTCAGTCTGAAATACCCTCCCTGGGACTGCCCTGGTGGTCCAGAGGTTAAGACTTCACCTCCCAGTACAGGGATATGAGGGAGAATGCTGGTCAAGAAGCTAAGATCCCCCATGACTTGAGGCCAGAATACCAAATATGAACAACAGAAAGTCATATTGTAACAGATTCAGTAAAGACTTTAAAAATGGCACACACCAAAAATAAATCTTTAAAAATAAAGTATCTTCGCAGCTACTTATATATAAAATGCTAATTTCCCTATGTAGAGGAGAGGAGTTTCCATTTACAGTGAAATGAATGTCATATATATATTTCCTTGAGGCTCTGCCTCGGGATTTATGTGTGTTTTGTTCTGTAAATGTGTCCATCCACTGTGCTGATGAGTTTTCAGTATTCCGACCCAGAGGGGGCGATCCCTGAGAGTGTACCTCCCAGGGTAGCATTGCTAAACAGATAGGAAAATATTTTTAAAAATACATTATATAAAGCAAATGTTAATACAGACCAGTTTGCTGGTAAGGGTTATTTTCTTCCTTTTTATTATGAATTTGTGCTTGAGGAGTGCAGAATAACCTTGTAAACCTAATTATATTCAATTATACTCTAATATCTTCTACATCTCCAGCACCAGGCTGGGAATCACAAAGAAATAAACGACACAAGAGCTGACCTCTTGCAGAGGTGTTTGGTTCATAATTCTCCCTGGATGTCCTTCAATCCCAGTCTCACCCCAAACCGAACTGTGCTGAACCTCATGACCACTCACTGCTCCAAGAGGATTTCCTTGCAGTGTTTAGATTTTGGCATTCGTTGCTCTTACGTAATATTTGCTCATCCTAAAAGGCAACAGCACCCACTCCAGTACTCTAGCCTGGAAAATCCCATGGATGGAGGAGCCTGGTGGGTTGCAGTCCATGGGGTTGCTGAGAGTCAGACAGGACTGAGTGACTTCACTTTCACTTTTCACTGTCATGCTTTAGAGAAGGAAATGGCAACCCACTCCATTGTTCCTGCCTGGAGAATCCTAGGGACAGGGGAGCCTGATGGGCTGCTGTCTATAGGGTCGCAGAGTCAGACACGACTGAAGCGACTTAGCAGCAGCAGCAGCTCATCCTACGTCATCTTACTCTGTTTCCAGCTGCAGGGCTGGACTCTGGGGGCGGATCTCCGGCCCCTGCCTCCTTCACTGCATGGCACCCCCAGTCCTCAGAAAAGGCAGGGAGTGGGGATGTGCAGAAATGCTTGGGGCAGAGGGTTCCGGGTCAGCCAGGCCTGAGCTCAAATGTGGGCTCGGATATGCACCAGCTGACAGTCCACGAGCAAAGTGTTTACACATTTTGAGCTTGTGATTCCTCATCTGTAAATATAAGGCCTCCTGCAAGCTGTTCATAAAGAAGACAATGAGATCATTGTGCACAGCCTCAGACACGGTGCTTGGCCGGCAGTCTGCGCTCGGGGCCTGGAGCTCTAACAGGACTGGGCGTGTCCTGTGAAATGCATTACCCCAGTGCCTCCAGGATCGTGAATAAGTCCCCTTCCAACTGCCTTTTGCAGAATTCCCGAGAGGCAGAGGCCTACATCATGTCTTCTGAAGTCTCACACCCACCTAGTCTAACAGACAAGAGGGGCTTGACAAAGAACTCGGCTCTTGTCTAGGTGACAGAAGCAGGCCAGCTTTCTCCTACCAAGGGTTTAGCCATCAGCAGCGTGTGTGTCAAGGACGGGTGTCCTGGCGCACCTGGGGGCCGTGCTTCTTTGACATCCAGGGTGGGCTGGGCAGTGACTGGGCTTGATGGGCCCTCATCCTGTGGTATTGCCAAGCGCTGACTCTTATCTAGCCGTGGGCACAGCCCTGCACAGCAGTGATTAACCAAGCAAGCCTGATCTCTGCCCCCAGATAGGTATCAACTGTGGGGCAAGATGCTTCAATAAACGTGCATTAGTAAATGCTGGGGAAGAAGAGGGTGCTGTGAGAAAAAGTAAAGGGAAAGAACCTTCTCTGGAAATTGCTCCCTGGAAATAAAGAGAAATCCCCTCTGAATGTACAAATGGCATCATAATAGTTGAAAGGACTCACAGGTTGCTACTTTGTGTAGTTTACACAAATCACAAAAATTCTACTTTGCAAAAAAGTAAACTTCACAGTAATGCACTGAAATAGCTACTATTTTCCTGTTTTTATAAAGGAGAAAACTGAAACTCAGGAAGGGTCATGCTTACCCACGACAACTCAAATGAAGGCCAGACCTGGACTGCCACCAAGACAGTCTACAGTCCTGGCCTATAGTCTGGTGATCTCTGCGGTGCTTCTTGCCCGGGCCCATTTGCCCCCATTGTCGAAAAGCGTTAGCTTTCAGAATGGGTGACCAGCCAGCATGCTAGAGTGAGGCACACAGTAACTTCAGTGCACACAGAATGTCATCTTTTCACCAAAAGCTCCTGTTCTCTCCTCATTTACAAGCTGAATGAGCTTGTGGTGAAGTGTCTGCTTTTTCCCTCATTAGGCCATTAGCAACTGGTGACTGAGTCTCGGGCCTCAGCCCCCTCCAGTTTTCTACTTAGTTCTTTAAAGTCAAAAAGCCTCAGTGTTTTCTCAGTCCAACAGGTTATGAGGTTTCCGTGACTGCAGTGTTTAAGCCTCATAATTCTGTCCCAAGAGTTTCTTAATGAGGTGTTTTTGTTTTTTGTTTTTTAATTACTAAGCAGGGGATTCTGTTCTCATTTGGGATGAAGCCACATCCTCCCTTCCAAGCCTGCATCACCCCTCCCCCTCCCAGGGCAAGAGGGCATTCTGCATGTCCTCCCGAGAATGGCCGCTCCTCTAGGTGAGGGGCCCGCCTGGCCCGCCAGCCTGCAGCAGGGGTGGGCTGCTGCCGCCCCCTGCCTCCTCTTGCCAGCTCACCAGGGGACATGCATCTCCGTGCGCTGAAATGAAAGCACTTTTCATTTGTTGAGTAAAGCGCTCTGTGCCCGTCGCTCTAACGGCTTCATGTGCAAGGTGTCATTTAATCGTCACCAGTTTTCTGAGGTCTCCATCATTCAGTCACGTTTGCAGGTTGAGGAAACTGAGCCTCAGGATGGTCAGCTGATTCGCTCCTGACGCAAACCTGCTGTTGCTGCCGCTCAGTCGCTCGGGCGTGTCAGACTCTTTGCCGCCCGGTGGCCCGTAGCCCGCCAGGCTCTTCTGCCCATGGGACGCTCCAGGCAGGAACACTGGAGAGGGCCGCCATCTCCTCTTCCAGACCCGGGGACCAAACATGCGTCTCCACGGGTGCTGCATTGACAGGCAGATGCCTTCCACGAGTGCTGCCTCGGAGGCCAGACCTAAGCCTGGCTCTGTCTCATCCCTGCCTGGTCCTTAATGAGTTTCTGTGGACTTTGGAGCAGATGTGGGTGGGGAGTACCCATCCCCGCCTCCACTTTCTTATCATTTGGTTCACGGTTGGTCCCCTTTCCCAACAAAGACAGGGACGTGGGGAAATGGGGGCTGTCGCAGGAACCCTAACACATTGTTGGATTACAGAGCAGCTGGGCAGCTTTCTACATCTTCGTCCTCTGTTCTAGGCCACCCGCCATCAGCAAAGACTGTCGTCCAACCACACCATCCCACTTGTGACCTTAGTTTTCGCCTGGGTAGTCTATTGTAGCGTCTGTATTTCTTGATTGGGAGCCCACTTGGTATTTTTGGTAGATGTGAATTTTCTGTGATGGTTAGAAAATTTTCTTGGTGATCAGTGTAAGTGCTGGCTGGGATGTACTTGATGAAAATTTTCCCCATGGGGACCCATCATTTCTCATGTAATCTCTCACCTCTTTCTGTACCGCCTTGGAAGCCGTGGATGCTTGGTGGATACTGACAGCTGAGACTAAGAGAGAGGGAAATGACCAGCTCCAGCAGCTAGCTGTCATGCATTTGATCAAAGAAACATGGTAGCAATTACACTGCTTTTTAAAATTAACTTCTAGAGACATTTTCATACAATAGTTAGTAACAGGGTACCGTGTTTCCTTGGGAAATTTTATCTGTTTTTCCCACTGTTTTCAAACCAGCTTAGAAGCAAATGTTTAGGAATTTCTTGCATGTATGAAGGGATAATTATTGTTTGGCTGTTCAGTCTCCAAACAAATTAACCAGGCAGTACTATATTTTAAACATGTATTTAACAATTACAATGTTGTTAATTACAATTTAACAATCCAGTGTTGATCATCCTCTTGAATACCATGGGATTAAAATCACCCCCATATTTCATGTATTATCATAAACTTTTCTTGGCATGTAAGTCACATTAGTCAAAAATGATTACTGATTTCTCATTTACATTTTCTCACTTCTCAATTTCTATGTATACCTGTGAGTAAATACAAGTATGTGTTTGGTCACCCTTAATATTACTGATTTCCAGTCTCCATAGCCCTGTCCAATTTCCTTTATCCGGATAAGACTCTGAACCAGCATCTCTCATATCTACCTAAATTTCCTTAGATATGTGGTTCAGTAAACAAAGAGTGCCGTTCACTTTGGAACATTTATCTTTTTCACCTTAAAATGAAATACCATGACATCTAACTTTGTGGTTGAGGTTTTAAGTGTGTTCAGGAAATTAAAACCTGGGATGCCTGCAGGAGCCATAAGATAATGATACATGGATGATAAGTGTAACAAATTTCACATATATCTGAAGGAGCTGAGTCATCATTGCCTTTTTGCTGTGAACAAATACCAATTCCCTGACCTTAAAAATCTTCAAACATTAAGTTAATGCATTTTATTTCCACTTCCAGTGAGTTGTTTGAGGCAATATTACACACATGACTTCTGATGGGTTTTATATTACCGAGATATTGATACTTGCCAACACTCAGTTAATTTACTTTTCATTTTCAGCTCCTTACAGAATGATATGCTGTTAGTTGTTACTTTTCAATCTGTGTTCACGCTTTCATATTGCAATTACTCAGCTTTTAATAGAAAACGAAATGGAAAAATCCTACTTGGGTGTGAAACGTGTGAATTTGCAGGTTGCATATTTTCTGCCTGTGTCTTCTTTTTGCATCCTACCTCAAAACTTCTCCAGTCTACCTCTCTCCTCTGACAGCATCCTGAAACAGGATATAGCTTTTCGATCAGGCTAGCTGATTGCATAGGCACATTCCTGGGTAATTATGCCTGTAAGAAAGAGGGAATTAAAAAAAAAAAAAAAAGCACAACCTGATAGCGGGATAATGATCTTTATGAAAATATAGTCCTAAGTCCATCAATTAAAAACAACTTGTATCTAACTGGGCAGTGTGCTCGTTGCCTAGGGAACAGCATCTTAGCCAGGGAAGGCAGAAGTAACCACAGAGAGCCAGCCAGCCAGAGAACACTTGGAACCTCCCCTTTGCAGAAGCTTTGAAAAGTCTGGAAGTAAACGGTTGCATGGCCCAGGCTTCCAGAGGCTACAACGTTGTGGCACAGAGCAAGGAAGGGAAAGCATTAAATGGAATCCTTTCCCAGAGGTATCTCCTGATTTTTTATTTTTGTGTCTGAGGTTTAGAAATGCCATTGTTTATAACATAGCTGTTTCACTTTGCCTACATTTTGAGCAGATGTATCCTTGCCCACTTACTGAGCAAAAGGCCTTTGCTTCCCCTCTGGTCCTTATTTATTCATGATTGCTGAATAAATAACTGTGGGTCCTTGGGTTCTCAGAACTGGAAGGCACTGTGTACAGCGCTTGTTCCATGGAGTGTCTCTGCAACTTCCATAGCAGAAATGAACTTTTAAGTAACTCCTTGGGCTTCCCTGGTGGTTCAGATGGTAAAGAATCTGCCTGCAATGCAGGAGGCCCAGGTTTGGTGGCTGGGTGGGGAAGATCCTCTGGAAAGGGAAATGGCAACCCACTGCATTATCCTGTCTGGAAAATTCCATAAACAGAGGAGCTTGGCAGCCTACAGTCCGTGGGGTCACAAAGAAACAAGACTGACAGACCAACACTTTGGTAATAATAGCAAAGCGTTTACAGAAGCATCAAGTTGGCGGGGGTGGGGGGGGGGTCTGAGAGTTTCTGGTTCATATTTAGTGTAAATATTGGTGAAAACCTGTCTGGAGTTTGCAGGTTGCTCCATGTATCTGCTTTGTGTGTATCTGGGGATGTGTGTATATTTGAGGTGAAGCACATGATCCCTGATAGAACCTGAATGTGGATTTGATTTGTGTGTTCATGAAAAAAAGTACACCAAAAACTCAATCTGGCTCAGATACTGTCTGAGTGACCTGGTGGCTGAAACAATATATTTTGGTATCAAAGATTGTTTGGGGATTAAAAGCCAAAGCTAGAGATCATATACAAAAGTGAAAAACAGTGATTATGACAGTTGTAAATAAAAGTTGGTTTGTCTTAAATAAACTTACGGTTACCAAAGGGGAAAAGGGGATAAATTAGGAGTTTGGGGTTAGCAGATGCAAACTACTATATATAAAATAAATAAACAACTCCTACTGTACAGGGAACTATATTCAGTACCTTGTAATAAACCATAATGGAAATGAATCTGAAAAAGAATATATAATGTATATATAACTGATCACTTTGCTATGTGCCTGAAACTAACACAACATTGTAAATCAACTATACTTCAATAACATGTTTTTTAAACTTTTCAATCATCTTGTGGCTAAAAGAGCAGACTGGATGGATGGTGTGTGTGTGTGTGTGTCTGTGTGTCTGTGTGTGCATATCTACAATTTAAACACACTTTTTCCTATTGACACTATTTCAGTTCCATTGTACAAATGGGCCTGGGAGATGTATCATTTCTCAATCTCTGGGTTCAGACATTGAATAATTGACATTGAACTACTTAAAATTGGCAGACTAAAGTTATCTTTCTTTGTTAGTAACTGAAATGAAGAAATTTTTATGAAGTTTGAAAGGTCGATAGTTCTAGAAATGATTTTCATTTAGCCTTTACCTTTTTCTACATTAATAATGCATCTTTAAGCAGATTCCTTTTGAAATTTTCCTTTACTTAATATAAACTTTATTAAGTCAATATTATGCGAAATTTTGAGCTAATTTAATTTTGATTGAGCTCATTTACTATTGCATTGGTATAAAAGATTGGTAACTAAACTAAAATAGTACAGTAAATTAACAGTAAAATCTATACTAGAAGGAATTTTTTAGTCATCCTTATAGTAGACATTTACTGAGCATCTAGTCTATACACAGGTTTTTTCAGATTATTCTTAAAGACACTGTCTTTTTAATTATTATTTTTTTTTTTTAGATACTGGTGGGACTCTGCAAAGTAATACTAATGAGTTCTACCTTGGTCCTTAAAACAAGTTTGTGTTAGTTCTGAAACATCCTGATAGCACAGATTTTTGCTGCATTATATAATTGATAAGAACAAAGCTACCTGCCTTTAAAGATATTCTAAATTTCAATAATTCGCATATTTCAGGCCAGTATTTAGGCTCAACTTCTCTTGTTTAGACTTTTTAGTGTCTTTAAAACATTTTATCTTTTAAGTTACAAGCTTCAGATCTCACTCTCTTTAACCATAAAATCGTGATTTAAGTGTCTTGTCCTCAGGGAAACTGTGTTTAGCATCTCAGATCAAGTGAGGTTCCGTTCTTCAAGATCTCAAACCACCCTATGGTGGTTTCAAAGCACTTACCATAATTGAAATCATACCATTAAATATATAATTTCTGTGCTTCCCTCTCCCCAACCTAAAAACCTCACTAGATAAAGACTATATCCGTCTGACACCAAGAGAAGGCCTGGCACCCAGTAGGCGCTTAATAGATACGCCCAGAGGAAGAGTGAATGTGCAAAGACTGTCGCTGGTCCCAGTCCTTGCCTTTCTGCTGGTCTCTCCCTTGCCTTCCTTCCTGGCCAATCAAATTTAATTGGAGAATATTTCAAAATCCAGGATTAAAGAGCAATTAAACCAAGGTTGGTTTCTTTCTTTGACTTTGAGTCTCTAACGTGTCCTATTTTGCTTTTGATCTTCAAAAGTTTTTTTTTTTTTTCCCCTTAATGAAGAATTAGCAGATGGCCACATAAGATTATTAAATGACTGTCTTCTTTCTGAAGTTTCTTAATATACACTGGTAAAAGTGAAAGTGAAAGTCACTCATTCTTGTCCAACTCTTTGCAACCCCATGGAGTATACAGTCCACTGAATTCTCCAGGCCAGAATACTGGAGTGGGTAGCCTTTCCCTTCTCCAGGGGATCTTCCTGAGTCAAGAATCAAACCAGGGTCTCCTGCATTGCAGGTGGATTCTTTACCAACTAAGCTATGAGGGAAGCCCCTAAAGTTGCTCAGTCTTGTCCGACTCTTTGCGACGCCACGGGCTATACAGTCCATGGAATTCTCCAGGCCAGAATACTGTAGTGGGTAGCTGTTCTCTTCTCCAGGCGATCTTCCTATCCCAGGGATTGAACCTAGGTCTCCTGCATTGCAGGGAGATTCTTTACCAGCTGAGCCACAAGGTGATATAGGAATAATTGGAGGAAGAAAGAGATCCAATTGCAGTGGTATCAACAGAGATCCTTCAGGAGGAGGCCCCAAGGGCCAAACATCCCTATCCCTCAGAAGAAAGGCCAGAGGAGCTGAGACTGTGTGAGGGCACCTGCCCGTCTGCTCCCGCTGTGAGGCCTCTGACACGGCGTCTTACCTTGCAGTGTCTCAGTTTCCTCACCTTCAAAATGGGGGAAAATAGGACGTACTGCATAGGGCAGTTTGAAGGCCAGAAGAGATAGTACATGAAAGTTGGTTAACTGACACAGTACTAGACACACTGGGGCCGCCCGGGTGGCTCAGCGGTAAAGAAGCCGCCTGCCAAGCAGGAGACCCGAATCCAATCCCTTGGTCGGGAAGACCCCCTGGAGACGGGCATGGCCACCCCTCCCAGTAGTCTTACCTGGAGAATCCCGTGGACAGAGGAGCCTGGTGGGTGACCGTCCGTAAGGTCACAAAGAGCCGGACACGACTGAAGCAACTGAGCATGCACACGCATGCGGGCACCTTGGGGACACTCAATAGTAGCTACTTCATTGCTCTCCCATATTTAGAGTTAACCAAAAATAAGACCATCTCCACATCTTTCTTCCCTTGCTTTACTTGTTAAAGTATTCCATACAAAAACATTTTGATTTTACACTAAACCATTTTTTTCTCTTTGTCCCAGAATAACCATAAAAATGACAACTGGTTGCTTATCTCCCTATCCCACCCCTACAAAAGCCCCCATTTTGCAAACTGACTCTGAATCTGTACCTGATAAGAGAGTGATAAGAATCCATTTTATCACTTTTACGAATGGGCTTTATTTTTGTTTGTTTGTTTTTCCTCAATTAGAGAAATGGGAGAAAGCTGCATACTATAGCAGGGCTTTGCGAGCTGGTTAATTAGGGAACATAGACACAGCAGGGAAAAAAAGACACAGAAGAAAAAAAGAAAGAAATGAGAGCAGGGATTTCTTTTATCTGAATTAAGCCAGGATTTAGACGCAGTTCTGTCAGAAGGCTTGTCTTGATGTGGGGAACTGAATTGATAAAGGCTGGCTGAAGAGAAGGGACCTCGATGGAGTCAGAGAGAACCGATGGCATCCTTTCTCATTGCATAAATGTCTCAGCGCCTGTTCGGAAGCAAACCCCTGGCTAACTTAAATTCTAGTGAGGGGACAATTAAAGTGCATATTTTTGTGGCATGAAATTAAATTAGAGATGTTCTAAGGAAGTGCGGTGTGCAGATCACAGGTTGGAAAGGTGGCCCCAGTTGGAGATATCAGGAGACACTGCCTGAGAGACAGTGGCATTGCCGATGGACCTGGAATGGAGGCAGCAGTTTTTTTTTGTGTGTTTTTTGTTTTGCTTCTGATTGAAGTACGTAGCTGATTGACAGTGATGTGTTAATTTCTGTTGTAGAGCAAGGTGATTCAGTTTTACACATTTACACATTTTTCTTTATATTCTGTTCCATTAGATTTATCTCAGGAAATCGACTATGGTTTCCTGTGCTATAGAGTGGGACCTTGATGCTGATCCCTTTGATCTGTAATAGCTTGCATCTACTAAACCCAAATGCCCAATTCATCCCTCCCTGCCCCGTGGTAACCTCCTTGGTAGCCACAAGTCTGCTCTCTGTGTCTGTGAGCCTGTCTCTGTTTTGTGGATAGACTCATTTGTAGATGTCTGTGGTTTCGATAGGTCTGAGAGGGTGCTCTAGGCAGAAGAAAGGGTGTGAGCAAAGGCACAAAGGTAGGTAGGAAGGGAGAGAGAGTGATGCTTCCACTAAGTGTGAATGTGTATTATGCAGGTGCTGGGAGGGAGAGACTCAGTTCAGTTCAGTTCAGTCGCTCAGTTGTGTCCGACTCTTTGCGATCCAATGGACTATAGCACGCCAGGCCTCCCTGTCCATTACCAACGCCTGGAGTTTACTCAGACTCATGTCCATTGAGTCAGTGATGCCATCCAACCATCTCATCCTGTCGTCCCCTTCTCCTCCTGCCTTCAGTCTTTCCCAGCATCAGGGTCTTTTCAAATGAGTCAGTTCTTCACATCAAGTGGCTGAAGTATTGGAGTTTCAGCTTCAGTCCTTCCAGTGAACAGCCAGAACTGATCTCCTTTAGGATGGACTGGTTGGATCTCCTTGCAGTCCAAGGGACTCTCAAGAGTCTTCTCCAACACCACAGTTCAAAAGCATCAATTCTTTGGTGCTCAGCTTTCTTTATAGTCCAACTCTCACATCCATACTTGACTACTGGAAAAACCATAGCTTTGACTAGATGGACCTTTGTTGGCAAAGTAATGTCTCTGCTTTTTAACAGACTCTCTAGGTTGGCCATAACTTTTCTTCCAAGGAACAAGTGTCTTTTAATTTCATGGCTGCAGTCACCATCTACAGTGATTTTGGAGCCCTCCAAAATAAAGTCTGTCACTGTTTCCATTGTTTCCCCATCTATTTGCCATGAAGTGATGGGACTGGATGCCATGATCTTAGTTTTCTGAATGTTTAGCTTTAAGCCAGCTTTTTCACTCTCTTTCACTTTCATCAAGAGGCTCTTTAGTTCTTCTTTGCTTTCTGCCTTAAGGGTGGTGTCATCTGCATATCTGAGATTATTGATATTTCTCCCAGCAATCTTGATTCCAACTTGTGCTTCATCCAGCCCAGCGTTTCTCATGATGTACTCTGCATATAAGTTAAATAAGCAGGGTGACAATATATAGCCTTGACATACTCCTTTTCCTATTTGGAACCAGTCTGTTATTCCATGTCCAGTTCTAACTGTTGCTTCTTGACCTGCATACAGATTTCTGAAGAGGCAAGTCAGGTGGTCTGGTATTCCCATCTCTTTCAGAATTTTCCAGAGTTTGATGTGATCCACACAGTCAAATGCTTTGGCATGGTCAATAAAGGAGAAGTAGATGTTTTTCTGGAACACTCTTGCTTTTTCGATGATCCAGTGGATGTTGTCAATTTGATCTCTGGTTCCTCTGCCTTTTCTAAAACCAGCTTGAACATCTGGAAGTTAATGGTTCATGTATTGCTAAAGCCTGGCTTGGAGAATTTTGAGCATTACTTTATTAGTGTGTGAGATAAGTGTAATTGCGTGGTAGTTTGAGCATTCTTTGGCATTGCCTTTCTTTGGGATTGGAATGAAAACTGACCTTTTCCAGTCCTGGGGCCACTGCTGCATTTTCCAAATTTGCTGGCATATTTAACGAAGCACTTTCACAGCATCGTCTTTTAGGATTTAAAATAGCTCAACTGGGATTCCATCAGCTCCACTAGCTTTGTTCATAGTGATGCTTTCTAAGGCCCACTTGACTTCCCATTCCAGGATGCCTGGCTCTAGGTGAGTGATCACACCATCATGTTATCTGGGGCGTGAATATCTTTTTTATATAGTTCTTCTGTGGGAGAGACTAACACAGCTTTAAAAGTAGCATGGGGTCATGGAGTAAACTACTTACTATACTGAGAACAGCTGCTATATTTGGAGTCTCTAAAGTTCTTAAGATGAAAATCAGAGCTCTTATCAAATTTAAGGATCACCTTCTTGGGTTCTAAGGCAAGAGCTTCCTGCAGCTCATGCTGGAGTTTAATAGGTCTATATGTGCATCATTTCTATGTTGTTGGTCTTAATATATGTATTTTTGGAATGATGTCTCTTGTACTTCTTTGGTTAGGAAGACTTTTGAAGTCACTGGACTAGGTCACTCATAGTTGTTACTTCTTAACCTCTTCCTTTTTCCTCATTTGTGGAGTTTTCTAGGTTTTCTGTTTAGGACTTAAGAAAACCAGAGAATTCATTTAAAACACCTTTATTGAGGATGAAAATATTGAGTTCAAAAGCAATTAAGTGTAAAGAAATGAACTGTTCTAAAATAATGCAATTAACTTCTAAGCTAAGTTTAGATTGATTTAAAAAGCAATAGGAAGGGGAAAAATGCTTCTAACTCCTTTTTAAATCATTATCTTTCAGTATTCATTTTTAAAAATTGAATGAGCAGATCACACACACACACACGCACACACACATATTCATATTTGAGGATCAGTGAACATTTCTCTCGTTAACTCCTCTAGGTTACTCTCCAAATTCATCTTTCAGCATCTATTTGGGAACTGGCAAAGAAGAATGAGGCAGCTTATCCCTAAGAAGTTCCTTCATCAAAGTGTCAGACAGCTTTACTGAGAAGCACATAGGAATCAATGAGTAACGAAATACTTGTTTGCTTATTTTTAAGTTGTACAATTCTGTCATTTTAAGTGTATTGACAGTTGTACACCCATCAGCGCAGCTAATTTTAAACCATTTTCATCAGCCCAGAAACAAACCCTGCACCCGTTATCAGTCTTTCCCCACCACCAGCCTCACAGCCTCCCACACTTCCGCAACCACAGACCAACTTTCTCTCTTTATACGTTTCCCTACTCCAGACATGTCACATATCAATAAATAGTCATACCATATAATGTATGGTTTTTATGACCTGCTTTCTTCGCTTAGTATAATGTTCTCAAGGATCATCTGTGTTGCAGTTTGTAACAGTTTTTCATTTTTTTATTGCAGGATAATATTGCATCATGTGGAATATTTTGTATGCCCTTTCAACAGTTGACAGACATTTGGACTTTTCTACTTTTTGGTTGTTAGGAATAATCCATGTACAAGTTTTTATGTGACTATATATTGCCACTTTTAGGAATATACCTAGGAGTGGATGTGGTCACATGCTTAATTTTCGTTCATCATTTTGAGTAACCGCTAGATTGTTTTCTAAAGGCTCTCTGCCATCTGACCTCCCTGCAAGCACTTACCTCCTCACCAAGGCTTGTCTTTGTCTGTTATTGTTATTCTAGCCATCCTGCTGAGTTGGAAGCAGCGCCTCACTGTGGCTTTTACTTACATTTCCCTATGGCTAATGATGTTAGCTGTCTTTCCGTGTGCTCATTGAGGATATACATTTCTTCCTTAGAGAAATGTCCATTTAGATTCTTTGCCAGTTTTAATTGGGTTGTTTGTTGTTTTACTGTTGAATTGTAAGAGTTCTTTAGATATTCTGGATGCAAGTTCTTTATCGGGGAGATGATTTGCAAATGTTTTCTCCTAATCAATGGATTATTTTTTCACCTCCTTGATGATAGTCTTTGAAGAGCGAAAGTTTAAAAGTTTTAAGAACTTAAATTTATCTTTTTTCTTTTGTCACATGTCCTTTGATGTTGTATCTAGGAAGACTTTACCTGATCCAAGGTCATGAAGATATAACCCTATATTTTCTTCCAGGAGTTACATAGTTTTAGCTCCTGCATTTAGGTCTATGATTTATTTTGAGTCTTTTTTTTGTTGTTGTTATAATGGGAATAGAGATTCAACTTTCATCATTTTCATGTAGATACTCAGTTGTTCCTTTTCATACTGTCCCTGGGTTCTCTGCGCAAGAATACTGGAGATAGCATCACCATTCAAGAGGAGTCTGGAGTGCTACAGTCCATGGGATCTCAGAGGGTTGAACATAACAACTCAGCAACAACAACACATTCAGTTGTCCCAGAAGCATTTGTTGTATACACTGTTCCTTTGAGTTGTCTTGGCTTCTTTATTGAAAATCAGTTGATCACGAATGGAAGGGTTTAGTTCTGTACTCTCAATTCTAGTCCACAGAATTATACACCTATCTTAAGACTAGTACCACACTGTTTTGATTATTGTAGCTATATCGTAAGCTTTGAAATCAGCAAGAGTGACTCATGCAAGATTTTTCTTCTTTTTCTGGATAGTTTTGGCTATTTTGTCCCTTGCACTTCCATGTGAATTTCTAATATCAGTTTGTTCATTTCTTAAAAAAAAAAAAAAAAACCCAACAATAATAACTGGGATTTTGATGGATATTGTATGAATCCTTAGGTCAGTTTGGGGAGTTATTGCCATCTTAATAGCATTTAGTCTTGTGATCTATGTATTAAGGATATCTTTCCATTTATTTGTTTTCTTTAGTTTCCTTTAACAACACTTTTTAGTTTTCAGAATAGAAGTTATACACTTGTTGATTTCCAAGGATTTCATTCTTTTTGATGCTATTGCATATATAATTACTTTCTTTATTTTGGATTGTTCATTGCTGCTGCTGCTGCTGCTAAGTCACTTCAGTCGTGTCCGACTGTGCAACCCCGTAGATGGCAGCCTACAAGGCTCCGCCGTCCCTGGGATTCTCCAGGCAAGAACACTGGAGTGGGTTGCCATTTCCTTCTCCAGTGCATGAAAGTGAAAAGTGAAAGTGAAGTCGCTCAGTCGTGCCTCTTAGTGACCAAATGGACTGCAGCCTACCAGGCTCCTTCGTCCATGGGATTTTCCAGGCAAGAGTACTAGTGCATATAAATCCAACTGATATTTTTGTGTTTCGTCTTGAATCCTATAGCCTTGCTGAACTCATTAGCTCTAATATATCTTTGTGTATTTCTTAGAGTTTTCTATATACGAGATCATGTCATCTACAAATAGACATAATTTTAATTCTTGTTTTCCAAACTTGATGTCAGTTATTTCTTTTTCTTGGCTAATTGCCCTGGCTAGAAGCTTCAGTACAATGTTGAATTGAAGAACATATATCCTTGTCTTGTTCCTGAACTTAGAAAGCATCCAATCTGTATGTATTATGTTAGCCCTGGGGATTGTTTGGATGCCTTTTATCAATTTAGGAAGGGCCCTAATATTCCTAATTTGTTTATTGTTCTACTGATGAAAGGGGTGTGGAATATGTCAAACACTTTTCTGAATCTGTTAGTATAGTCATATGCTTTTTGTTCTTTAATCTATTGAAATAGCATATTATGTTAATCGATTATCAGATCAAACCAACCTTCTATTCCTAGAATAAATCCCAGCTCAACATGACAATCCCCTTTAGAAACTGCTTGATTCAGTTTGCTAGTGTTTTGTTGAGAAGTTTTGCATATATATTTATAAGAGATATGGGTCTGTTCCTTTCTTATTATAGTTTTGGCATCAAGATAATACTCTATAATGAATTGGGAAGTGTTCCCTCTTCCCATATTTTTTGGAAGAGTTTGTGAAGATTTGAAATTAATTCATGTTTAAATATTTGGTAGAATTCACCAATGAAGCTATCTGTACTTGGTCGTTTATTTCAGGGAAGATTTTTTAAAATTAATTGTTATTAATTCAACCTCTCTATTTATTATAGATTTATTTTTATGTCCTACTATCTTCTTTATTATTTCCTTCCTTCTATTTGCTTTCCGCTTAGATTTCTCTTCTTTTTCCAACTCCTTATAGTAGAAGTTTAGGTTATTGATTTGAAATTTTTATTCATTTTAACCATGGTCATGCCCAACTATAAATTTCCCTTGAAGCACTAGTTTAGCTGCATCTCATAAGTCCCACCTGGGGTAAGGACACCTTTAGGCTTCCCTTGTGGTTCAGACAGTAAAGAATCCGCCTGTAATGCGAGAGACCCGAGTTTGATTCCTGGGTTGGAAAGATCCCCTGGAGAGGAGAATGGCTACCCACTCCACTCCTGGAGAATCCCACGGACAGAGGAGCTGGTGTGCTGCAGTCCATGGGCTGCGAAGAGTCAGACATGACCGAGCAACTAACACTTTTACCTTCATGAGTTTTGGTATGTTGTACTTTTGGTTTCATTTATCTCAAAGTGTTTCTAATTTCCCTTGTGGTTTCTCCATTGACTTCTGGGTCATTTAGGACTGTATTTAATTTCCACACACATTACGGATTCCAAAGTGTCTTTTTATTGTTGGTTTCTAGCTTCATTTCATTGTGATCAGAGAATACATTTTGCGTGATTCTAATCCTTTTAAATGTGTTGGGTCTTGGCTTATGTCCTATCCTGTTCCATTTGTTCTTGAGAATACGTAATTTGTTGCTGAGTGATATGTAGATGTCTGTTTGGTCTGGTTAGTTAGTTTATAGTCCTGTTCAAGTCTTCTGTCTCCTTGTTGATATTTTCCCAAGTTCTTCTATGGAGTGTGTACTTTGACACAAGAATCTCAGTAGTATAAATTTTATATTGACTTAAGCCTCATTTTTTTTTCACCTTTCTCTTCAGTAGCTTCCTGTAGCAAAATTAGCTTAGCTTTACTTTCTTAACCAAATTTCAATCATATTACCTCCTCAGCTAATGCGGGGAAATTTTAGTTGATTTCTTTTATTTAGTACACTCTCAACATACCATTACTTTTAAAAATTCTTCTTGCAGTTCACATTTTTAATTGAAGTTTTAAATCAGTATGCTTATTTCCTTAAAAGACTATTTTTTAAATTTTTGTGCCATTTTTTGTTTCCTCTGTCACTGCCTTAGTCTTTTTAGGCCGCTCTAACAAAATACGGTAAACTTGCTGGCCGAAATAACGGGCACTTATTCTGGAAGTCCAAGTTCTAGAGGCTGGAAGGCCAACATGAAGGTGCCAACTGATCCAGCGTCCAGTGAGAGCTCTCTTCTTGGTTTGCAGACAGCCACCCTCTCATTGTGTCCTCACAGGATGAAGAGCAGAAACAGGCTTTTTTTAGGCCATACCATGTGGCATGTGGGATCTTAGTTCCCTGACCAAGGATTGACCCTGTGCCCCCTACATAGGAAGTGCAGAGTCTGAACCCCTGGGCTGCCAGGGAAGTCTCAAGAGGCTTTTTTTTTTTTTTCATAAGGACATAATCCTGTCATGAGGACTCCACCCTCATGACCTAATTGCCTCCTAAAGGCCTCATCTCTAGAAAGCACTTTGGCATTGGGGTTTCGACATATGAATTTGGAAGGAACACAAACATAGTCCATAACAAGTACCATCCTAAAGCAAGGCTTGTCCTTGGAAACTGCTTCCTAACTTGACTACAAAATTTAGCTCTTCCTCTTATCCCTGAAAATCTCTTCCCAGTCAACCAGGGAATATATTTACAAATGCTCTGGGTTCATCAGGGAATCAAGAGTATCCAAACAGAAGTGGAGGTAGCAGAAGAAATTTTATCTTGTGTAAGAAGTTGAGGAAAAATAAAAATTAATTTTAAGATGAACATAATTAGATTAAATTAGATTAAGTAGATTAAATCACCAAAGCTTCTTGCTTATGCTTGAGGTTTATATTTCATTTCATTCCCTAACGTTCCTCCTTGAAATGTTGAACCTCCTCTAAACAGATCAGTTCTTTGGGGAGGATGGAGAGAATCACCCACAAGACACTTGGCAAAAGCGTCACTGTGTGATTTGGCTCTGTCCTCCAAATGCTGTTGCAGCATCATTAATTTCCACAGCGCAAATAGCTCATGACCGTCTTGTTTCCTTTACCATCAATGATCAGGATGGCTCTTCTACCTATCCTTTTACTTTAAAGGCTTATCTTTGTATTTCTGTGCTGTTCTCTGAATGTTCATGGTTTCTAAAGTCTGTCCTTTGAATTGCTTGTATTCCTATAAGAATGACGTGAAAGTTATACGAGCCTATAGCCAAACCCATGCTGTATAAATATTCAGAGTTGTTTATTATGACTGGATCAGCAGAACCCCTCTATCAGAAACCCCTGGGATTTCTGTTTAAAAATCAGATTTAGGCATGGTGACTCTGAGTAGAGACTCAAGAGTCTGCATTTTAGCAACCCACAGAATTCTAATATATTCAAGTTTTAGACCTACACTTAGTGGCTCATCATGTACGTACCCCATGGTAGGTAAGAATTCTGCTCTCACCGTTAGCATACAGCACCTTAAATTTTTTGTGGAATATAATTATGGAAGAGTTCCTGAGATTGTTGTTGTTCAGGCACTCAGTTGTGTCTGACTCTTTGTGACCCCATGGACTGCAGCATGCCAGGCTTCCCTGTCCTTCACTGTCTCCCTGAATTTGCTCAAACTCATGTTCAGCTGAGTCAATGATGCCATCCAACCATCTCATCCTCTGTTGCCTCCTTCTCCTTCTGCCCCCAGTCCTTCCCAGCATCAGGGTCTTTTCTAATGAATCGGCTCTTTACATCATTTGGCCAAACTATTGGAGCTTCAACCTCAGCATTAATCTTTCCAATGAATATTCAGGACTGATTTCCTTTAGGATTGATTGGTTGAACCCTCTTGCAGTCCAAGGAAGGGACTCTTAAGAGTCTTCTCCAACACCACAGTCCAAAAGCATCGATTCTTTGGCGCTCAGCCTTCTTTATAGTCCAACTGTCACGCCGATTCAGGACTACTGCAAAAACCATAGTCTGACTAGATGGACCTTCGTTGGATCTTTGTCTTGAGATTGGTCTCTCTTATCAGTGCAGTTGTTTTCATACTCTATGTTGGTTACTCTATTGCTCCTAGACAATATTTCCAAGAAGCTCTTGCTGAGCAGTTCTTTGGGGGCAGTAGAGTATGTACAGCAGCAAATGTTTGCACGGGCAGATAGAGAGACAGAGGGTGATACCATTGTTGGGTGATTCTGATTGTGAATCCGTCATTGCTGCCTCCTCAGCCTTGACTTCTGGGGAGCATGCGAGGCTTTCCCTTGTGATAAGAAACAGACACGCTGTGTGTATTTCTGCATCAACCTTCGAGTGGAAGCATCACACATCAGAAGTCACGCCTGACCTGTTTTCATGAGGTTTTGGGAAGAAGTAGCGAAAAATCAACTGAAAGTAGAGAAAAGAGTGCAGGGTCATGCAGGGTTCTCCTCTGAGTCCTACTAGTTTCACAGTGAAGCCACAGAGGTTAATAAAAGGGAGTTTAAATCTTCTGCTTGAAATGATGCGCTTCTTCCCTGAGACTCCCTGTAAGAAACTTGGCTACAGAAGCAACCTCATGTCCTCCTCTTCCGTGTGAATGAGCTTCCGCTTAAAGGATTCTGGCCGCGTTCCCTGTGGTTCCGTGATCAGTCACTGACTGAGAGTCCCCCCCCAGGGTGGCCTCCCAGCAAGTTTGGATTCAGGACACCACCTCCCATTATAAGGCTGACCCCAGGGATGTCTTTAAGTGCTGAGTGCCTTCGACTCTTTACTCTTAAAAGCCTTAGAGTTCAGCCCTGACTTCATCTTAAAAACTCAGAACACGAACACAGAATATTTCTGTTACGTCTGCCTTACCTCGTTCGATGTAACAGCTTATTGCAGAGAAGGACATGTGCCTGCCCCAGTAATCTGTAAACTTACAATGATGAGTGATATCACACAGAAAACAGGGCCCTTGTGGCCCACTTTAGTATTTCTAGTCTTCCCCATCCCACCTGCCTTCCTCACTCCGACCCACTTCAGTCCCTTCCTTTATGTGCAACATATCAGCAGTGCTCACAGCACATGTGTACTTAGAGAATCGCTTCAAATTGACTTAAATCAGATTGGTCCTGTGCCGGGAGCCAGCACAGGCCATCCCACCCATGACAAGGTCATGTGGAAGAGAACTGTTAAGCAAGGCTTCAGGACTCGAGGGGCTCCCTAGACCAGCTCGAGAGTCTATCCCCAAACCAGAATCTGTCTGTCTTACTATTTTGTGCCTTTCACCAACTCTCCTGACATAGAGGGGGCTATCCCCAGCCACCTTTCTCTGGAGAAAATCAACTTAGGGCTCTAGCTAATAAGTCTCCTGGACATGAGAGGAATATTTCAAATCAAACCCCCTCTGTTAGCATTCTAGCTTGCTTGGCAGGTTTATCCAGACTCTTGCAGCTACGCATGTGATTATTCACAGCCTCCCAATTGTGAGAGGCATGGGAAGCCTAAAACATAGAGCCTTTCAAAGAGTTAAAAGTTATTAGAGTAGTGCTGGAATAAGATTTCATTATTGGGCCAATGCTTGTTGCTAAGTTCCCGTATCTCTTATCCACTGTGCACCTGGGAGTGCATTAGTTAACATAGTTGGAGAGTAAGAAAAACAAGTGTAGCCTTGAATTAACCACATCAGACCTTTGAGCTAATTGGTTCTTTCTTTCTTATAACTCACTGCACCTTTGCTCTGTGAGAAATGTAACTCTGTTTAGCATTTTCTGAGGCTGACATAGATTAGAAATATAAATAAAAAACACTTTGAGGGAAAATAAGTTTTCTGGTTGAGCAGCCTTTATCAAAAGAGGGTGATAAAATGTTCACAGGCCTCCAAGGCCAGAAGATAATGTACATAACATCATTTGTGGGAAAGGTCTGCAGAAAAATCCTGGTTTCGATAAGGGCAAAACTGCTGGAATGTTTGGGCTGACTGTATGACCTTGCATTTTTCATTTCCCTCTATGTACAAGTTGAGGTATAAAAGTCCCTTTTGAAAATAAAAGTAATGGGCCTCACTCGAAGAAGCTTGGTCACCCTGTGTTTTTCTTTTTTTCTCTCTTTCTTTCTCTCTCCCTCTCCCTCCCTCTCTTTTTCCGGCTGATCCCTTGGAACACAGAGGCTCTCTGTGTTCACTTTCCTGCCTGAGCTTCTAAGACTTTATTAGCTTTCTGTGTAAACCAAGGAATATCAGCCTCTTTCTCTCCTCTATTTTCTTATCTACAACATTCTTTCCTTATCTCTCTCTAAATCATTCGTCAACACCATTTCTCCTTCGGGTTCCCCTGGATCCAGGGACTGGACCCCGGCAGTCCTGTTAGTCTTAAATCAGATGGGTTAGCAGAGGATATGTGAACTCATGTTTCCGGAAACAACTGAGAGATTACTGTATCAGCATTGTAGGAAGACGAGAGAATCTCTTGCTTATTCACTGCTATATAAAGGATGCTAAACTGGGATGGGGGTGGCTACTGTGATGGCTTTTTAAATTGTAGCATTTACAGTGTTATAGAATTGGTATCATCTGCTTTTAAATAGTAAAACTTTTACCCCATGAAACAGATACATATGAAGTTCTAAATAGGTGCCCACTAGGCTAGACACTCAACAAACAAGGATAGGAGAGCAAACAAGACGTGGCCTCTGCTCCCAAGTTGCTCAGAGGTCAGACGCAATTAATGAGCAACATAGCAAGTCTTTTGATGGAGCCATGCAACTATGGAAGAAGTTTAGGAAAGGAGCATAGCCCTCCTGGTATGAGAGAAGGCTTCCCAGAGAAGCCCCTGGAAGTGATAACAGCCGGCTGTGGGTGGGCAGTATTTTTCCAGGTAAAGAGCCAGAAGAGGGATGTTCCCTGCAGAGAGAAGAACAGCAATAAATGTGTAGAGACGGGAAGCCTGGCGGTTCTAGGAAATCAGGTGAGTCATGACTTTGAGGGAGGGGAAATTAGCAAGATAAAAATCTTGGAGAAGCTTACTGGGTGCATTCCCAAAGGGTCTGGCCTGTATAGGCTAAGCATACTTTCTCTACCCTGATGCCATGAGCTGTGTAGTGAAGGTTTAGAAACCGTTTGCATCGAGACCACCTTGGCAACAAAGAGAAATGGAGGATGTGGAAGTTGGAGGCCTACCAACCGGTTGGAAGCCTCTGGTGGGGACCCACATGAAGGATCATGGTGGTCCAAACTAAGGTCAAACAATAGGGTGGAGAAAAATGAACAGATTCTGAAAATATTAAGAATTAGTGGACCAAGCACTATTGGGCTATAGGTCAAGAGAGAGAGACAGAGGAAATGTCAATGTCTGGGCTTGGTGGGAGTTTTCCTTTGCTAGGGCTACTGTTAAAAGTACCACCAACTGGATGCCTTAAACAGACGTATATTGTCCAGGAGTTCCAGAGGCTGAAAGTCTGAAATCATGAAGTCTGCCCAGCTGTTACGACAGACAGAGCATTTACCCTCAGTTTGCGGATGGCCGTTGTCTCCCTTGTCTCTCCACATCTTCATTCCTCTTTGCGTGTCTCAATGGACATAAGTCTGAGCAAACACCGGGAGTTGGTGAAGGATGGGGATGCCTGGCGTGCTGCAGTCCATGGGGCTGCAAAGTGTCAGGCACTACTGAGTGACTGAACAACGTGCATGTCTCTCCCTATATCCAACTTTCACTCCCCAGCTTTTTGTCACATATATTTTCACATTTAATCCTAAGAACAACATAATACATTGTGGTAAATGTCTCCATTTTATGAACCAATTAAGGTCCATTGCAAGAAAAGAAAATTATAGGTAAATCACTCTAGGATAATAGTACAAAAAATCCAACAAACTATTAGCAAACTGGCCCAGCAATATAAAGAAAAGATAATACATCATGATCAAACTGGACTCACATAGGGAATCAATGTTGGTTTGACATTAGAAAATTAGTCAGTGAAGTCTACCAAATCAACAGAGTAATGGAGAAAATCATAAGTTCAGTAGGTGAAGTACAACATTTGACAAATTTCAGTAGCCATTCATGACCAAATGAGGGGAAAAAAAAGAAATCCTCGAATCACTTAGTTAACTAATAGTAAAAGGAAACTTCCTTATTAAGATAACAATTTGCCAAAAATAATAAAAATCTACAGAGAGCACAATTACTGGTGAAATTTTGAAAGCTTTCCTGAAAGACTGGGAAAGAGACAATGATACCCCCAACACCAAGTCTCTCCTACATTGTACTGAAAGCCCCAGCCAGGGAAATAAATCAAGGGAACAAAAGGCAAAATGAATGGGAAAGGAAGAAATACAACCCTTCCTGTTCAGACAATATGATTTTGTACACAAAGTTCAGAAGATTCTACAGATGTGGGATTTGAATTATTACATGAAGTTGGTTCACTCTCCTTTTCTACGGATACCAGTCTTATGGGGGTTATTGTTGTTTAGTTGCTAAGTCTTGTCCAACTCTTTTGCGACCCTATGGACTGCAGTCTACCAGGCTCCTCTGACCATGGGATTTTCCAGGCAAGAATACTGGAGTGGCTTGCCATTTTCTTCTCCAGGGGATCTTTTCCTTCCCAACTGAGAAATCAAGCCCACATCTCCTGCACTGGCAGCTGTATTCTTTACCACTGAGCCACCAGGGAAGACCCCTTATTTGATTAGGGCTCATCCTAATGACCTTGTTTTATCTTGAAAACCTCTGAAAACCTCTCTCTTCCAATCAGATCACATTCTGAGACACTGGGGGAGGGGGTAGAAACCCAAGGTATACTTTTTGGGGAAATACAACTCAGCATGTAAGGGTAGATATGGAGCCATTAGCTGAGAAGGAGATTTGGTAGGTGCAGGGGTGAGAGAATGAGATTGGTTTCATGCTATGCGGCTGCCCACGCCACGTTTTTTTAAATACAATATTATGGTTGCATAAGCTGCTTGCTCTGGTGACTTTTACTTTATGCCTATACCGCACCTTTGTTTCTGCGTTTATCTTCCTTTATTGGTTTAGTCTCTGACAGTGCCTAGAGGAGTGGTCCTGTGGGGAAACCATGGGCTGCTCAGCTTATTCAGGGGCTGTCAGATGCTGTGGCCTTGAAGGCATTCTTTTCGAATGACATTAATCCATGTTTCAACTCCCTCTTCTCAAGACAGTGGATGTCATTACCAGGAATGACACCCGAGGCCAGCAAAACCAGCCTCTCAACGCTCTCTACAATCACAGTGTCAGCTGGAGCCCCCACAAACTCAGACGGATAACCCAGAGAGCAAAGACATCAAGCTCAGCAGCTGAGTATGCTCAGACACCATGCTGACTCTTTAGTTTCCCGAGTCTCATTGGCTGTGGTCATCTGATGCTCCATGGGAGTGAGGCAGGGTGGGTAGATTGTCGGCCCTGAAGTCAGTAAACCCAGGATCTGTCCTTCACTTTTTTTTTTTTTTTTAAAGCAGATTAGTCAGTTTTCCCCAAATCCTGAGACATACTTAGCTGACCCCAGGCCTGAGATTCCACGCCGCTTTAAAGCACTGGGTCCTGCTGAAGGCAGAGATAAACTGCAATCCAGATAGGAGGCTCACGATCGGCACAGGGACTTCCTGGGTTTAATTAAAGTACTGAAATTGATGAGTATTGTAAGTGACTTGCCAAATCGCCTGACAAAATCATTTCCACAGACAACTCCTTGTTTTCAGAAAAATGCAAGAAAGTAGCCAGCTCTTTGAAGTGAACCAAACAAATGACATCCTAATGGAGGGTTAGCTGGAGGATGCCTGAGGTTTGGAAAAGGACCAAGTGTTACTCTGGAAAACTCCTTATATTGTCGCCCCTGGAGTAGCCCCAGAGTCTAACTTGGGATTTATCCAAGGTTGTTTTTCTTCCCAACTGAAGAAAGACACTAGTATTGTACTTGCCTACATTATTGTTATTGAAAGTTCAAAGAAAAAAGATTGAAGTAATAGTTTCGAAAGTTAAGATTTCTTTTGGTAACCTGATATAATTCCCCTGATTTCATCAGGGAATTTAGAGAAATAATATGCTGGGCCCTTTTAGATTAGAGAGTTACAAGGAAAAGAATTTATGTGCATCATTTTTTTTTTTTGGCTAAGCAGAAAGATATTTTAGACCAAGGAAAAGAGAGTTTGACATTGCCATGACATATCCCAATTTGGGGATTCTTCCAAAAATGAACCTGATGCTTTCCCTAATGAGTTCATTTGTCAAATGACTCTGTGGCTTCTGCTTCTGATACTCACTTGGGTCCTTTTGGAGCCAAGGATTATATCCCAGAGGGCTCTAAAGTTTCTCATAGATGCCAGCTCCAGAATGAATGGCAAGCAGTTCTAGAACTTTGTCTTGACGGAGAAGTGACGAGGAACTGGGGTGATTGTGAAGAGGTGTGGGTTTTCTCCTCAGCCTAATAAGGAGTCAGCGAGGGTGTGCAGTAAATGGGGTGGCTGCCCCCGGGCTGTCAGGGCAGATATCCTCCGCTCCATTGGGCCTCCAGGCTATTACGGTTGCTTATTTTACTTCTCATGAACGATGCATGGTTCTCGTTCTGGTATGGGGGAAGCCCAGTCACTAAGGCTCTTCATCCCAGTAACAGCCATCTCATACAGCTACACTTTTAAGCCACCCAGTGACATACAGTTAAGAAAAAAATGAGTGAATTTAACTAATGAAGCTGCGACTTTGTTGAAATAGACATAGACTGGCTCTCCCTGTGAATTTTAATCAGCCTGCAAATCCCCATTTATTAGCGATGGGTAATCTACAGCCATCTCACTTTTTAAAGGTCTTCAGAGGAAATTGAATGTTGTCAAGGCATTGGGGTCTTCTTTGATATGCATGTAAGTCATGTTAACATTAATCATTGTTCCTGCAGATTAATGAAAGAGACCTCTTTATATAAAGGTTAGTAAGGAAGACAAGCAATGATTTCAGTGGCCCTGTATGAGCAAATAAGGTCGATGGCTTGATTCATAGGTGAAGGTTCTATTACATCAGAGATGATAAATACAACCTAAAGATGTACGACTTTATGATGGGCTGGGGAGGAATGGGAAAAAGGCAGCTGGCTCTTCTGAAAGTCTCCTTTATAGCAGTTAACAGAGAGAAAGGGAGCCCTTTGTGAAACAAGTCCCTGAGATTTAAGCTTTTATAGTATAAAATGTCTCCTAAATCTCCAGAAATTTATAGTTGGTAGAGGCAAAGCAAGGGAAAGGAAGAGGGGATAAAGAAGCCCATTTAGGAAAATAACTTATCAACAATAACAAGGGTTAGGTCATGGGGGTGTAGTGGGGAGAAGCTGGGGTTTGAGAACCAGAAAAGACTGTCACTCGAGACTCAGTTCTGTGGAAGAAACTGACTCTTTGGACTTTGGTTCCTGAGCAGTGAAAAGAGATCCTTGGCAGGGTCACTTGAAGTTTCCCTTTCCTCTAATAGTCGGTGATTGTAATGTAGAGAGCAAAAGGTACACACCATTGATAAACAGGGTGACGACATTACAAACATGAGTTGACATTAATCATGACAGGACCCTAGGAAAAGGTAGGTGTGAACAGCTTTGTAAGTGAGCCACAGAACCTCTAGAACAGAGCCGGGGGCTTTGGAGTCAGTTGGTGGGTCTGAACCACAGCCTGACACCTACCGTGTCCTGGGAATGTTTGCCCCTATAGCCACCATCTCTCATGTGACACGCGGAATGATGCAGTCTCCTTCTTCTGGTCCTTGAGTGGGATAGCTCAGGTACTGATGCCCAGGCGTAGCAAGTGATTGTGTGCAGTGGGCCGCCAGCAAGTTGATGCTTGCTTCTGCATAATGCATGTCGGCAGGGCTTCCCGGGTGCTTAGTGGGAAAGAGTCTGCCTGCCAAAGCAAGAGACGCAAGGGATATCGCTTCAGTCCCTAGGTCAAGAAGATCCCCTAGAGAAGGAAATGGTATCCCACTTCAGTATTCTTCCCTGGAAAATCCCATGGAGAGCCTGGCGGGCTACAGTCCATGGGGCTGCAAAAGAGTCGGGCATGACTTAGTAACTAAACAGTAATGTGTTTGCACACAATGTCATTGGCAGTTGAGCAAATTAGTCCCTAAAATGGTTCAAATAATTCTCAGAATATGCATTTTATCATCCATTCATGAGGGAGCTTGCTATTTCAAAGAAAACTAGCGTGATTCTCTTCATAAGGAGATTTTTCTAATGCTTATTATCTGCTCAGAATATATCTGGCTTCTTAAGTTTGGCTTCCGTTCTTTGGTGTTATCTTAAAGCGGGAGGAAACCTGAACTCTTAACTGTTATCTCGCTTCATTCCCATTTGTCCTCTTTTGTGAGCAGCTGTGATGATACGTGGTGACCAACTTCAAGAAAAAGGCCTCTGCCCTCTTTCTCTGGAAGCATTAAACTAGGGGAAGCTTTTCTTGCAGTGATTATTCTCATAGGTTGAATGGTCTTTAAATTGCAATTGACAAGAGTGCTTAGTGAAATGCTATATTTAGAAACCATTGTGCACCTATGTCTATTATCTGTTTCCTTTTCTCTTCCACGAGGTGGTGTTTCCATGGAAAAAGCACATTTGTTGCTTAGGAGATTGCCCACTCCTGTCTTCTTGCTTATCTTTCCCATTTAGTCCCAGACAGGTTTGTAATATCATTCACAGTTGCTGTGGAGACTATTATGATGTCATGTGTGGGGAGCTATTATTTAAAGTGGTGACTTAGCAGCCGGATCTCCTGAAACAAGAAGTGCCCATAGGCATGCACACGCACACACCCACAAACACACTGCACTGCCGGAATTCTTCTCGAAAGAATCCCGTTACAGATTTTTGAGGGAAAAAGTGCATCAGATTTCCTTTTCATAATTTAGTCAAACATACTTCTTCTCTCAAACAGCTTGGCTTCTCCAACATCCAGGATTTAAATAGTGACAAGAAAAAGGATGTACAACTTTTCTTACATAAGATACTGCCTAGAACTGTAGCACTCCCGAGCAGAGCCAATTAATGTGTACAGAGAATACAGCCAGATCTTTTCCTACAAGCTGGTCATTCTTTATTAGTGTAACTGGAAATGAACCAAGATACAGTAGCAGAGAGAATTCAGTTACTTGTAACTATGCTAGAAATTTTGTTCCGCTAAATTATGTTCGAGATGGTTGGATGGCATCACAGAGTCAGTGGACGTGAGTTTGAGAAAGCTCCAAGGGAGGTTGGACAGGGAAGCCTGACATGCTGCAGTCCATGGGATCACAAAGAGCTGGACACGAATGGGCGACTGAACAGCAGAAGGGAAAATGAAAGGAGGACTAGCCTTCTGTTTAATTCTTCCTATGATGAGCAGTCAGCATCACCAGGATCTTCTTCCTGCCTCTTCTTTCCCTCACCTTGACCTCTGCTCTCCCCCAACACCAACCGATGAGGATGCTCCAGTCTCCCCTGTCTTGACCCCTGCTTCCCTCTCCCATCTTGGTCAGACTCCTGCCCATCTCTCTCATCCCATCTTGTGCCTCGTGTCTTAAAAGAGTAATCTCCTTGTCCCAACCAAACTATGTATCAGAATCGCGAGGGGAGCCTGATAAAATGCAGGTTCCTTGGTCCCTCTTCAGAGATTTTGATTCCGAAGATTCAGAATGTGGCTCAGTGACTGACTTTTTAGCATGCTCTCTGGGTGATTCTGGTGTGCTGTCAAGCATGGGAGCACTGATCGTGCTCACCGCTTCTTACGCCCTCTCTTCCTGTCCACCCACCAGCCCTCCTCCACCTGGCTTTCATCTCTCATGCCAGTGAAGTCTCTGCCGCCCTCCCTAACTGCTGGGCGCAGGGACACGTGGGCCCGCTGCTGAGCGGGCCCGCAGTGGCCACCCCACTTTGGGCCTCTCTCCCCACTTGGCACACGTGACACTCGGCTGTGCCTCTCTGACCGTTCCTTCTTGGAATCCTTTGTGGATTCTGATTTCTCATCCTTATCCTTAAATGTTGCTTCTCCCCAGGATACAATCCTCAACCTTCTAGTCGTATTTCCCTACAGACGCTGGGTGGGCTTCCCAGGTGGCTCAGTGGTAAAGAATCTGCTTACCAAGCAGGAGACTGAGGTTCAATCCCTGGGTCAGGAAGATCCCCTGGAGAAGGAAAAGGCAACCCACTGCGATATTCTTGCCTGGATCCCATGGACGGAGGAGCCTGGCGGACTGCAGTCCATGGGGCCACAGAGTCATTAGTGACTCAACAACAACTGACTAAGAGACTACTTTGTGTTGACACCCTGGTTCTGTTACTACGGGCTTACGATCAGGCGAGTTCAACAAAATCCTGAAAGCCTCAGTCTGCAACTAAACAACAACAGACACTGAGCAATTTAATTTCACCCATTCTTTTGGTATAACTACCACAGATATGTTGATGACACCCACATGTTCCCACAGCCCTGACCATCTCTTACCTAAGCTCCAGAGTCTCGTTGAAATTTCTGTGTGTAGACACATGTTCAGCCCTAGCCTCAGTCTGTCCATGGATTTTCTTCTCCCTAAATCGTCTACAGCATGTTTTCTCCCAGGAGAGATCCCACTGTCAAGCAAGCCAAAACTTGAAGCCGTTCTCATCTAATTTTTGTTTTTTACCCTGAGCACTAAACATTGCCAAATCCTTCCAATTTTTCTCCTGACTATTTGATCATATTTTCTTCTCTCCCAGCTTCAGCCCTTTGTTATTACCCCTTGTGACAGACTTTGAACAGTTCTGCCAGGTACCTAGCTGTAATTCATGCTCTCGCCACCCGTGTTGGATGGTCAGAACCGTGAACTTAGAAAATATAGATGCTTCATGCTGTATCCTTCGCATCTGGCTGAATGCCTGGCAGGTGATCAATAGGGTTAGATAAATGAAAGCGTGAACCATTCAGCCCAGAGCTTCTTTGCAAATTTCTTACTTACAGATCAAATACGTGAAATGATGAGCTTTAGGGCTAGTGTTAAGCCTGAATCGCCAGCTATCAGATTGGTATTGGTATTAAGTTGAGAATTTCCGCCCCTCTTCATGTCCCCAACACCAAACTAGGTCAGCTGGACACTTTCCCTCACACTGCAAGAGCCAGCTATTTTGTTTAAAAATGACCTTTTTCTGGTTTCATTGCCACAGATTACAACTTGACACAGTGAGTTACTTGGACTTGTGTTTTCTCTCCAGACCTATTCTGATTAGTGAATTACAGGCATGATCAGTGGACCTAAGGCTTCTATGTCCAAAGAATCACTATGCAGCCTCCTTGCTGAGTCTTTGATTTCTGGGTTGGACCTGTCACAGAGTGGGAATACTTGCTGCAATAAAATATCATTGAGAAATTAAAGCCTGTCATCCCCCTCACCCCCCAGGCACAGGCAGAAAGCATAGCTCAGGGCAGCAAGCCTTTGTTCAATCAGGTGATGATTCAGGAGAATTAAAAGTTTCCATCTTTTCCTTTGACATTATGGAAGTTTCCCTCTGACCCTACCCCTCCCTCTATAAAACCTGCTGGTTTTCTGGCCCTTTGCTGGATAACTGCCTTTGGAGTTTCTTAGAGAAAATATGTCAACTTAAATAAGTGATTACTAGTGTAGCCATAGGTGATAGGTGAAATTTGAGAGCCCATGTTTTCAGCTACTGTGTTTAGGATTACATCTACAGTATTTTCTTGGCTTCAGGCACTCTTTACAGAAAATTATCCACACAGAATATCTGTGAAGACCTGTAGGCTTGTTTGCTGCTTAACCTGCCATGTAGAAAATATAGCCATTCTAGCAAGATCTCGACTACCCATGCTAATGAGCGCGAGGCATGGTGTGGGCAATTTAAATCTACAGATCATAAGAGAATCTTGAATCACACAGAATTATCCATCTTTTCTTACCATCAGACCGGCAGTCATTTGAATTCTACCAGGTTGCTTCCAGGAAAAGTGCTAATGAGAGGCAGAATGGCCCAGAGGCAGGTGGGTTCAGGGGAGGGAACTGGAGCTGGAGGGTGAGCAGAGGCACCAGCTGGATGATCAGCTCTCCTGAAAGTGGTTCCCAAAAGCATCCTTCAGTTTGTCTGGCTTGCTCCCGAAGGTGAGGCACTCACTTCTATTCTGCAGATGTTAACTGAGGCCTCCTCTGGGCCAGCTTCTGCTCGTGGGGCTCCAAAAAAGTCGAGAAGGTAAAGAAGTCATTGAACACAAATGCCTGTAATAGAACCACAGCCAGGATCAGGGTCACCGGGGAAACTGCACGTGCTGCAGGGTCAGAGGCGGGAGGTAGAGCAGCCGTGATGGGCTTCACCTTCTGGCCTGTAAACGTCGTCTTCCAGGTTTCGTGTGATCAGAGGTTAATTTCTATTCTGAGCCTGAGGTCATTCTGCTGTCTTTGAAGAAACACGGGTGTTAGAGCGCATGGACGCCGTGGGCCGGGAAGTATACGCAGTTGTCCTCACGGCCTCTGCAACAGCATCTCACGTTTGAGGGGACGTGCCATCTAAGCTCGCTGCTTACACACTCCGCCTTATTTGGAACCTGCTGCCTTGACTGATGGTAGTTAACTGGAATCTCGGTAGTATAATTGACTGAATTTATTTGAGAAATTAGTTATCCATTCCTGGTTACTTTCCTTCATTCTCTGATATTGTGACACATTTGGGGGTTAACCAAATATCACCAATTCTGTGCGTAAGAAGGTTCACAAACAGAAGCAGCTTTTCACTCACAAGAGGACTACAGTTGAGGTTTGTTTTTTCCTTTTTCCAGTTGAGAAGGTTTTACTCCCTCGTGGGTCGACAGTTTCTCATATAAAGCGAGTGTTCTCCCAAGTTTGAGGTAAGCGAGTGCTGGCTCTGCTCTGAGTGGGCTGAGAGACCCATTTCTTGTCTGATATGTGTTCTTGGAGGACAGTGAATTCTGTGGTTACATTTTCTAAGCCAAAATAAGCCAAAGAAGTTGTCAGAGTATAAGAGCATTGTTGGTTTCCAACGTCCCCAAAATCAGGATAATGGTCCTGTGAACTCTACAAATGTCAGCAGTTGCGTAGGGACTCAGCACAGTCCAATAGGCTTTTGAATAATTCCGCAGTGTGTTATTCATCTTCTCTCCTCAAATTCAGGAGACTGACTTGGTTTCACAAAGGAGAACAAAAAGTTCTGAATATAAGACTAAAAGGCAATGAACTCTCCCTTTTAAACAATACATTGAGCAGCAAAGCGAGCTCTACTGGGCCCTTGTTCATCTTGCTACTTATTAGTCTTGGAGGTGAAGGATAGGATGCAATGGACCACTTTGTAAACCTGAGTCTGATCACTTCTGATCTCGTTCCAATGATGTTTCTCCAGAGAGCTTCAATAGATGAGGTTAAAGAGAAAGGGAAAATGGAGATTGCCAGAGCTCTGCTGGGTTCCTCATCTGCCTGTAGGTGTCGCTATTTTTATTTTATTTATTATTATTATTATTGTTTTTAATCACTTATCCTTGTCTGTGTGTACTAGGTACTGGGCTCAGTGCTGTGAATGTAGGCATTCAGTGAAATGTTTCTTCTCTCTGGGGGCTTGGACTAAAGCAGAGTTGGGTTCAGGAGCATATAAAGACCGTGGTATAACATAACTTTTCATTCCTTATGCCAAGGAATTGAGGCCTTCTGTCCCCTGCTTGATAGAATTTTGTGTCATAAACAGCCTTGTTGAATGTAGCAGCCCTGCCCAAGCCAGGACAGATTTGGAAAAGCAGAGCTTCCAAGAGCGAAGTCTTAAATGGACAGCGTTTCAGACACAACAGGACTCTAGACAAGGGTGGTCTGAGTCTCAGTGCTTTGCTTCTGATCTACTACTACGTCTTCCTACCATTTTGGACCTCCATTTCTTTCCTTTTTTGTTTTAAATTGAAGTACAGTTAACTCACAATTTTGTCTTAGTTTCTGGTGTTCAGCAAACTGACTCAGTTTTAAATATATACATATGCATATATTGGAGAAGGAAATGGCAACCCACTCCAGGGTTCTGGCCTGGAGAATCCCAGGGACCGGGGAGCCTGGTGGGCTGCTGCCTATGGGGTCGCACAGAGTTGAACACTACTGAAGCGACGCAGCAGCAGTACACGTATATATGTAAGAATGTGAAAAGGAAAATAGATACATCTGTATGTGTATTCATACACATATATTCTTTTTCAGGTTCTTGTATACCATCGCTTTGTTCTTTTTTATGGCTGAGGTCCCACTGTGTGGGTGTACCGCCTCTTCATCCATCCCTCTTTCAGGGGACGTCTAGGTTGTTTCCATGCCCTGGCTGTTGTAAATAGTGCCCCAGTGAACAGTGGGCTGCATGTATCCTTTCAAATTAGATTCTTCTCTGGATATATGCCCAGGAGTGGGATTGTTGGAATATACGGTAGTTCTGCTTTTAAATGTTTTAGGGACCCTCCATGCTGTTTTCCATAGTGACTACACTAATTTCCATTCCTACCAACAGTGTGGGAGGGTTTCCTTTTCTCCGCACCCTCTGCAGACTTTATTATTTATAGATTTTTTGGGGGGTGGTGGATGTTTTGACTGGGGCTAGGAGGTGCTTCGTTGTGGTTCTCATTTACGTTTCTGTGATGACGAGCACTGTTGAGCATCTTTGCATGTGTCTGTTGGCCACCTGTATGTCTTCTTTGGAGAAATTAGAGCCCTATTTCTTACAGCTCCTTGGAGCCCAAGACCCCCTTTGTTACCTCTTTCCCCATCTCTCAGTCCTCACGGTCAGGCGCAGACTGGTGCTGTCCAAGAGTCTGTCTGTTCTGTCTCCCCTAGTGCTGCAGCTGAGTCCTCTTCCTCCTGACCAGCCCCCAGCAGCAGATGAGAACAGCTGGTCAGAAGGCCATGCGTCTTCTCTCCGTCTGTGTGAGACGTTGTTAAGTCACCTGCAGCTTCTCTTAGGTATACAACTCGCGTTCCTCTGATGTCTCCTCGTGAATCTCCTTTTCTAATCCTTGAACCATGCACCACTCACGTCCTCTGGGGAGCGGCCTGTGGGCCCGCTTGTGGACTCAGCTGGCAGAGGTGGTGAGACAGCCGTGTGCCCTGAGCCAGTGGACCGTCCTGCACGCGGGGGCCCGGCCCTCCCCTCAGGATGGGAACGCGGCAGAGGAATGAGATGAGCAGGAGCACAGCCGTGTGTGTGTGTGCCCTGGCCCTGAACTCCCGTGTTGAAGCCCTCATCTCCAGCGTGATTATGTTTGGAGAAGAGCCCTTCAAGGCAGTAACTAATGTTAAAGGAGGTCGTAGGCCAGGGCCTGATCTAATAGGCTTAATGACTCTATGAGATGAAACCCCACTTCCCATCTCCTGCACACACATACACCGAGAGAAGGGCATGCAAGGACCACCCGGGAAGACAGCCGTGTGTGAGCCAGGGAGAGGGTCCTCGCTGGAAACTGACCGCGCCAGCACCTCGACCGGGGACTTCCAGCTTCTCGAGCTGTGAGAAAATGAAACTCTGTTGTTTACCCACCCAGTGTGGTCTTTTCTTGGGGCAGCCTGAGCAGACAAATGCAAGCTGTTCCTGGGCAATCCTTAACTGCTTCTCTGCGTCTGGATCCTCCCAAGGCCTGGGAGCGTGAGCCTGGCAGCGTGCTGGGTTCCCTGCCTCCCCTGTGTTTCTGACCTACTTCTCCAGGAGAATATTTAAGACTGCATTTTCAATGGGGCATTTTCCTGTTACTGATACTGAGGAATCCATTATGCAGATGAGTTGGTTGAACCAGGCTTTCACTTGATGCTGTAGCTGTTTTTTTCCCCACTGGAATTGATTTAGGCTGTAGTATATTCAAATCTATTTAATAATAAGCTATACCATGAGGACATTCTACATTATTATTAAAATATCAGGAATCATTGTCTGATGATGTCTTCAGCATTATGTTTTAATTATACATAGAGAAAAAGAATTCTTAGGCTTCAAGTCAGGGTGTAATTTTTTAAAAATTATTTAAATTGACTTTGAAGCACCTTCCAGTCATTTGTTCAATGGTTAAATTCCCCAGAATACCTGCTGTTTTCTCGCTAATTTTTTGACATTATTATCTTTCTGGAAACAGAGCTGCTATTTAACTCAGCTAGCACTGAACAGAAACTGATTATTCTCTTTTGATGTAACTGGAATGACTTAAATTCTTACAGTCTTTTGTGTTAAGGTAAGATTAAAGCAGAGGAGAGAAGTATTCTGTCTTACAGCTCAAAGTAAATATTTCAATATGAAGTGGGTGTAATTCCTTAAGGAAAACATATATAAAGGATGGGTCATCGTGTGTTCAATAGCACAGCCTGAGAGAGAGATGTAAGCAGTGCCTACAGCGTTCTTTATTCTTAAATGATGCAAGGGCATCCTTTGACTCTGGTCATGATACATGACTGAGCGGGAGAAGGTGAGGCTAAGTTATACCCTAGACTCTTCTTTCTGTAAATCAGAGACTTGTCATTCAGTTCAGTTCAGTCACTCAGTCATGTCCGACTCTTTGCAACCCCATGAATCGCAGCACACCAGGCCTCCCTGTCCATCACCAACTCCCGGAGTTCACTCAGACTCACGTCCATCGAGTCAGTGATGCCATCCAGCCATCTCATCCTCGGTCGTCCCCTTCTCCTCCTGCCCCCAATCCCTCCCAGCATCAGAGTCTTTTCCAATGAGTCAACTCTTCACATGAGGTGGCCAAAGTATTGGAGTTTCAGCTTCAACATCAGTCCTTCCAAAGAAATCCCAGGGCTGATCTCCTTCAGAATGGACTGGTTGGATCTCCTTGCAGTCCAAGGGACTCTCAACAGTGTTCTCCAACACCACAGTTCAAAAGCATCAATTCTTCAGCGCTCAGCTTTCTTCACAGTCCAACTCTCACATCCATACATGACTACAGGAAAAACCATAGCCTTGACTAGACAGACCTTAGTCGGCAAAGTAATGTCTCTGCTTTTGAATATACTATCTAGGCTGGTAATAACTTTTCTTTCAAGGAGTAAGCCTCTTAATTTCATGGCTGCAGTCACCATCTGCAGTGATTTTGGAGCCCAAAACAATAAAGTCTGATACTGTTTCCACTGTTTCCTTCATTTCCCATGAAGTGATGGGACCAAATGCCATGATGTTTGTTTTCTGAATGTTGAGCTTTTAGCCAACTTACCTTATCCATAATCCATATTCCTGTCAGAGTTCCTTTTTTGTTTTTGTTTTTTACATTTTCTCCCTTTTTCAGTGTTTTTACATTTTTTCCTTTTCATATTTTTTGTTTTTTTTAAGCATCTTTTCAAATTAGAGGATGATTGCTTTACAATGATGTGTTTGTTTCTGCTACAGCAATGCACGTCAGCTGTATGTACACGTTTATCACCTCCCTTTCGAGCCTCCCCCAGCGCAGCCCCACCCCTCCGCTCCAGGTCATTGCAGAGCACCGAGCTGAGCTCCGTGTGCTGCACAGCAGCCTCTGGTACTAAGCTAATTCAGTTGGGCGCAACTATTTATGACTCTATGGACTGTAGCCCGCCAGGCTCCTCTGTCCACGGGATTCTCCAGGCAGGAACACTGGAGTGGGTTGTTGTGCCCTCCTCCCAGGAATCTTCCTGACCCGGGGACTGAACCCCCATCTCGTATGCCGCCTGCGTTGGCAGGCTGGTTCTTTACCACTAGCGCCACCTGGGAAGCCGACAGCAGCTCCCACCAGCCATCTATTTTACGCGCGGTAGCGTATGCATGTCAGTGCTACTCTCTCAGTTTGTCCCTACTCATTTCCCTGCTGTATGCACAGGTCCATTCTCTACGTCTGCACGGTTGGAGTTCTTTGTGAATCATAATCCATTTCAGTCACTGCAGCTTGTTAAAGGACTTAAGGCAGCAGAGACAAGTATAGCTTGAGAGCTTTAAGTAGAATTTAGACAAATTAGAGCTTCGGAACTATTGAGCAGTGAGTTTTAGCAGCTCTCTAAAGCATCCCTGGGTATCCACTAGTTTCTGAAAAACAAAGATCCAACAAGAAAGGAGAGATCAATGTGCTATTAAAAAAATAATATAGTCAGCAAGATTCATAACAGCTCTTGGGCTTCCTATTGACAGCGCCGTTTGGAAGTCACTACAGAATTTGCTCGAACTGGACTCCAGGCTTCAGACGTCTTCACTTTTGTTCAGGTGAAGGTGCAAAGCAGATTGCTCAGTAAGCCCTTTCCATCAAAAAGAGCTGTGGTGACAGTCCAGCGATGTCCTTTTCATCGTCAGCCTCAGCTAGTTCATTCTTCAAATGGCTAATGACTGATCCGAAGTGAAATTAAGTCACCTTGGCTCCAAATACCAGTATCTCCCAGGACTTCAGCGCTGACCCTGTCCATCCTTTCCAACAGGGCACTATAGACTCAGCATTTCTTATTTCTGCCATTCACCTTCTCTTCTCAGAATGGGGGCTCCACCCTCCAACTTGCCTATTTCTGTCAGCGTTCGAAGGATCCCTCATGCAACTACAGCAGACCTTTACTGGGTGCAGATGCAGTGCCCACATTCACAGTTCAGAGCTGGTGTTCTGCCGGGAAAGTCAGGACCAAAGTGAGAAAGGGGGCGAGCTCCGAAGGCTTATGGAAAGGAAAGCCGGTCTCTGTCTTGGAGAGGCTGACAGTCTGCTGAGGAGGGCGTGTAAGGCATAGAATGAATGACTGGAAAACCAATGTTCCATCAAATACTGGTTTAAGGAAATGTACCAAACTTCTTGCGTATCCCTTCTCCTCAGAACGCCTCATGTTATCTTGGAAGAGAGAATGGCTAATGGGATGGTCACTTAATAACAAAATTAAGACAGTGTAACATGCTACCTATCTGCTGAAAATTAGTAGGTTATCTGTTATTAGTACTTTCTCTTACTTTTGCAATGCATCATTACAAAGACTAAGAAACGCTATATGATATCTCCATCATTCTCCGCAGCAAGGCTTGATAAATAGCCACACAATGTTCATCTTCACTGCATAGCCAAGTAACTTATGATCAGGCATCAACATACATTGTTAAGAGCTGAAAGAGCTATAGGTACTTTGTGTTCACTTCCATGTGGTTTATGAAAATCTCCCAAGTAAACAAGAGCAAGGGAACTGTGAAGAAGGGTTGTCTTACATTGCTGGGCTTGGGCTTGTGAATATTCTATGTAGTGCAGAAATAATTCTGACTCTGTCATGTCTCTGGATAGTGATGCTTCTTCATTCTATATTCTACATGGGACTTTTATTTTTAAGATAAATAAGCTAGTATATCAGGCATAGGAGGCAACTGGAAATAAAACTGCCTCAGCACCCTGCATGTTGTGTGAACATCACCTTCTTGCTTTCACACAGTGCATGCCCCTCCTGCAGGGAGCGGGCACCTGATGCTCAAGGAGCCCATGTGTTCCCTGTTACACATGGTACGTCTGCAGGCCTGGGTCATGGGAAAACACGAATCTCTTCACATGGATTTAGTTTGATTTACAATAGCCAGAGCTTACTAAAATGCCTTTTAAAAGTTTGAAAAGGATCTTCCCTGGTGGTCCAGTGATTAAGACCACACTTCCAATGCAGGGGTGCAGAGGACATGGGTTCAGTCCCTAGTAGAGGAACTAAAATCCTGCATGCTGTGTAGCATGGCCAAAAAGAAATTTTGAAGTACTCATTGGAGTGGGTGATGACTGTTTGCATTATTAAATTTAAGCTACTTTTAAATAATGTGGAAAACAGATAGGCATGTGTATGCAAGTATGATACAAAAATAACCTTGAACTCCTATGTGTTTTCATAATCTGTTGACCATGATATTGACCTATTGACCCCAGTGCAATAAAGTCATCCGATTCCTAGTTTAGGACTTTTTTTGAGTGTTCTTGACTCTTATTTCCATATCTATTGGCCTTAGCTGAGGTCTCAAGTGTATCCCATCATGAGTGTCCATCTTGATAGCAACTCTTTGATTCTTGACCTTTACCTCTAAGTGAATTGAGTAAGCTCGTTTGCATCATAAATTTGTGCTTTATGGGGAAAGCCATGTTTGACACTGCGGGATATGTTTAAATGAATAGGAGTTCAAGATTGTTGTTTCTTGTAGAAACACATTTGGACTCACTGGATTCTGCAATTGGGCTGAAAACGTGTTGGCATGCACCACAGCAAATTCAGCATCAGTAATAGTTTTCATAAGTCATGAAGACATTCTGACGTGATGTTTGCTTTTCTGGATTGCATACATACATGAAGAAGAAGTGAGACTAGACTCATTATAGGATCTAGACCTGGTTTCCAAGATTCATTACTCCCTTCTTCCAAAAGTTCAACCTGATACAGTAGAGGACCTCGATGGTGCTTGGTCTGGTGGCGCTATTAGTCACGTTTCAGAGCGCAGGGGTACTTGTTCACTGATTTGTCATTTGCCTCTTAGAGCCCCTGCTGGGCTGACTTTAGCCCTGTCTAACCGAGAAGGTCCAGATCCATATTCCTGTGCATAGTCAGAGTATCTCTAGGACCCACATTTCTCCAGATTAATGCTTTAATTAGTTTTTATAGTATGGTGAGTGTACTGATGCTAATAGCCTGAGGCACAGACACAGATGAGTTAACTTAGGCTGCCTTCCAGACTGAAGCCCTCCTGTCCTGAAATCAGCCCTGCAGCCCTTCCCTAATACGTGAGCCAGCACCTGCTCATGAGGGGCAGAAATAATCATGACAGCGCCATCCCAGGGTCCCGGGGCTTCAGATTTAGCATCTGCCCCTCGAGGGCAAGATTCTCTGGCACTGTCGTCAATGTTTCTCCACATTCTCCTCACTTTGGGGAGTAAACAAAGCCTGATTCCTCTAGTCTAATTAATTATACTCTAAGGACTGTGAATATGCAGAGAGCTGGGTACCTGTTCCTGCAATTTGGGGAGCATTACAGCATCCTGTGGTTCTTAGCAAATAGCACTGAGATGTGGTTGTGAAAAATTCAGCATCACTCCCTGATCTCCCTCTCCCTCCGCCACCTCCCTCCCTCCCTCCCTCTCTCTCTCTCTCTGTCTCATGTCCCTAGCCCTGCTAACCTGCCAAATCTGCTGGGAGCCCCTTATTGTCTGATCATTGCACTCAACAATATACCTGCACAGCGACACGCCCCTGCAACAGAAGCAGCCAACGTGTGTGAACCTGCTCAGCCCATTTGCAGCAGGAGTTTGAGGCCTCCAGGGCCTCGGCTTCTGAATGCACTGTGCTTTTCAGCCCTTACCCACCAGCTGGGGGGCTTATTTGCAGGTACTTCCTGTTGCCACTGAGAGTAACTGCTTTATCTTGTGAACTGTATGGATTTTACTCACTCTCAGCCTCTTTACAAGTACGTTTTCTGGATTGGAAGTTCACTTAATCGCCTGAAGGGAAGAAGCTCGGGCCGAGCTGGCGGCGTAGGCACGCGAGGCCTGTGGGACAGTGACTCACGAGCTTGCACACTCCTCCTGCTGGGCACTCCTAGGAGCACATTCTCCTCTACTCTCCCAAACCCTCCTCGGCTCTGCGACACATCCAGGGTCCCGGAAGTCTTCATTTCAGTCTCGTGGGGTTGGTTCGTTTACTTTTCTCTGTCTTGAACTGAGTTGGGGCCGGGAGTGTAGAGGCTCTGTCAGGGTCTGGTCACCAATTATAAGTACATGAGAGGATCTCTCAACAGGTTTTAGGTTCCATGTGCCCCAGATCCACCATGTGCTTGTTAGGGTCGGGAGCTCTGGAGCCCAGCAACAGAAGGCCAAAGGCCTGTTAGTCCTGATCATTATGGCGACCACCAGCTTGGATGCAGAGAAGGCGATGGCACCCCACTCCAGTACTCTTGCCTGGAAAATCCATGGACAGAGGACCTGGTAGGCTGAAGTCCATGGGGTTGCTAAGAGTTGGACACGACTGAGCGACTTCATTTTCACTTTTCAGTTTCAAGCATTGGAGAAGGAAATGGCAAGCCACTCCAGTGTTCTGGCCTGGAGAATCCCAGGGACAGGGGAGCCTGTTGGGCTGCCATCTATGGGGTAGCACAGAGTCGGACACGACTGAAGCGTCTTAGCAGCAGCAGCAGCAGCAGCAGCAGCAGCAGCAGCAGCTTGGATGAGTCAATTCTCTCAATGAACATGACATTTGCATCTTTACCTGAAAACACATGTAATGATGCATTCCTCCCTGGACTTCGATATGGATTCATTAAACTAGATAATGCATGTAAATAACTTGCCCTGGTGCCTAAATCAAAGTAAATGGTCCGTAATCATTAATTAGAACCATCGTAACTACTGCTTTATTATTTATGGTGCTAGTTCAGTCTGTAAGTTGTGTACCACTCTCTGAGACCCCATAGACCCCACTAGCCTCCTCTGTCCATGAGATTTCCCAAACAAGAATACTGAAGCTACTTCCTTCTCTGGGGATCTTCCTCACCCAGGGATTGAACCTGGATCTTCTGAATTGCAGGAGTATTTCCCTGGTGGCTCAGATGGTAACGTGTCTGCCTACAATGTGGGAGATCTGGGTTTGATCCCTGGGTCAGGAAGACCCCTGGAGAAGGATATGGCAACCCACTCCAGTACTCTTGTCTGGAAAATTCCTTGGACGGAGGAGCCTGGTAAGCTAAAGTACATGGGGTCGCAAAGAATCGGACATGACTGAGCGACTTCTCTTTCACTTTCTTTCTCCTGAATTGCAGGCAGATTCTTCACCAACTGAGCCACCAGGAAAGCCCTTATCATTTATAGATGACGTTTTACTCTAAATGCATACACATAAAACTAAGGACAAAATACTTTATGTGAACTGTTACTCTAAGTTTCATGCTGTATAATTCCTTGAATGTTGAGCATACTCAACCTTTGTATTTGCACATATATTATTAATGCATTTATCTTGAATTCTTTCAGGTACCCTAAGCTTGTTTAGTATTTAATGATTCTTCCTGAGTAAGAGATAACCCTGTAAGGTTTTCTTTCTATTAAATTCCATTTTAAGAGTCCCAGTATCATTATTTATGTCTTCCACGTAAGCCACTGTTGTTGAATGCTATTGGTCAAGGGGTGACAATCTCTCTTGCTTTTTGTTCCGTCATTCAACCTGAGATGATGAAGGAATTTAGATCCTATGTGATCTAAATGTGTGATCAACATATTCATTGTATCATGCACAAACACACACTGGAGATATAGGTGTGTAGATATATAGATCACTTATATGCACATTATAAACAGATTGTTTTAGTTTTCTAGACTTGCTGTAACAAGGTATCACAAACTTGGTGACTTAAAATATCAAAGAATCTATTTGCTCACCACTCTAGAGACCAGAAGTCCAAATTAAGATGCTGCAGAGCAAGGCTCTCGCTGAAGACTCGAGGAAAGAATTTGTTCTTGCTTGCTCTAGCTTCTGCGGCTCCAGGAACCCCTTGGCTTGAGGCTGCGTAACTCCATTTCTGCCTCTGTCTTCACATGCACTTCCCCTCTGTGTTTGAAATCTCTCTCTGCTTTTTTCTTTCAAGGACCCTTTCATTAGATTTAGGGTACACCCAGATAGGGCTTCCCTCCTGGCTCAGATGGTGAAGAACCTGCTTGCCAATGCAAGAGACATGGGTGCAATCCCTGGGTCGGGAAGATCCCTTGGAGAAGGAAATGGCAACACACTCCAGTCTTCTTGCTTGAGAAATCCCATGGACAGAGGAACCTGTTGGGTTAGAGTCCATGGGATTGCAAAGAGTCAGACACAACTTAGTGGTAAATAACAACAACTCTTTTACAGAGTAGACAAAATCCACAGGGGATGATAGAAAGAGGAACACAGCTAGTCCTTAGTCTGTGCATTATCCCAAGCATCTTATCACCTGCTCACTGTGAACTTAAGATGGAATGAATGAGTAAATGAAGTCTTATACGTGATGCCAGCCCCAGAATGGTTTTGATTTACTATTAATTGCAACAGATATGATTACATGTGAGGACCAGACTCCCAAAGAGGTGAAGTTACTTCATGAAGCTCATCCAGGCCAGGATGAGATTTGAACTTACGCCTGCTTGCCGGAAGTTCTCGCTTGTTCTGCCATATCAGTTCACAAGCTAATTAAGGCAGGTGCCTGGTCCTGCCCTGATTCAAGCTTCCTGGGCTTCTGGATATGCAACCTCAAAAGCAAGAGGAACACTTGAGATGCTGAGCAGCCTTGGCACCAAGATTTCTGTTCAGAGGCTTCAGAAAAAGCCCTTTTAGACAGAGAAGTATCTAGAAATCTGTTTATCTTGAGAAGATCTGAGTGTAAGTCCTGCTTAGACTTCTTACTTGCTGTCCAGTTCTTGGCAAGTCCTTTCATGCCTCTGATCCATCTGTGTGTCTGTAATATTAGAAACTTAGCACCTGTCTTGCTTCTGACAAGGATGATGTTAGTCAAGAGACAATGTAAAAATAGCTGTACCGATGTTAAGATGTGATCACGAGGAGGTGTTTGAACTCAGTGACAGACAGGCGGCTCCTTGCATGACAAGTTCTGCAACCCAAAGACTTTAGCACTGCTTGTCCACCCACCCACCAGGCCATCAGCTCTGCTCCACGCACTTCGACTCTGCCATGTTGCTGGGCTGCGGCTCTAACTCCTTTTATGATGGGACACTGATGACAGGATTTGCAAGGCCAGTGTCTTCATTGACACCTGAACTCACATAAATTGTCTCACACTGTGCACAGCCCTAAGAAGATGCCTATTTACAACGATGTAAATATTTGTTGCTTCAGTGGAAGAGTGGACGCAGGCCTTACTGTTTTCAGTGACCTATGAGATTAGGCTCCCCAGGTGGTGCTAGTGGTAAAGAACCGGCCTGCCTATGCAGCGGACATAAGAGACAAAGGTATGATGCCAGGGTTGGGAAAATCTCCTGGGGGAGGGCATGGCAACCCACTCTAGTGTTCTTGCCTGGAGAATCCCATAGACAGAGGAACCTGGCTGGCTATAGTCCATGGGGTTGCTAAGAATTGGACACGGCTGAGGGATTGGGGGCAGGAGGAGAAGGGAACGACAGAGGATGAGATGGCTGATGGCATCACTGACTCAATGGATGCGAGTCTGAGTGAACTCCGGGAGTTGGTGATGGACAGGGAGGCCTGGTGTGCTGTGCAATTCATGGGGTCGCAAAGAGTCAGACACGACTGAGCAACTGAACTGACATGAACTGAAGTGACTTAGCAGCAGCAACAGGGGGTTACTGCCACCCTATCAGGGACTATAATGTCTGAACTTGCAGGCATCCTTGTCGATGGCTGTGCTGCTGCCTGCCAGGGCAGCCCAGGGCAGGCTCAGGGGGCAGGACCCGGGTGGCAGGCCTGCAGCCCTCCTCTGCCGGGCAGGCCAGGGGCACCTCTGAAACCTGCATCAACACTCAGCATCACCCTGTAGTGGAAGTGCCTCCCCAGGGCCAGGCATCCTCCTCAGTTCTGCTTATCATCTGCCTTTTTCCCTCTGTCAGCTATTTTTGGATGTTGCCCTCCAGACCAGTCATCATGATACTGAATTTTGAGATGTCAGCCAGACATTCTGAGTATTCTTGACCCTTTGCCCAGGGAGGTGTGGCGGGAGAGGCGGTGTTCCTCATCACTTGTCACTGTCCATGCTTTGCCCTGTCAAGGAAGACACACGTGCCCCCGATCACCTCGAATCGTTGGCCTTGTGCCTGAATTGAAGCGGTTGCTTCTCGACAACGCCCCTCCCCACCCCGCCATGTACTTCTCACTGGAGATAGATTTGGGTGCATTCTCTGTTATGAGTTCACCGGTGCACATGATCACGTCTCCCTTGACTTGCAGTCCAGAGATGTCGTTACCATGTGACTTGACTGCCCCAAGGCCAAAAATCCGATAAAGATGACTTGCCAGTCTTGTTATGTGTGCTGTTCCTTTTCCATAGCTCATTGCCAGCCCAGGTATCGCTCTTTGGGGGCAGAGTCACAAGTTAATTGAATGCTGCCACATTGCATCTCACAGAGAATCCTTTCTCTAACACGCGTGACTGGTTATGTCTCCATGTAGAAGTTCTTCTCTTCTGCTGTGCAAAGCATAAGTGGAAATATAAAGTTGCGGAGAACAGGGGCTTTATTCTTGATTGGAATGAAAATGTGACAGAAACAGGACTCTGGTTGAGAAAGTGCTTTGGTGGTTGTCAGCACTTTCCTCTAACAGAGTGATGCAGTTTTTTAAAATGTTTCTGTTTTTTAAATCATCCTCCTGCACTTTATATACTTCAGTTCATGTTAAGATGAACTGAGTAGATGGCAAAGAACAATTCTTAAAATATGTGAATACCAAATGTAAGATAAAAAACGTAATTGCAGTTTAGACTTCAGATTTATTTGAAAAGGGGATAATGATAGTAATTACCCAGTTTGAGTTTTGTAGAAGGCTAATTAGATCCCCAAAGCATTTGTATGCACAAGGAAAACCATAAATACAAAAGACCATCTGGTCCTTATCAGCTTATAACACTAACACTGTCTGTAATTATTTTTTTTATATTGTTTTGATGTTGACATTTCACAGAGCGATACATTCTATCCCGGTTAGGGAAACCTACATTTCTGAAGACCTGGGGGTTTGCCCCCATGCTCCTAATAAAAGTTTTAGGGTTCCACAGGCAAAAGAGACACTGCTTTTGAGAAATAGGTAAACATCCATTCATTATACCTATTGTCTCAGAAATGTGTTGTTTATAAACTTCTCTGGTTCATCTGACTTGTCTTGTTAATAACTTCATCTTCCAAATACTCAGATTCAGTTAGGTTTGGGGGGTTTTGTTTTTAGGTACAGTGGAGAGTGACAGGTTGAGCTGTGTTGTAGGGCACAGATGAACAGCGTCTCTTTGTCACTTTCTATAGTTGGCTCTATACCTGGCAATTTGGAGATTACAGATTAACATGATCTGTTTTCATGTTCATTGGCTATCTCCCTTCCTGCAGTGTCAGCTTAAAAAGTGCAGAGATTTTGTCCTATTTATTTTGTTGTATTTCTTACCTTTTATAATAGTACCTGGTACATGGTAGATATGCCATAGCTATTTGTTGAAGTGAATTAAGAAATGAAGTAGAATGCATGATTTCAGCTTCAGGATGTTTATGTCTTGCTATCAGATGTTACATAATAAACCACCCCCTAAGTTTCCTGGTGGCTCAGATGATAAATAATCTGCCTACAACATAGGAGACTCAGGAGATACAGGTTTCATCCCTGAGTCAGGAAGATTCCCCTGGAGAAGGGAATAGCTACTCACAACAGTGATTAACAAACACACAAAGTTAAATGGCTTGAAACAACTAATATTTCATTAGATCTCAAGATTTGGTTAGCTTAGGATTTGTGCATGACTCCACTGGGAGTTCTTTTTTCTGCATGGTGTTGATGGAGGTCGGTTGGTGGTACTTAGCTGGCAGATGAACTGGCCTAGAAGGTCCAAGAGAGCTTTATCATATCTAGTCCTTGAGGGGATGGATGGAAAATTGTGAAGTGAAAGTGTTAGTTGCTCAGTTGTGTCTGATTCTTTGTGACCCTGTGGACAGTAGCCCTCCAGGCTCCTCTGTCCATGAGATTCTCCAGGCAAGAATACTGAAGTGGGTTGCCATTTCCTTCTCCAGGATGAACAGAAGGCTTGACCCAACTGGGACTATTGATCCTAGCATCTACATGGACTTTCCATGTGGCTTGGGCTTCCCACAGGGTTGTAACACTAGGCTTTAAGAGGGCGAAACACAAGGTGCCGATTGTCTGAGAGTACCAGGGACCAGCCCCGGTTATATCCAGGGTATCCGAAACGTGGACAACATTGACGACTGAGATTTATTTATTTATTTAGAGAAATAGAGAGAGATAAGGAAAGAACATTGCAGTTAAGAAAATAGAGGAGAGAAAGAGGCTGATATTCCTTGGTTTACACAGAAAGCCAATAAAGTCTCAAGACAAGGGACTTACATCATTCACGTAGGCCACAGACGCCCGCTTGAATAGCGGAGGGTGACCCGCCTTGGGCTCCCTCTCACATGGGTCTTAGAAGCCCAGGCAGAGAAGTGAACAGAGTGAGCCCCTGTGCTCCAGGGGATCAGCCTGAAAAAGAGAGTAAGAGAGAAAAAGGAAAGAAAAATTGACACGGGGGAACCAGGCTTTCGTGGAAACTGGTCCTGGTCCATCTCTTTATTTTTCAGGGAAGCTTTTATACTTTGGGTTGTACACAGTGATAAATGTAACAAACAGAGTCATGCAGGGTCGGCAGCTCTGACTCTTATCGAGACCAGGCTTTCTTTCTGCATGCTGCTGCTGCTGCTGCTGCTAAGTCGCTTCAGTCGTGTCCGACTCTGTGCGACCCCATAGACGGCAGCCCACCGGGCTCCCCCATCCCTGGGATTCTCCAGGCAAGAATACTGGAGTGGGTTGCCATTTCCTTCTCCAATGCATGAAAGTGAAAAGTGAAAGTGAAATCGCTCAGTCGTGTCCGACTCTTAGCGACCCCATGGACTGCAGCCTATCAGGCTCCTCCACCCATGGGATTTTCCAGGCAACAGTACTGGAGTGGGTTGCCATTGCCTTCTCCGTCTTTCTGCATACCTATCTGTTAGGTGATTTACATCATCTTCTGGCCAGGAGGCCTATTAGCATTTTATGACCCTTTTCTGATAAGGGTCTGTCTACCAGAAAACTTATTTGCCCTAAAAGTGTTGTTCTTTCCAAATTCTGGTGCCACTCTCAGAAAGCACTAAATAAAGTTACATTCTTACATAGCAAGGATACAACGATTTATAACAAAGAAAGGGGAGTACAGTAATTTATAACAAAGAGAAAATTCATTAACTCAAAAGTCTGGTATTGCTAACATCAAAACTACTATATCCCTATTTCTGCATCCCAATTACATTGATTAATATCCTCCCAGGTGCCTAAAAGATAAAGGATATGGAGGCCTGGTGGCAATCATTAACTCAACAATGAAACCCTTCACCAATATAATTCTTAGCTCTTTAAAAGGCTCTATATCTTTAAGATGTTTTAAGCTTCCCTTGCCTCTCACGGTTGGGAGGCTGTGAGCAATCACATGCCTAGTTGTGAAAGTCCGGGTAAACCTGTCAGGCAAGTTAGAGAGCCATCAGAGGGATTTGAGCTGATACACTCCTTTTATATGCAGGAGACTATTAACTGGAGCTCTAAGTTAACTGTTTCCAGAGAAAGGTGGTCGGGGATAGCCCCCTGTTAATGTCAGAAGAGTTAGTGAAAGTCATAAAATAGTAAGACAGACAGATTCTGGTTTGGGATAGATGCTCGAGCAGGTCCAGGTGGTCCCTCAAGTCCTGACTTGCCTTTGCCTGTCAAGGCTCTTACTCATGACCTTTGTCATGGGTGGGATCTCCCGTGCAGGCTCCTAGCATGAGAGGATAGGCATGGAATGGCCATAACAGCCCTTTCACCATATGTAAATACTTAAGTGAGTCCCTGAAGTCAGCCCAGATTCAGTGCGAGGATAGCTGATTCCTCTTTCAGTAGCAAAAATAACTGCAGCCCATCTTGAATCTATCACACCATCCAATTTGAAAGCATAGTTACTGAACACCCTAAAATATATATTTAGGTGAGAGTGGTATGTGCTATATATGTGAATATCACATGAATACAGAGTATGAAATCCGCAGTTTGAGGTTAGACTTCATGGAGCTCATGGGTGAGTTTTTTGTTTTTGTTTTTTTAACTTTTTACTTTGTATTCGGGTAGAGCCAGTTGACAGTGTTGTGATAGTTTCAGGTGAACAGTGAAGGGGCTCAGCCATGCACATACATGCATCCATTCTCCCCCGAATTCCCCTCCCATCCAGACTGCCACATGACACTGAGACGAGTTTAATGTGCTATAGAGTAGGATGTTGTGGGTTATCCATTTTAAATATAGCATCCTAAGCTCCCTAACTGTCCCTTACCCCAGTCTGGCAACCGTAGATTCCTTGTCTGAGTCTGTGAGTCTCTTGCTGCTGTGTAAGTAAGTGCATTCGTGCCATTTCCGTTTAGAGCCCACGTATGAGGGATGCCGTACGATATTCCCCTTCTCTCTCTGACTTACTTCACTCAGAGGACACTCTCTAAGTCCATCCCTGTTGCCGCAAATGGCATTATTTAATTATTTTTAATGGCTGAGTACTACTCTGTTGTATATACATGCTACATCTTATTTACCCGCTCCTTTATCGATGGACATTCAAGGTGCATCCATGTCTTGGGTGTAAACAGTGCTCCAGCGGACACTGGGGTGCACACATCTTTTCAGATCATGCTTTTCTCTGGATAGATGTCCAGGAGTGGGATTGTGGTGTCATGTAGTAGCTCTGTTTTGAGGTTTTAAGGAACCTCCACTGTTCTCCATAGTGGACAAACCAATACTTTGGCCACCTCATGTGAAGGGTTGACTCATTGGAAAAGACTCTGATGCTGGGAGGGATTGGGGGCAGGAGGAGAAGGGGACGACCGAGGATGAGATGGCTGGATGGCATCATGGACTCGATGGACGTGAGTCTGAGTGAACTCCGGGAGTTGGTGATGGACAGGGAGGCCTGGCGTGCTGTGATTCATGGCGTGGCAAAGAGTCGGACACGACTGAGCGACTGAACTGAACTGAACTGAACCAACAGGACAGGAGGGTTTCCTTCTCTCCACACCCTCTCTAGCATTTACTGTTTGTGGATTTTTTGACGATAGCCATTCTAGCTGGTGTGAAGTGAATCTCATTGTAGTTTTGATTTGCATTTCTCTAATAATTAGCGGAGACATTACTTTGTCAACAAAAGTCCATCTAGTCAAGGCTATGGTTTTCCCAGTGGTCATGTATGGATGTGAGAATTGGACTATAAAGAAAGCTGAGCGCCGAAGAATTGATGCTTTTGAACCGTGGTGTTGGAGAAGACTCTTAAGAATCCCTTGGACTGCTAGAAAAACCCAGCAGTCCATCCTAAAGGAGATCAGTCCTGAGTGTTCATTGGAAGGCCTGATGTTGAAGCTGAAACTCCAATACTTTGGCCACCTGATGTGAAGAACTGACTCATTTGAAAAGACCCTGATGCTGGGAAAGATTGAGGGCAGGAGGAGAAGAGGACGACAGAGGATGAGATGGTTGGATGGCATCACTGACTCAATGGAGATGAGTTTGGGTAGACTCCGGGAGTTGGTGATGGACAGGGAGGTCTGGCTTGCTGCAGTTCATGGGGTCACAAGAGTCAGACATGACTGAGCAACTGAACTGAACTGAACTGAATAATTAGCAGTGTTGAACATCTTTTCATGTGCTTCGTGGCCATCTGTATGTCTTCTTTGGAAAATGTCTGTTTAGGTCTTCTGCCCATTTGTTGATTCAGTTGTTTATTTCAACATTGTAAAGCATCATGAGCTGTTTGTAAATTTTGAAGACTAATCCCTTGCCCATCACATCATTTGCAAATATTTCCCCCTGATCTGTGGGTTGTCGTTTCTTTCTGTTTATTATTTTCTTTGCTGTGCAAAAGCTTTTGAGTTTAAGTAGGTCCCATTGGTTTATTTTTGGTTTTGTTTCCATTATTCTGGGAGACAAATCAAAGAAGATATTGCTGTGGTTTCTATCAGAGAGTGTTCTGCCTATGTTTTCCTCTAGGAGTTTTGTAGTATCCAGTCTCACATTTAGGCCCTTAATCCATTTTGAGTTTAGTTTTGTGTGTAGTGTTGAGAATGATCTAATTTCATTTTTTCACGTTTAGCTGTCCAGTTTTCCCGGCACCGTTTGTTGAAGAGACCCTCTTTCCAACATTGTGTAGTCTTGCCTCCTTTGTCATAGACTGACCACAAGTGCATAGCCCATGAGTGAGTTTTAACCTGAGCCTGAATGAAAGGAGAAGGTCTCAAAAGCTGAAAATGGTGAAGGAAGGTATTCCCAAAGAAAGAACTTTGGCTAAAACATGGGTGTAGAACCAGGATCATCAATAGTAATAGCATTTCTTTATTTAGAAGCTGTTTACAGTGAACTGTGGGCTTCCCTGGTGGCTCAGAGGTTAAAGCGTCTGCCTGCAATGTGGGAGACCTGGGTTTGATCCTTGGGTTGGGAAGATCCACTGGAGAAGGAAATAGCAACCCATTCCAGTATTCTTGCCTGGAGAATCCCATGGATGGAGGAGCCTAGTGGGCTATACTCCACAAGGTCACAAAGAGTCAGACACGACTGAGCGACTTCACTTTCACTTTACAGTGAATTAGAGATAACAGGACATAACCAACACCATTTTTGGAAAGACACCATTGGAAGCAATATGTATATATTTTTGAATCATTTTCTGTGAAATACTGACTGCTACCTCTCCTTACAGAATCCCTTGCTGAGAATTATCTCTCAGAATTGTGCTTAAAAGAGGCTTTATTAGACTTGTTCTGCTTTCTTCTTTCTGATGAGAACTGGGACAATTCCTGTTTTCTTTGTTTCACTGGCTTTTAGAGGCTCAGACCCAAAAGTGAAACTCTGGCAGCCGTGTTCAGCCTTCCACTGGCATTTTTGCACTATCTCCCTTTCGTTGATCCTTGTGTTTTAATCTCTTTCTGTTTTACTAGTTCATTGTATGACTAGTTCTTGCTTTAATCTCCCTCTTTGTCCACAAAATAAATTAAGCAAACAAGAGCTTAGTGTCTATGTAAATTGTTAGAGTTAGAAAAAGTTATAGAAATCATAATAAGTAACACAGATCCTTATTTAAAGAGAAAACATCATTTAGTTTAGGATCAGGTACAGGAAGATGCTAAGAAAAACAGTAAACTTGAAGAATGGGCTTCAGATAAGATAATTGCTAGAAATAAGATGAACAAGGTGAGTTGTGATCACCCGATTGAGTCCTTGGATGCTAGAGTAAAGAGGCCAGTCTCAGCTGGAAAATTGGAAAAGTCTGACATCAACATGACAAAGCATTTCAAACTGATACAGTGTGTACATTCATCAAGGGGTTGAATTCTCACATGGAGTTATTTCCTCATTCAGAGAGTAACTCAGAATTCTTATAACATTTTTCATTCCCCTGAGCTAAGCAGCAGCCTCTGCTGGGAGGTCTGGGAGGTATCAGGACCAATAAGATAACATTTTGTAGTTTCAGCCAAGTGCAGAGTAGAGTTGGAGAGACAGCAGTTTGGTTTATCACCAACCAGCAGCCTATCAAATAAGTTGTATTACCTTTATCATATCTCTGTATCTTAATTTTTTCTGGCTTCCTAAACAAGGAACACAGGAAATTGTAGACACCTGTCTCATGTTTGATGGGGCAAATAGACTGCTCCAGCGTGAGAAGGGTTTTTTAATAAATGTCAAATGTACAAAGCAGGAAATCACTAAACGAGCTGATAATGTGCTTGCTTCCCATGCTGTATAGTTGCACTGTCTGTGGAATTCTCCTGGGAAGAATACTAGAGGAGGTAGTCGTTCTCTTCTCCAGGGGACCGTCCCAATCCTGGGACTGAATCTGGTCCCCTGCATTGCAGGCAGACTCTTTACCACCTGAGTCACCAGGGAAGCCTTTCATAAAAAGTCTACTTAGACCCATTTCACTGGTACACCTGGATATAAATAATCCCCTTCTCCTATGGTTAGAATAGCCGGAATGGAGATTTCAATAAAAATTCACCTCGTAATGTCGCAGGAAGAGGAAAGTGGTCAAGACCCCTGGGATGCTGGAGGCTGAGAAGGCATGTTTGTCTTCATTCTGGTGGCTTGGTCTGCCACGTCTGTTCTGATGAGTGGAGGGGTGAGTGGGGTAGGAAAATAGGAACGTTCTTTCTGGCTTGTAGAGCAGATAGCAGATGAATCACGTTGCCCTATTTTTGTTGGGAGAAATGAGACTTTCTGCAAAGAAGGGACATGAAGACAAGGACTTCAAGGGTGACTACAGTCGTTGACGCCACTGAAAAGCATCCCAGACACTTTGGTGGTGTCGTGCGTGCTTGGCCTCCTTGATTGCCCTTCACTCTAGTGGATGCTGTGGTTGCTCTGCAGGCTCCTCAGGGCCAGGACCCCATCCCTTCTGCTTCTGGGAGTGCTGGTGGCTGATGGCCCTCAGCTGATTCCATCTCTGCGAATGGTCTTAGCTGAAGAGAGCCACCTGGCTCTCCCAAACAGCTTGCCTCCAGGGATATGCCAAGACCCACTTCCCTCAAGGTCACACAGCTCTGCAGGGTCATCCTGCCTCCAGAGCCATCTCTGGATCCACTGAGGCCTTTGCTGCCTGTCTGTCCCTCCGTCTGCCTGATCTACTCCTGTTACAGCCCTGTGACTGTTGATCCCAAGAGGCCCCCCAGTAAACTGTCCACACACAGATCTTCATCTCAGTCTGTTTCCTGGGAGTTGTTGTCATTCAGTTGCTCAGTCGAGTCCGACTCTGCGACCCCACGGACGGCAGCACAATAGGCCTCCCTGTCCCTCACAATCTCCTGGAGTTTGCCCAAGTTCATGTCCATTAAATCAGTGATGCCATCCAACCATCTCATCTCTGCAGTCCTCTTCTCCTTTTACCTTCAGTCTTTCCCAGCATCAAGGTTTTTTCCAATGAGTTGACTCTTCACATCAGGTGACCAAAGTATTGGAGTTTCACCCTCAGTCCTTCCGGTGAGTATTCATTATTCAATTAGCTTCCTGGGAGACCTACCCCGACACACAGGCTGTCTTCAGAATTGTTTTCCAGAACCAGGATCTTACGATCAGTTGGAGACATACTTTTGACCACAGACCAATAGCAGGCATGGAGATGCTCATTTAAGTGCAGCCTGTGGCGAATCCACAGTTGAAAGATGTCATAAGACCACAGAGATCACCCAGGATTGCTGCAAGTATCCCCGGGTGACCCCTTTCCTTCGGTCTCCCATCCTTGCTCTCTTTAGTCCCATTCTGAGTCCCTTTCCATCTATTCATCTTCCTAATTCAGCTTCATGTGCCTGCCCAGCAAGGCATAAGAGGTGATGTTTGTCTTTCACAGCTAGTGTGTGGAACAGTGTCTAGGCACATGATGAAACAGGCCGCACCCTGGATTGTGATGAAGACCGGCATTTCTCACTAATTATGAAGAATATAGGATCACTGGGTCTATTGATTTCCATTAACTTGTAGAGAGTTATGATCCTCAAAATGGAAGTCCACAGCTACTGATACCTCAGGATGGTGTTTTATAGCCTATGGTGCTTGTCTGAGGGTTTATGATTTAAAGAAATTGCTTGTGCTTTATCTGCAAATGCCTCCCAGCCATCCTTGGGAAGACTGACCTCACAGAGGCAGAGGCTACCCGTGAGTTGCATGCAGAGCTCAAGAACTCTTCTAGAATTGGCTGTTTGCTTTCTCCGCTCCCCTTTTCTTGTACCTGTTGTTGCCAAGAAGTATCAAGCCTGGACATCCATCCCACATATTTTGGAAAGATCCCCCCAAAGCTACAGAGCAGGCATCGACATCTCGGCTGAGTGTCTTGTTGTTCAGACTCTGATCTCAGAGGGCTTCACAGATTTGCCATGTGGTGCAAATGATACCAGATGAAGGAAAATGGACCTTGTATCCTCATGAAGCCAGGTCAATCTGTCTTAGATAAGTTTTCATATCAGAGATATAGATATGAGATAGTTACAGATCAAATTAAAACAATAGTTTCTTTTCTCATTACCTTTTCTTCTTTGTTCATCAAGCACTGATTGAACACCCACTTTGTACTATTGTGTATATGACCTTTTCCTTTCTTGCCTTTTGCGTTCTCCCTTCTCACTTTTTTTCTAGAGCAGATAAGCTAAGAGGAAATCAGGTCCTTTCGAGGAGACTGCTGAGTGCTTGCCTTTGTGTGGAGATGAGCACTTTCATCAGACCCCCAGGAGGGTCAAGCATGAGGAGTGAGCAGGTCCACCAAGAGCCCAGAGAGTCATTTTCTCATCACCACTGAGCATATAACCTTCAGCAACGGAGTGCCGGTGTCAGCTCTGCTCTCCAGGTGTCGGAAGCCAGCTAGAAATCAGACAAGGAGCACTCTATGGTCTCGAGAGAGATTTATTCCAGCCTGTGGCAGAAACTTACGAAGTATTCCTCCTGCTTTACAAGAACATAGCTTTCTAGTGGCTTGGGTCTTCCAGCTACAGTGTTCATCTACTGTGTGGGGGGACTTCCTGGCAGATTTTAATACTCCATGTTCCTTTTCTAGTCTCCCCACATACTTCCGGCCTTCTGTTTGCATTCAGCATTGCCCCCAGCCCTTGTCATGCCAACATGCAGGCATGGGCAGGTCCATGTACTATTGCTTATTGATTACATAGGGGTAAATCCCAGGGATGGGGGAGCCTGGTGGGCTGCTGTCTATGGGGTCGCACAGAGTCAGACACAACTGAAGTGACTTAGCAGCAGCAGCAGTGGTCCATTAGCACAGAGACTTTGAAATCAGACAGCCCTAGATGGTGGATATGCTGCTGGTAAGAATTAGCTGTCACACATTCAAACACACACACATACCCAAAGACCTGATTTATAGTGCTTGCTGATTTTACATGGTGTTAATACTCCCACCAAAGGCAGGAGGAGAAGGGGACTACAGAGGATGAGATGGTTGGATGGCATCACCGACTCAATGGACATGAGTTTGAGCAAGCTCCAGGAGTTGGTGAAGGACAGGGAGGCCTCACGTGCTGCAGTCCATGGGGTCACAAAGAGTGGGACATGACTGAGCGACTGAACTGAACTGAACTGAATACTCCCACCACAGCCAAGTTTAAGGTACCCAAGTGAAATCACTCAGTGCAGTTAGCAAAAGATGAAATCACAGTTGAGTCTCACTCGCTGGTACCAGACACCATCAGTCCTAGGATTGAGCCCTTTTCAGCCCTGGGGGACATTACTTACCCTCTCTATGCCCCATGTCCCTCACATGTGAAATGAGGTTAATATGAAAATAATTGCTTCAAAGGGCTATTGTGAGAATTCAATGATATTTCACATACAGAGTTTAGGTAAGCAGGATGAACATCATAACCTTTCAGTGAGGGATACCTAGTTAGCTAGGAGTGCTGCTGCTGCTGCTAAGTTACTTCAGTCGTGTCCGACTCTGTGCAACCCCATAGATGGCAGCCCACCAGGCTCCCCCATCCCTGGGATTCTCCAGGCAAGAATACTGGAGTGGGCTGCCATTTTCTTCTCCAATGCATGTATGCTTGGTAAGTCGCTTCAGTCGTGTGCAACCCCATGAGCAGCACCCCACCAGGCTCCTCTGTCCACAGCACTCTCCAGGCAAGAATACCAGAGTGGGTTGCCATTTCCCTCTCCCAGCTAGGAGTGCTAGGCACCTTTGTCTCATCAGTAATCCAACTCTCTCTCTGTCTCTGCAATAGGCATTACTTCTGTTGAACTTTGCACTTCCAGGTGGCTCAGTGGTAGAAGAATACACCTGCAGTGTAGGAGCCACAGGAGCCTTGGGTTTGATCCCAGGATCAGGAAGATCCTCTGGAGGAGGGCATGGCAACCTAACTCCAATATTCTTGCCTGGCGAATCCCATGGACAGAGGAGCCTGGAGGGCTACAGTCCATGAGGTTGCAAATAGTTGGACACAACTGAAGCAGCTTAGCATGCACACAGGCACACTGGTGAACTTTAGTATAAACAACCCAACTCATAGTGTTGGTTTCAGTTATGGAAAGAGACTGGCCTCCTTTGGCTTAGGGGACTCACTTGAGAAGCAAAGTAGGGCTGGCAACCCTGACCATCTCCTGCAGTTCCATCATCCTGTTTGACCCCATGGACTGTATTCTGCCAGGCTCCTCTGTCCCTGGGGTTCTCCAGGCAAGAATACTGAAGTGGGTTGCCACGCCCTCCTCCAGGGGATCTTCCCAACTCAGGGATCAAACCTGTGTCTCATGTCTCCTGCATTGGCAGGCAAGTTCTTTACCTCTAGCACCATCTGGGAAGCCCTATTAAATGGCTGCTGTTCTCAAAAGAGACACACACTGTAGGGAGAATACCTGAGCAGTTGTAGACCTCACTCAAGCAGCTGTCTCAAGGGAGACAGATGTGTGCACGGAACACAGAACTGTGAAGCCAGCTGGGCTAAGGAACGTCTTGGTGCTGCAGGATGAGTCCTCCCTAGAGGACTCCTGGGCTTGGTTGACACACCCAGCTTCAGAGACAGGTAAAACGTGAAACAGGCTTTCCTGCTGTGTAAGCCAGTATGGAGTAAAGAAGACCTGCTGGAACTTCTAATCCAGTCTAAGACTGTGTATTGCTTTAGGCCATAGTCTGAGTTTTGCTGCTTTTGAACTGTGGCACTGGTGAAGACTTTTGAGAGTCTCTTGGACTGCAAGGAGATCCAACCAGTCCATCCTAAAGGAGATCAGTCCTGGGTGTTCATTGGAAGGACTTATGCTAAAGCTGAAACTCCAATACTTTGGCCACCTGATGTGAAGAGTTGACTCATTGGAAAAGACCCTGATGCTGGGAGGGATTAGGGGCAGGAGGAGAAGGGGACGACCGAGGATGAGATGGCTGGATGGCATCACCGACTTGATGGACATGAGTTTGAGTGAACTCCGGGAGTTGGTGATGGACAGGGAGGTCTGGCGTGCTGCGATTCATGGGGTCACAAAGAGTCGGACACGACTGAGCGACTGAACCGAACTGAACTGATAGTCTCAGCTGGGTGTTCCTCATGGCTCAGTGGCAAAGAACCTGCCCGACAGTGCAAGAGACACAGGTTTGATCTCTGGGTCAGGGAGTTCCCCTGGAGAAGGAAATGGCAACTCACTCCAGTATTCTTCCCAGGGAAATACCATGCAAGAGGAGCCTGGTGGGCTATAGGACTCACGAGGTTGCAGAAGAGGCGGACTGAACTTAGCAACTCAACAATGATAACAATAGATCACAGTAGGAGGGATCTGAGTCTTTTAATATGAATTAAGATCTAAGGTTTAATTCTCAGAATACTGTGGCGTGGCCCCTTTCCATAGAGTTCTACCTGGGTTAGTCAGAGTCCGGAGGCGCACACCCAGTTTCTGGAAATAGAGCCAACGACACGAGCCGAGGCCCCTGCCAGGAGAGTGGCTGCTCTGCTGCACACTCCAGGTCTCCCAGTTTTCCCTCCCGGTCTTCTCACCTCCCCTGGACTGTGGGGAAACAAGCGTGTAGCAGGTCAGCCTTTGTCTCCCTTAGGCAACATCAAAGCTGTGCTTGTCGAGTCTCAGCCAACTCCAAAATTTCTAAGATTTTCAGTGTGAACATCTAAGTGATGCTTTGGCTGAAAGAAATGGAAATGGACTTGATAATTTGCATAGTATATTCGTTTTAATTCTCCGTCTTCCTGTCTGGACTATAAGCACTTTGAATGTAAGGGACTTACTCATGCATGCCCTGATATTATCTAACACATAGCCTCACTCTAGTCACACCAGCAATCTTAGGAGGGAGATGCTGCTATGATTCCTTTCACATACGAATTAAAATGCAGTGTTTCTAACCCTCTGAAAACAGTGACAGACTTTATTTTCTTGGGCTCCAAAATCACTGCAGATGGTGACTGCAGCCATGAAATTAAAAGACACTTGCTCCCTGGAAGAAAAGTTATGACCAACCTAGACAGCATATTAAAAAGCAGAGATATTACTTTGCCAACAAAGATCCATCTAGTCAAAGCTATGGTTTTTCCAGTAATCATGTATGTATGTGAGAGTTGGACTATAAAGAAAGCTGAAGCCTAAGAATTGATGCTTTTGAACTGTGGTATTAGAGAAGACCCCTGAGAGTCACTTGGAATTCAAGGAGATCAAACCAGTCAATCCTAAAGGAAATCAGTCCTGAATACTTACTGGAAGCACTGATGCTGAAACTCCAATACTTTGGCCACCTGATGCAAAGAGCCAACTCATTAGAAAAAACCCTGCTGCTGGGAAAGATTGAAGACGGGAGGAGAAGGGACAACAGAGGATGAGATGGTTGGATGGCATCACCGACTTGGACATGAGTTTGAGCAAGCTCCAGGAGATGATGAAGGACAGGGAAGCCTGGCGTGCTGCAGTCCATGGGGTCACAAAGAGTAGGACACAACTGAGTGACTGAACTGAACTGAACTAATCCTCTCAACATGCCATAGTTCGTCCTTGGTGAAGCCTGGACAGCCTGACCCCAAAGCTCTGTTCCTAAGGCTGGTGCTCCAATGACCACCTCTCGCTGTTTGCCACTGACAGCAAGGGCCTGCCTCCAGCCCCTCTGATCCAGCCTGAAAGGGGCTTGGTTCTCATCAAAGCTGTAAGCCCTATCCAGATGTGTGCATGTCGAGTTAAGGAGTTCAGATATTGAAATTAACATAATTTTAAAATATTTAATTCTAATACCATTTTTAAGGCCATCAAACTGATTTTGCTTTTAAGAATTTACTAAGTTCGAAGAGATAAACTTATGTAAAACTCTGGCCCACATTTTCTAATAAAACGGGCCCTGTGTTCCTCAAAGCTGCAAACGAGGCTTTGATTAAAATCAGAATACCCCTAGCTTACCCAGGAAAAAGAGCCGTGAATGCCATGCTTCTTCTGTCTCTCCCAGTTACCCAGAAGGCTGCCTTCATTGCGTGAATGTTTCCCCTCGCTTTAACTGCTCCTCAGAAACAGAGGGACAAAAGAGTCTGGAGGCACTCTGCTGGGCAATGATAGTCATCCTTTTGTATATGTGTATATTACTGAAATGATTTTGCATTTTCCATTTAAATATGCAAGTTGGGGAGATGTTCCCTGAAGTTTTACCACATCTCTGACTGGCTTCTGCCTCATTTCCTTTGCATTTGGGCTCACAGTCTGCTTAAAATCCCCTTCTCTACTTGTCATAAAGAATGTATGTGTGTGCATCTTTGAATAACCAACTAAAATGTTCCTCCTCGATGAATGCTATTTTATCCCCTAAGCCAGAATTTACTGAAACCACTTCTGTGTCCTAGTGGCTCTTTCTACCATCCCAGCGCCCCTCATCTCCTGTAGTGTTACAAATTGGGGTATACCAGACTTCCTGAACCCCACTCTAAGCTGATAGATAAGCTCCTTGGAAATGAGAGACCTGAATCGTCTCTGCAGCCCACCTTCCGACCAATAAGATGCTTTGTGTGTATTAGTACCCAGTAAACACTAGTAATGGCACCCCACTCCAGTACTCTTGCCTGGAAAATCCCATGGGCAGAGGAGCCTGGTAGGCTGCAGTCCATGGGGTCGCTAAGAGTCGGACACGACTGAGCGACTTCCCTTTCACTTTTCACTTTCATGCATTGGAGAAGGAGATGGCAACCCACTCCAGTGTTCTTGCCTGGAGAAACTCAGGGATGGGGGAGCCTGTTGGGCTGCCATCTATGGAGTCACACAGAGTCAGATAAGACTGAGGCGGCTTAGCAGCAGCAGCAGCAAACACTATCAAAACCTGATCTCTGCTTCCCAAAAATGTATTCAATGTAAGTGTGTTGGGGAGCATCTGGAACTCTCTTAACTAACACAGTTGGTTGCTCAAGCAGTATTCAGAAGCAATGGAGTCTGGTTCACAATCAGTCTTAAGTCATTGCATTGTTCACTGTTCCATAAATTGTACTTGGAAAGTCCAGTTCCTTGTTATACCTTCCTACCGTAAACCTAACAAATTACATCTTCTGTTCTTGGCTGCCAGAGTATGGCTCTAATTAGCATTAATTCCTCAGTGAATTTTAAATGCATTCATTTTCCTTTTTAAAAATTTTTCAATAGATTAGATTATTTATGCTGCCTCTACAAGGCCTCTCGTGGTTCTAGAAAAAGGACTTCTGCTCACATTGCCCACCACTTCTAAAAGCTCTCTGGAAGCCTCGTGGGGATGTTGCAGTATTTCTAAGCCTTTTTATATTTAGTCTTGAAATGTGCTTATAAATTACTAAATGACTCCATTTTAAACTATTGTTCCCTTATTTTCTTGTGTCGTGCTTGCAAATTGGTTTGGCTATCTCGGCCAGTGTTGGCAGAAATCTGCTTACTTAAGGGACTTTACATATCATCCCCTGTATCTTCCCCTCTGGACATTCAGGAGATAAATTAATGAGGGGAATGCTTTACACATTTCCTTCAGAATTCCAACCCACTGGGAGGGCAACAACAGTTATCAGTTTCGTAAAGCTCTGTATGCCCAGCACCTAGAACAGCTTCTGGCCCTTTGCAGCCACTGAATGAGCAGTAGGTGAATGAAGGGGTACTGGCTCTGTCACTTTGTGTCTATGGATATACTGCTTCATTCTTTTGTATTTGTTCCTTTTTCTACACACAGGTTTGTGGTCAGGACAAAATGAAACAGTTTTATATAAGCTTCTTCAGAAAATAAGCAATAATGAATGTTTGTTACCACTGTTGTTTCTTCTCTGTACAGGTGAGTCTCCTCCTGCCATCGGTCTGCTTCAGACCACTCAGGCTCAGCTCTCACAGCCCTCCACCAGCATTACTCAGGGCCGAGTGCTCGCCCCTCACTAGGACCTGCCAGAGCGTGTGCTTTGAGCCTGGTGTTCACCCCTCTCTGTCTTGTGTGCAGCTAGTCAGCTTCCTTTAACTGCCCACAGGTACCGAGCTTTATGCTGAGTGCAAATATATTTATTTCTGTAGGTTGCCATGGGCTTCCCAGATGGTGCTAATGGTAAAGAACCACCTGCCAATGAAAGAGGCATAAGAGATGAGGGTTCATTCCCTGGATTGGGAAGAGCCCCTGGAGGAGGGCAGGGCAACCCACTCCAGTATTCCTGCCTGGAGAATCCCATGGACAGAGGGGCCTGGTGGGCTACAGTCCGTGGGGTTGCAGTGTCGGACATGACTGAAGAGACTTGCCATGTGTGCTGGCTTTGGTTGATTTGTGAAGTTTGACAGTAAGCTCCTTGAGAGTGGTTCTGTGTCAGGTTCAGCTTTGTGACCTCACATTGTCCTGCAGATACCTTGCGTTTAGTCCTCACTGCTTATATACTGAATGAATGAGTGAATGAATAAATGAGTGAGTCGCTCTAACCCGACCGTAAGCTCCTGGATGCACTGAATGCATCCCGCCCTGTCCAGCACTGCCCTTCTCAGCGGCAGCGGAGTCCCAGCATTGTAACAGTAAAGACAGCTTCTCCCGCAGTCCCATGGAAGGGGCTCTCTGTGCTCTGCATGTCGATTTCATAGCCCTCGCCCAGAACTTGGCTAACCCAGGCTCCAAGCTGTGCCCAGCCTGTGAAATGCTTGAAATCTCTTCTGAACACTGGCCAAGACTCACGGGCCTCTGGATTTGGGGTTTATGAGTCCCTGGGATTGGGTTCCTTTACCTCATATTTGTTTCAAACCATTGCCTCTGCTCCTTTGACACATGTTCCTTCTGGGAAACTATGAGTGTTTGGTCACCTTGGGTATAGAAGCAAAATTATATAATGTTCAGTGATGTGAAGATGGGGTTTGGTTTTTAAAGTTCCTTTCATCTCCACTGTAAAATATAGGTAGCCAGCTATGATGAATTTGCTTTGTTCCCTTAAAATCCACCCTATAGCTCTGGTCTAGTGTCCTGGGGGCTCTGAAGTGATTAGATGCCTTGGGCTAGGTGCATCAGTGTCCAATATATAAATGCCTTATTTTCTATTTTATTCTTCGCACCTGCATGCATGCATTTTTGCTGCATATTTATTTTTATAACCCAAGCTACCTCCTCTTCACAGATAGCCCATCTTGATGTAATGACACAACAAAACCACCACACATCGACATAAAATTCCCACTACAATGGCTTAGGCCACCATTACTTCACCTCTTTTTTTTTTTTGCCATCCCAGTAATAGATTCCCAAGTTTAAATTTACTTTCCAATTCACAGCATTCGTTTTGCTAATTACTTTAAAAGGTTTCTGTGCAAAAAAAAACCAAAAAACCACACAGACACACACACACACACACACACAAAAACCCCTAGCAAATACTTAGCATTAATGGCTTTCTTGGAATTTTTAAGGGTGGGTTATAGTCATTAATTAGCCAATTAATACAGCATCCCTGGGTGGAAGACTTTACTGGCCTGGATCCCATTTTGTAAACGGAGGAACTGAAACACATCGACTCGGATGTGCTCCTTGGAGCTCTGTCTTTTCCTGTGCATTTCTCTGCCCCCTCCTCTGCTGCTCATTTTACCAGATTTTCTCGCCCGAACACCTGCCTCACAGATTCCTGTGTGTGTGTATACAGGACAGGGAGAGGTGGGGAGTACCTGTGGCATGAAAGAAAATTGGATGACTACCAAGAATTAGGCTAGAGAAGACTCTGCCCTAGCAGAGAGGGGGGTGGGAGTGAATGGAGAGTCTATTTCCCCTGGAAAGTCACACTGCTAAGCATTTTCCAGATCTCTTTGTGTAAAGCATGTCTGTTTTCTTAGTGGCATCACCAAGGACTCGCCCCATCCCCGCAACAGGGATTGGGCTGATCCCCTGTTACACTGAGTGGCTGGTGGTCCACAGAGTGTGTCTCCTACAGCGCATCAGTCGTGTGCCCAATGAACTTAGAGGGAGCAAACTTTGCTCAATAAAAATAATCATGAAAGGGTAAAGACATCCATTTAATGTGTCTTGGGTAATAATTCTGATGGCAGAAGGCACCACTTGATTTTTATTTGCACTGTGGACATGCAGAAAGGAAATAGTGGGTATAGCCCTCGAGTCTGAGTTAGCCAGGTTCTTGGTGAGACTGACATGCAGAGTTCAGAAGGGTCCCCTCTTTGGACTGGGGAATGCGGTCTTCACTGCTGTAAATGATGGCGGAAAGCTGCAGTGTGCAGTGGAATTCACACATCTTCTTTGAAGCCTTCCCAGATGAATTCCGCAACATTTTGTCATTCAACCAAATAGTAGAAGGCATATTTATCAAATTTTCAGAGGACGTAGAGATAAAAGGGAAAGCAAATATTTTCAAATACTGCATCAGGGTTCAGGGAGACCTCAGACAGCAATAAGAGGCTGATGATGTCCGTTATAAATTAGTAGAAGCCAGATTCAAAGTCAGCTTGTGTGTGCCTAGTCAGTCCTCAGGTCATGTCTGACTCTTTGCAACCCCATGGACTATATAGCCCACCAGGCTCCTCTGTCCATGGGATTCTCCAGGCAAGAATACTGGAGTGGGTTGCCATTTCCTTCTCCAGGGAATCTTCTCAACCCAGGGATGGAAGCCCTGTCTCCCAAGTCTCCTGCATTGGTAGGTGGATTCTTTACCACTAAGCCACCTGGGAAGCCCTCAAATTCAGCTCTAGGCTCCAAAGCCCATGCCCTGTTAGACCCAACAAATCCATTTCAAAGGATATGATATTTTCAGAGCATTTTTAGCAGTCAGTAATATTAGAAATTTTATCTCCACTTCTGTAGGCCAGCGCTGTTAAATAAAAATATAATATACACATACAATTTAAATTTTTCTACTAGCCACATTAAAAAGGTAAAAATAAACAGAAAACTAAGGTTAATAGTATATTTAATTTAACTTGCTATGTATAAAACATAATTTTGATATGTAATGAATGTGAAAATACTAAAAAGATATTACATTATTCTTCACACCAAATCTTCAAAATCCAATGTGCATTGTATACTAATGGCACATCTCAATTTGAATGCTGTTTGCATTAGAAATTCATCTGTATTTAGATTTACAGGAAAATTTACAGTTGAAAAGATAGATTCATATATCCAGGTGGTTCTAAACTTATTTAAAAGTTTTCCAACAAGACCATCAGTTTCTAAATTGTAATTTGATTTATTTAAAATTAAGTGAAATTTGAAAGTTAGGCCCTCAGTTGCACTGGCCACGTTTCCTGTGGTCAGTAGTCACATGAGGATGCGTGCTAGGGCGTTGGACAGTGAGGGGCTAGATTCACAGTCATTCCCCATGTGGGCATTGGGAGGAAGCAGGGCCTTAATCAGAAAGAGGCGGCAGAGCAGAAGGACTTGCTTGGCATCCATTGGCAGCATGGTGGAAGAAGCTGGACCGAAGACTCTCTGGCTTGCTCTGAGCTCATCCAGTCTTGCAAAGCTTTGGTCCACTGATCTTGCGACTCTGCCTTGCCACCTTCCCAGAGGCTGTTGACTCAGTGATTACTTGAAACACAAACCTTAGCATTTTTAGTCCTTGTAAAGTTATCATGCCACCTGTTCTGTCAAGTTCTTCTCTACAAGTAGATATGCTTAAGCTCTTCAAGAACCCATTGGATTTTCTGAATAGACAAATGCCCTTTTGCAGAGACAGCCGGCTCAGCCTGCTCCATCAGCTTAGCCTACAGCTTGTTGAATGAATTGTTAAGTGCCTTCTGGTTAAGGGGGCTTCCCTGGTGGCTCAGATGCCAAGGAATCTGCCAGGAATGCAGGAGACTCAGATTCAATCCCTGGGTCAGGCAGATCCTCTGGAGTAGGGAATGTCTACCCACTCCAGTATTCTTGCCTGGAGAATTCCATGGACAGAGGATCCTGGTGGACTACAATCCATAGGGTCACCAAGAGTTAGATATGACTGAGAAACTAGCACTTTATGGTTAGATCATCTAAAAAGTAGTTCTTATCCTGATGATCTTGGCCATTGTCTTCACTGTCATCATCATCAGTGTGAGCATTGCTCCTTTCCCCCTTGCAGTCCATCAGACCCTCACCATCCAACTGAAGCTCCTGTTTGAAGATGGAGAACCTGTATGCTCATGCTACAGAGAAGGCACTGGTGACCCACTCCAGTACTCATGCCTGGAGAATCACATGGATGGAGGAGCCTGGTGGGCTGCAGTCCATGGGGCTGCAAAGAGTCAGACACGACTGAGTGACTTCACTTTCACTTTCAGTTTCATGCCTTGGAGAAGGAAATGGCAACCCACTCCAGTGTTCTTGCCTGGAGAATCCCAGGGACGGAGGAGCCTGGTGGGCTGCCATCTATGGGGTCGCACAGAGTCAGACACGACTGAAGCGACTTAGCAGCAGCAGCAGCAGCATTCTCATGCTATGTATCAAACTAAGGAGTCGATGGAAGAGAAAAGAACCTAAAATACCTAAGCATGCTTATATAATACTCACTGAGGGAAGTCTGGCTAGCTCTCCCTGCCCTGTTTTACAGTTGGGAGTACTAAAATTCACAGAGGTGAATTTGCTTGCCTGAGATCACCCAGCTGAGCTCAGGTGTAAATCCAAGATAGCCAGTTTCCCAACTCCATGCTATTTCTGCTGTTCATCCTTATTGGAGGACAGAGCCTAGGGAATGTAACAACACAGGTTCTCAGTGTAACACAGTTGTGTTGAACATTGAAGTTTCCACTCCCAAATGAGGCTGAAATTGTTAGTGCAGAAAGGAAAGCTGCCTTCCAACCCATGTGTTATGGGCTTCCACGATGGCTCAGTGGGTAAGAAATCCGCCTGTGATGCAGAAGACACAGGAGATGCAGGTTCGACCCCTGGGTCGGGAAGATCCCCTGGAGAAGGAAATGGCAACCCGCTCCAGTGTTCTTGCCTGGAGAATGTCATGGACAGAGGATGCTGGAGGGCTGCAGTCCACGGGGTCGTAAGGAGTTGGACACGACTGAGCGACTAAGCGCCGGAGGCACTCCCATCGGTTATAAAGTTGGGCCTCGTCAGGGAAGCGTTCTCCTTTCACTTCCTCCTTCTAAGACTGCTCACAGATACTATCTTACGGTCTCCCTCAGGCTCCTCATCATCGCCCTGATTTTGCCAGTGAAAAGTTCTGAGAGGAAGGATAGTCGAGTGTTAGTGTAGAACCATCCTAGGGAAATAATATCTTAGGAGGGCTGCTACCTCGGCTGGACTCCCTATTGTGAAGCCTGGAGCCTAAAAGGAAAATAAAAAAGGTGTGAAGCTGATGTAGTGGACGGCCTTGTTCCCGAAACGTGAGTGATGGCTGATGACTGGAGGAGAGGAGGAGGCCTGCAGGGTCAGCCGAGTGGGGCCGTGGAGCGCCTGCCGGGGGCGTCTCAGGGCACTCGGCCTGGAGCCCGGTTCGCGTGGACGCTGACCTTATATACACAGATGCTGCTCTTACATAGTGACTCCTTGAGGAATGTTGCAAAGGCGCTTGGAAAACAAAAAAATAAATAAAAAGAGCAGCAGCCAAGTTTAGAGCTCTTTCTTGAGCCTCTCAGAGCCACCTGTTGAGAATATGGTCGTATTTTCCAGGTGGCATATGGAAAACATGAAAAGAGTATTAAGGAAGGTTTAGTGTAGCAGTGGGGGTTTCCCTGGTGGTTTGGATGCTATGCGTACCACTTAGGATTTTTTCCCACTGTCTAATAAACTGTAGTGTGCTCCACATAAGTATGAGTAAAATATAATGAAGACCCCAAATGAGTCATTGGATTTCTTGTTATTTATTTATTTCAAAGTGATTTTAAAAAATTGAAATATATTTGATTTATAGTATTATGTTAGTTTCAGGTATATAACAGAATGATTAAAAAATTTTTATGGATTATACTCCATTTAAAATTGTTATAAAATATTGGCAGTATTCCCTGTGCTGGACAGTGTATCACTGTAGCTTACTTATTGTATTATTTTTTAACGTAAAAACAGTGTATCTTTTTTATTGAGGTATAGTCGGTTTACAATGTTGTAGTAGTTTCAGGTGTACAAAAAACTAATTCAAAATTTTTATAGATTATACTCCATTTAGAGTTATTATAAATTATGGCTGATGTCTCCTGTACTGCGTGTCTTCATGACTGGTTCATTTCATACAGACTAGTTTGTACTCCTTACTCCCTGCTCCTGTCTTGTGCCTCCCCCTCCCCTCTCCCCTCTGGTAAACCACTAGTTTGTTCTCTGTGTCTGGGAGTTTGTTTTTATTTTGTTATATTCACTCTTGTATTTTGTAGTTTAAGCTCCACGCTTACTTTAGCTCCACCGACAGTACTTTAGCATCTAACCTAAGAAAAATTGATTTGAAATATAGGAACATTTGTGCTGGGAATCAGGGAAGCGGGGTTTATAATGGTTTCTTTAAACTCATGAAAGAGATGGTTTCCTCATTAACGTTAGAGTCTGGACTGAATAAAGATCTCAAGAGCATTCCATTTTCTTTGACATCTTCTCAGATGGAGGTGGTGGGGAGGGGTGGCAGACGCCAGCAGGGCCTGGATGGTGTGACAGCCTTGTCATTCTGAGTCTGTGAGCAGAGGCCTGTCCACTAAGACCCAAAGTGACGCTCAGCCCCACAGGGAGTGGTCTTGCGCGCCCCCACTGCATCCTGCCGGCCAGTGAAGCCTTGTTTCCAGCGCGGTCGAGAGCTGTCTGCTCACAGCGGTTCCTCTGTGAGAGCAGTGGTGATTATTGCGAGAGTGGGCATCATGATAAGAGGAAAGCAGGGGATGAGCAGTCTGGGTCTCACGCAGCGGCTTGAACTGTGCTCTAGCCTGGAGCTCTCGCTTCCTTGCTCTGGCTTTCATGGCTTTGGGACAAACGTAAACAGCAGCTTCAGCCTGCCACCGACCTCATGGGCTGAAAGGTTTCATCATGTAGCTTTCACCTAAGTTTTCCTCCAAAATCATAAGCACATAAAATGTATCTTGTTCTAGATTATGTGTTAAACAGCAACAGCTGTCTTCACAGTGGGGCTTCTTCAATATTTAGGTCCCATGGCAAAGAAAGTAGAATCAGCAGACCTAGTAAAAGTAAATCTTTTAGAAACTACATTACTCTGTTTTGCTACCTACACACACACACACACACACACAAAATGCATTACTCTGTTTTGCTACCTACACACACATGCACACACACACACACACAATACATTACTCTGTTTTGCTACCTACACACACACACACACACACACACACACACACACACACACACACACACACACACACTAGTCTGGGCACTTCATTTTTGTAAATTCTTGATCAGTTCATTTCAGTGGCTCAGTCCTGGCCGACTCTTTGTGATCCCATGGACTGCAGCACGCCAGGCCTCCCTGTCCATCACCAACTTCTGGAGCTTATTCAAACTCATGTCCATTGAGTCGGTGATGCCATCCAACCATTTCATCCTCTGTTGTCCCCTTTTCTTCCTGCCTTCATCTTTTCCAGCATCAGGCTCTTCTCTAATGAGTTAGCTCACATCAGGTGGCCAAAGTATTGGAGCTTCAGCTTCAGCATCAGTCCTTCCAATGAGTATTCAGGACTGATTTCCTTTCGGACTGACTGGTTTGATCTCTTCGCAATTCAGCTTCATCATCAGTCCTTCCTGACATCTGAGTCAAGGGTACGCAAAAAATATCCATAAGATAAACTTGATAAAATGTGGTCACATTGAGGGAACAGAAAAGTGAGTGGTCTTTTGAACCCTGGCTGTTGTCCATGATGTATCTGGAACTGCCCTGCAGTTCTGAATGGGAGATGCTGTTACCACTGGGCAAAGTCTTGAAGTGAATTCAATTGCAAGATCCACATTCTGCCTCCCAGGACGCCCTAGAGTCATGCAGACAGTTTCACATGTGGGTTCTGAGGCATAATGGTTGGGCATTGGAGTGTGGTTGGCAGTGCTCCTCGGAAGCAAGGGTGTCTTTTCTTCTCTCTGCTTTTTCAGCATGTTGACACATGTCCACTCACATCAATAAACGTTCCTGTCTCCACTGATCTGTTTGGAAGAGGCAAGAAATTCATGTTGGGGGGACAACTCATTTGTCTTTAGAAATTGAAAAAGGGAGTGCTTCAGAAAGAACTGGGGAGGGAATAGAGGCTTTTTGGAAATGATCAATAAATCTGCATCTAATTTTTTACTAAAATAGGCACCAGCTATTTATAGAGTCCAGGCAGAGATTGTGAGAAAGGAATTATAAGAAAGAGAGACACAAAGAATCTTTGTATTTTGTTTGACAGACAGAAGCTCTTCGGGCAGATGTAAGACGCATGCCTTACATATCCGTGAATGTGGGTGGTTATTATACCAAAAAAAGTGGCTTTCTCGGTAGCCAAGCAAATGATCTGTGTTTTTTCTACCTCTATATCAATATTATTATTACTGCTACTGTAATTATTGGGATACTATTAATATCAACTAACATTGACTGGTCTAAACATAGAAGGAGCTATATTTTATGAGCAGAATCTAAGGACATAATCTTTCCTATTGGCACTGAGAATCTCCTTTGCTAGTATCTTGTCAACTAATATGAAGTGAGAGCAGGGTACCCTATGCCAGGGAGCCATTATCAGGAGCAGCCTTGCAAACAGCAGAAATGGGAGGCAGCTGTTGGGGAGCGGGAAGCATGTTTTGTTTGCTTCTGCACCTCTAACTCTTGGGTGATGAGAGAATTTACAAAGAAGAGCCTGTCTCTACTGTGAGATCCACCCCTCATTAACCTGATTGCTTTCTAGAATAGTTCCTTGATAATTAGAGGTCAAGTTATGTGTTTTCCTGGAAGGACCTTGAACTGTTGACAGCTGAGGTCGCAGCCTGAATTTAGCCACCATCGGGTCACACGTGCTTCTGTTTTCACACAAGTGCCAATAATCCTTTTTTTTTTTTTTTTTTTCAAAATATCTAATGGGTACATAAACATGAAAACCTCACACTTACATTTTCACAGAAAACACATTTTCCCTCTTTTGGGGCTCTGCACATAGAAGTCTCCATGCTCAGGCATGGCAGGAAAGGGTCATGACAGTAGAGAAGTCGGATGAACACCAGGAAGGAAGGAAGGTCTAATCTTTGCAATTTTGTCAGTCCGCTAAGTCATTTGTCATGTTCCATCACATCATCCTGAATTTGCAATTCCCTGCTGGGGCCCGAGAGGTCAGCCCTGAAGCTTTTAGCTTCCGATGTGATAGCAAGACTGCGTTCCCAGGAGCAGAGCAAAGGACGTCTGTGCTCGAAGCCCGAGGAGCCTGCACGCCTTGATGTAGCACATCTTGTGGGGATGACCCTGCTTGGATAAACTCCAGTCCGGTGTGGGGGAGTGACTTACGGAGACAGTGACAGGCCAGTCTAGAGGAGGCAAGACTCGCATCAGAGGTGTGAACTGCAGGTTCCAGGAGCCCCAAGGAACAGGAGACTGTTTATCATGGAGGAGTACCAAGATAGGGTTTGGGTTGAAACCTGAAATGGGTCTAATTTCAACCAATGCAGTGAATGTGGGCAGGAGGGGAGCCCAACACTGGGGAAACACAAACACCTGAGGGTGTGTTCAGGAAACGGAAGGGTGGTTTTCTTGGCTTGAGCCTCTAGGTTGAGAGAGAGAAGGCTGGAAAGAGAGGCTGAGACAGAGGTCTCTGAAAGCTGGAGTAAGGAGTCTGTACCTGATTCTGTGGCAGTGGGGAGCTGAAGGAAGTCACTGCACAGAGTGGTAGGCCTACAGTTCAGGAGGAGGATAGATGCTGACCGGCTCCCAGAGATACTGCCCCGCCCTGTCTCCTGAGCTGCGGACCTAAGTACTCATTGCTCTATCGGAATTTCTCAGGTACAGGCAGTATCCAGTGTGTCCAGAAGTTCAACCAATCAAAACTCATTACTTTTTTTGAGAAACAGCACATTCACCCACTCATTCAGTCAAACTTTAAAACAGGCATCTGACCATCCTTGACTAGATGGACCTTAGTCGGCAAAGTAATGTCTCTGCTTTTGAATATACTATCTAGGTTGGTCATAACTTTTCTTCCAAAAAGTAAGCGTCTTTTAATTTCATGGCTGCAGTCACCATCTGCAGTGATTTTGGAGCCCCAAAAAATAAAGTCTGACACTGTTTCCACCATTTCCCCATCTATTTCCCATGAAGTGATGGGACTGGATGCCATGATCTTCATTTTCTGAATGTTGAGCTTTAAGCCAACTTTTTCACTCTCCTCTTTCACTTTCATCAAGAGGTTTTTTAGCTCCTCTTCACTTTCTGCCATAAGGGTGGTGTCATCTGCATATCTGAGGTAATTGATATTTCTCCCAGCAATCTTGATTCCAGCTTGTGTTTCTTCCAGTCCAGCATTTCTCATGATGTACTCTGCATAGAAGTTAAATAAGCAGGGTGACAGTATATAGCCTTGACATACTCCTTTTCCTATTTGGAACCAGTCTGTTGTTCCATGTCCAGTTCTCACTGTTGCTTCCTGACCTGCATACAGATTTCTCAAGAGGCAGGTCAGGTGGTCTGGTATTCCCATCTCTTTCTGAATTTTCCACAGTTTATTGTGATCCACACAGTCAAAGGCTTTGGCATAGTCAATAAAGCAGAAATAGATGTTTTTCTGGAACTCTCTTGCTTTTTCCATGATCCAGCAGATGTTGGCAATTTGATCTCTGGTTCCTCTGCCTTTTCTAAAACCAGCTTGAACATCAGGGAGTTCACGGTTCACGTATTGCTGAAGCCTGGCTTGGAGAATTTTGAGCATTACTTTACTAGCATGTGAGATGAGTGCAATTGTGTGGTAGTTTGAGCATTCTTCGACTAAGGTCTGTCTAGTCAAGGCTATGGTTTTTCCTGTGGTCATGTATGGATGTGAGAGTTGGACTGTGAAGAAGGCTGAGCACCGAAGAATTGATGCCTTTGAACTGTGGTGTTGGAGAAGACTCTTGAGAGTCCCTTGGACTGCAAGGAGATCCAACCAGTCCATTCTGAAGGAGATCAACCCTGGGATTTCTTTGGAAGGAATGATGCTGAAGCTGAAACTCCAGTACTTTGGCCACCTCATGAGAAGAGTTGACTCATTAGAAAAGACTCTGATGCTGGGAGGGATTGGGGGCAGGAGAAGGGGACGACCAAGGATGAGATGGCTGGATCGCATCATGGACTCGATGGACGTGAGTCTGAGTGAACTCCGGGAGATGGTGATGGACAGGGAGGCCTGGCGTGCTGCGATTCATGGGGTCGCAAAGAGTCGGACACGACTGAGCGACTGAACTGAACTGAACTGACCCTCCTAAGTGCTCCATCTCTCCCTTCCCACACAACACCACTCATCGCATCTGATAGACTCTCACTCCTGCTGCGTGAATCCCTTTCCTCTTACTCGTTGTCATCCAACATCAGCTGATTCTTTTCTCCCCCCTCCCTAGTCCAGCCTCCTGGTTGTGGTTCAAAAACAGATAAGCTCATATGACTTGGAGAGTCTAAACTCACCGTTGGCTCTCTGTTACCAAAGCCCAAAGCCCTGCTTCTCACAATATCAAGAACTGTCCCAGGAACGATTATCCTTTGGCCTTCTCTGCCTTCTCTCCTGTTGATCTTAGCGCCTCTGCCCCATTCCCAACCCCTAACACACCTCACGCCATGTCTGGGCTTGTGTTTTCTGGTGTACATACTGGGTCTCCTCTCACTAAGTGTGCGTTCAGCGTGGCGTGTCCTTTCCCTGCGTGGCAAACTCCTACTCATCCTGCGAAGCCCCACTGGATTCTTCTCTTTGTTTCCTCTTCACAATGATTAATCCACTCACTCCTCAGTGCTCCTGTAGTGTTAGTGTGTAGAGTGAGTAGTTTAGCACATTTGATCTGTTCCCTTTAAGTAATAACAAGCTATTTTCCCGTATCTGACCCTCCCATCAGACTGTAAGCTGCATGAATGTAGTGCCATAGTCTGTTTAGCATTAGTTCTCCATCTGCTACCTAATACGCAGGAAACTCTAACCAGTGTCTGTGAAATGAATGTGTGATGGGTTACTGATGTGCCATTTCTTAACCCAACTCTCAAATCTTCTTTAACTTTTCTTTTTATTCTTCTGTGAACTGAGTTAGCAGAGATAAAACATATTATCTGCACTTGGCAAATGTGTCTTTCCTACCCCACTCTGCACACCCACAACACACGCACATACACTTTTTAAGAGAAATCTTATATTTCTTTAAAGAATAAAAATTACCATTCTAGCTTATGGATGAGAATATGAAATATATAATGCATTTGATATATACGTTTCTCCCAGAATTTTGATCATTAGCTTAACTTCCGATCCTTCAGGAAAACATCTTCCTTACATAAAATATGCAAATATTAGATTATTTATCTGTTTGCTGTCTGAGTGCTTTTATGAATTCCTCTTCCTCCACTGGTCTTTCGTCCCCATCCGCATCCACCTTCATTCCCAGACAGAGTGGATTGGTTATTTGTTTGGGGTTGTGTTTGCAGTGTTAGATTGGATGAAGAAGGAACAGTTTTATAATTTGGACATGTGTTTGGTCTGAAATCTGTGTCCTGAAAACCCTCAGCAAGGGGTCGTATCTGTGCCATTTGTCATCCAAGACAGTTGCTTGCTGATTTCTGCTCAGACTTCCCAAGAGTTTGTTGGGACATTTTTATCCCATTATGTTCTACGATCAAAATCGTTTTAATACTGTGAGACAGGAGAGGTTAGAAGAGTCTCTGCCTCAAAAACAAATAGTTTCCTTGCAAACCTCCCACAGATGCATGTTGGTGTTTGGTTTGAAAGCCACAGCCCCGCCCTCCTGACCTCACGCCATCTCTGCTGTGCCAGAGAGGAATGCTTGTCCAGATGCATCTCGCAGTGTGATGTTGTCAAGTACGGAAGAGAAACTCCAGTAAAAATAACAGAGTTTTAAAAATGTAACTAGTACCAACTGTAGCTATGTTTATCTGGTTCTACTGACAGTAAGGGTTCTCTTTCTAATTAATAAAAAAAAAGAGAAGATAAATGCTCGAGCTAGGGAACACTAGTGATAGCAGTGGACATGGTTCCCAATGAAGCCCCAGGAGAGTTCTTCTGGGTCTCCATGACCTTCCTCCACTTAACTGTGAGGAAATGGTGTCACCTCAGTTGCTGGCCACTGAACCCCTAAAAATTAAGGGAATAACCAGAGATCAATCAAGCGGGAACTTCGTGTTCTCATTTCCTGATCGCAGCTTCAGACTCTGGCAGGGAAACGAGCTGTGCCCACGTGGTCTCCTCTCTGACCCGCGGTGGTCCTTTGCCTTCTCTTCCCTCTCCACTGGCCACCTTGAGAACCACTCCATTTCTGCCTGAAGAGCCAGGCTCTTCTGAGGATGCTGACATTTTCTCTGGGTGAGAGGTAGATTTCTCAAAGTGGGTCTTCTCTTTGTTTCACCTCAAAAATTACTTGCGCTCCAAGCTTATCTTTTCCCTTTTAGCACTCTGTTCTGAAACACCTTCTCTGCCTCATTTGATGCAAATTTTATGACATTGCCTGTTGGCAACATCCTGCTAAAAAGAGGCTGAGAAAGGGATTGAGTTATGAAAGTAGTAAAAGCAGTGAACTAAGAACCTCAAGCTTGAGAGGAGTCTGGGTAAAACATTTGTGTTTGATGATTTAACTGATCAAGATGTTAATTTGGCAGGGAAACAGATAATACTTGATGGATTAATTTATCTAGATTTTATTTTTTCTTCTTAAATTTTATTGAAGTATAGTTGATATACAGTGTTGTCTTAATTGCCACTGTACAGCAGAGTGATTCGGCTATACACGTATATATCCTTTTTCATATTCCTTTCCATTGTGATTGATCACAGGATATTGAATATAGTTCCCTGTGCTATACAGTAGGCCCTTGTTGGTTCTCCATCCTAGTGGTAAAGAATGCACCTGCCAATGCAGGAGGCATAAGAAACGTCAGTTCAATCCCTGGGTCAGGAAGATCCCCTGGAGGAGGGCAGGGTAACCCACTCCAGTGTTCTTGCCTGGAGAATCCCATGGACGGAGGGGCCTGGCGGGCTACAGTCCCTAGGGTCACAAAGAGTCAGGCACGACTGAAGTGGCTTAGCACACGTTGAATATCATCCCCTGCACTATATACTCTGGAACCTTTCTGGTTATCCATCCTATATATAATAGTTTGCCTAGCCAGATTTTGTCTTTCATCCATAGTTAAGGAGGAATTTGAGGGGTATTGAAAATATATCCTTCAGGGACAGGCTGCTGGTGTAACTTGTTCTGAGAGCAGGAGGGGGAAGGTAGGAGAATTGAACTCACTGTCCAGCCTTAATGTTGAGTGCAGTGAGCCAGCAGAGGGGGAAAGAGCATGACGCCAGGGCACAGAAAGGTGTCCTCGGTCCAGCCTCAAGGGACTTACAGCCCATCTCCTCACACTGCAGGGGAGCAGGCAGCCTCGTCCAGCTGTACCCAGGAGGAAGAGCAGCCCACTCTGGGGAGCACTAGCTCACGGCAGCAGAGCGTGAGGACCGAGCCAAGCCTTTCTGTGCCAGAGTGTGCTACTCACCCGGAAACAGGAGGGTAATCCCTGAGACTCCCCTGGGAGCGCTAATACCTGCAATTCCAAATAGACAGGGGTCTCTCATCTGACTGCTGCACCATTGGCAGCTGATTCTTTTTCTGTTACTGTTTTACTTGGAATATGTGTGTTACTTGCTCCGTCGTGTCTGACTCTTTGCGACCCCATGGACAGTAGCCTGCAAGGCTCCTCTGTCCATGGAATTCTCCAGGCAAGAATACTGGAGTGGGTTGCCATTCCCTTCTCCCGGGGATCTTCCCAACCTAGGGATCAACCCCAGGTCTCCTGCATTGCAGGCAGATTCTTTACTGTCTGAGCCAGCAGGGAAGTGTAGTTTATTTACAATGTTGTGTTAGTTTCTGGTGTATAGCAAAGTAATTCAATTATACAAGTACACACACACACACACACACACATACGCACACACACACATTATTTTTCAGATTTTCCCCATTATAGGTCATTACAAGATACTGAATATAGTTCCCTGTGCTATACAGTAAAACCTTGCTGTCTATTTCGTATATATTAATCTTCATCCATTGGCAGTTAATTCCTAAAGGAACTTTCCAGCAGTTAAAGTTAAAAAAATAAAATACAACTGTGAAGTGGACTTCAGCAGTTATGTTAAAAGGAAGTATTTCATGGGACCTCTTTTTGCTGGGCTACTGAATGCAAGTTTGTGTGCCTGATGCACAGTGAAGCCAAGCAAATCAAAATGTGAATGTTTGAGGCAGAGAATAGTTTGCTGCATGGTCCTGCAAAGAAACGGGGGGCTCATGCCCACCCCCGCTCCGGTGGAAAAGTGTTATACTCCTAAAGGTCAGAGCCTTGGGAACAGGCTGTCCTATGTAGTCTATAGGCAACATTCTTTTACAAAAAGTGCAGAGTCAGCATGACTAAGCACAGGCAACAAAGCACAATGGTTAAAGGGAAAGGAATAAATCTAACATGGAGTCAGATTTGTTCTCTACTATTACACTTTTTCCTGCTCCCATTACATGGGGTGGGGTAAGTTTTTCTTCTTCTTTTCAGCCTCTTATACCCTCTCCCCTTGCCTCCTTAACCCCAGCAGGCTTGTAAACAAACAGAACAGAGACAAAAAAACCCCACAAAACTTGGAGATCATCCCACACCACGCTCATCCCTCCCCTCCGAGCTAACTTTGAATGCTGGCCAAGTCCCCTCAGGATGCAGGCCGGGCGTTTGGCAGATCCCTGGGAATCCTGAAGCCGGCGCGCTGACGGCTGAGCCCTTGGTGATGGGGGCTGCGGAGGAGCCCGTGCTGACTGGCGCCGTGCACTCAAGCTGCCCACAGAGCGCTGGCGCCCGCTGCGCTGGTGACGTCATGCTGCGACAGGTGGCCGCCCCCTTTCTCCCAGCCCTCCTCTCGGGGGTCCTAGTGCTCCCCATCCTGAGAGAGGAACAGTAAGGCCACCACAGGGTTAACTGCCACTTTTACTCACTCTTTTGTGGAGCGGGCGCCTTTCCCATAGAAATGTCATTGGCTCAAACTGATTTCTGTTTCTTTTCTGCTGCCCAAATGTCAGACTCTCATATGAAAGTGGATCATGAGCAACTTTTGCCACCAAGGCCCTTTCAAGAGCAGCTCGTGATGCGTGTGCTTTCCTTGTGCAAATGTAACCTGGGTGGAGGGCGGGGAGGCCGCCTCAGGCTCCCTGCTGAACAGACCAGCAGAGAAGCAGGAGGCCTGCACTGGCTGCCAGCTGGCTGTTTTGCTTCTTTGTCTTCTCCATTTGGAGAGCACAGTGTGTCTTCAGGACTGGCTGGTGGGACAACAGAATTGTCAGAACTCACTAGGATTCTTACAGAAAGTTGCTCAGTAAATGTTTCCTTAGTCACCTGTCCCAGGATTGAGGTTGGCTCCATGTGACCTCTGCTGATCGATCTCCATCCTGCCAACCAGGGAGGGCACCTTTTACAAATGCACATCAGTGCAGAAAGTGGAAAGCTCAAAGAGAAAGGTGTGATCCTTGCCTGAAAAAAGTGTTAGTCGCTCAATTTTCTCTGACTCTGCAACCCCATGGACTATAGCCCACCAGGCTCCTCTGCCCATGGGATTCTCCAGGCTAGAATATTGGAGTGGGTTGCCATGCCCTCCTCCATGGGTTCTTCCTGACCCAGGGATCGAACCCAGGTCTCCTGCATTGCAGGCAGATTCTTTACCATCTGAGCCGCCAGGGAAGATCCAGGAAGATCCTTGCCTACAAGAGGTTAATTCTATCGGAGCAACCCTGGGAATCTACGGTGATCCAAGCAGTTCTGAAATACTCTGGCCTCATGCACTGGTCGGGGCCTCCAGGGCAGAAAAAGAGATTTCAGGAGAGAGGGAGAGACAACATGGACTTCGGGTTCTTACAATGTAAATTGGAATCTGAACTCTACTGCCTGTAAGCGGCATGGCCTTGATCGAGTTATCGCATGTTCCTGTATCTCTCCAGTAATCTGCAAAATGAAGGAAGCAATACCTTCTTCTCAGATCACTGTGGGGTTGAGAATAAATGTGTGTCAAGCTCCTAGTATGTGCCTGACATCAACTGCTGAGTAAACAGATCTGGGTGTCTTCAGTCTCTTACCTGTAAAGCGTGAGAGTTGGACTAGAAGGCATAAGCCCCTTCTAATAGTCCACACTGCTGCTCTGGCCTTGGGTCTGCCCTAGGAGTGGCTTGGGTCCACGCTGAATGAAAAGGTGCCCCGCTGGGGAAGGAGTCCCTTGACTGAGCTCAAGTACAGAGCTCAGAAGCCAAGCAGGGTACTAGGACAGTGCCAAGGGCTGCCTAGTGAGGACACGGCTGTCTTCAGTGATTTTAATTTACAGGATTGCAGGGGGTCCTGTAAAACATCCCCAGCTTTCTGAGACACCTTTTATGGTGCCTTCAACAATGATTCAGCTGGATCTTTTTTCAGTTGTTTGATGGTTTCACACTCTTCTATGGCCTAAGATAAAGGATTGAAGTTGACTCTTGCCATCTCAAGTCATCCTTTCTCTCACTTGCTATAAACTAATTCCTTTACCCTTAAGAGCTTGACCTTGGTTTCAGACCAACAGATCTTAGCTCCAAAGTTTCTAGCTTTGTGATCTCACATAGTCAGTCAATGCCCCGGAGCCTCTAAAGCAGTGATCACAAAATCTAAGCTGAATAATTGTGCTAGTTAAATGAAACAATTCACACCCTGCTAACAATCCCCTTCTGAATTTCATGGGCAAGCCTGTGTTCCTTATGTCCTTGGCTTTGTCAATATACAGATTTTTATCATATCTCTTCTCTTATCTGTCCCACAGACCTGGTCTTTCCTACACAGAATCCCCACTTTGGACATGTCAATTACCAGTTCCTTAATCCTTGGCCTGTCTCTGTTACGGCCCATGTGAGTAAATGGCTCAGTCTCCCTATTTGGGTTAGAAAAAATTGGCTAGCCTTTTTATCTGGAAGCTGTGTGGCAATAGGACAGCTTAAGAGCAAATGCTTTGTGGACAGGCAACCCTGGCTTCCAGTACCAGCCCCAGCACTCACTGGCTACAGGCCCTAGGCAAAGTGTTTTACGCTGTTCCTGATCTATCAAGTGGGAACAATTATGCCAACTTTGCAGTATGATGGTGGAGATTACATGAAAACATGTAAATGAATCCCAAAGCAGCTAGCTAGTACTACTGTCTCCCCAAACAGGCAGCATGGGCTGTAGGCAGGAAATGAACCAGAAGTCAAAACCTAGTGTTCTCAACAACAGGCCATGTGACTATAGTGTGCTAAGTTGCTCTGACTCTTTGCAACCTCATGTAGCCCCCCAGGCTCCTCTGTCCGTGGGATTCTCCAGGCAAGAATACTGGAGAGCATTTCCTCCTCCGGGGGAATCTTCCTGACCCAGGGATGGAACCTATGTCTCTTATGTCTCCTGTGTTTGCAGGCGGGTTCTTTACCACTAGCACCACCTGGGAAGCCCATGTGACTCCAGAGGAGCCTTTTAGCTGCTCTGTGTATATTTTCTCTGTTGTCAAAAGGCATAATATTTCTTCTCATATAGATTCCACAGTGGTGGTCTCTGACTAAAAGGAGAAAATAGAAGTTGTGTCCTTATTTTTATTGATATTCTAACTCTTCTTCTCGGTGCTGCCCAGAGATGGCTTTCATTCTTGATGACTTAGCATCAGCTTTCTAGACACGCTTTTAAATCATGGGCAACCACTTGTTTATCTTCAGTGAACATGTTTGTGATAGGAGTGTCTCATTCCTTTGGGCTGAAATAACTGCTTTTCATTCTAGAGTGTTCCTTAAAAGCAGACTTCCTGTTTCACAAATTTCACCTGAGCTGATCCTGATCAGCACTAAAACCAGTGCCTCTCCTTGCCCAACTTGACAAAACCACAGTGCAGCCTTTTCTAGATACAGATCTGCAACCGCATTACATGTTCCTTTATTAATGAAACACAGCAAATCGCATGCTTTCAGAGGATATTCGAGTTCCCTCTGAGAGGAAGTGCTTTGTTAATGGTCTGAGCTGCGTCGTTTGGGGATGAGCTGTGTTGGCGTATCAGGTGTCCTTTTGAGGCAGCGTGCCCCCAAGTGCCTGGGAATTGGGACCAAATCGTGTTTCATGACATGGTTTCCTGAATTCCGTTGTAGCAGAGTGGGTGCTAGATTATTTACACTGTGATCACATCTGCAGAAGAGATGGCTTGAATTTCAAAAGAGAAAAAAGCATTTTATAAATGGGTCACACCTGTGGTGGGGAAGCGAGACAGGTTAGGGTAGACAAATTGTCTGGACACAAAACCACTCTGTGTCTAGCCGGAGCTTACTCATCGGACACGAGGAAGGCTCCGGAAGCCTCTGGTTCCCGGGCTGGTAATCAATCATGTCACCCCCTCCATCAGAGCCCATAAGTAGCTTTCCATCGCTGTGAAAATGAACTCGAAAAGAGCCTGAATACAGCATATGCCGCCCCTGCCTGCTCCTCCAGCCCCAGCCCGCCCTGTTACTCCTTGGCTCACGTTTCTGCAGCGGCACTGATCTCCTCTCCATTTTCACTCATTCACCGAGTCCTTGTCCCGTCTCAGGTTGGTACTATGTGCCCGTTACTGCCCAGGATGTTTCTCCCCTTCTCAGGCTGACTAAATTGTGTCCATTCTCCAGGACTCGCCTTTGAGCTCCCTTGTTCAAACAGGCCTTTGCTGTGCCGTCCAGTCTAAATTTGGTCCCTTTTTTGTCCATTTCACTGCACCCATCGATTTTCCTTCAGAGCACTGACTACAGCATCCCGTCCTATATCTGTGGGTTGTGTGTCTAACGGGCATCTTCCCCACTGGACTGTGAGGGCAGGGATTGCAGTGTTTTGCTCTTTGTTCTGTTCTTTCTACATCTGAGCAAGCTGTTCAGGCAGTAGAGCTTCCCTCGTGGCACCGTGGTAAAGAATCCACCTGCCAGGCCAGGAGACCTGGGTTCCATCCCTCGCCTGGGAGGACCCCCACTGCCGCGGGGCAGCTAAGCTCATGCACAACCCCTGGGCCTGCCCTCTGGAGCCTGGGAGCTGCAGCTGCTGAGCCCGCACGCGCTAGAGCCCGTGCTCTGCAATGAGAGAAGGCTGCTCACTGCAGCTAGAGAAAACCCCGTGCAGCAATGAGGATCCAGTGCAGCCGCAAATAAATGAATAAATAAATTTACAAAAAACGCTTGGCCTCCCTGGTGGCTCAGATGGTAAAAGAATCTGTCTGCAATGCAGGAGACCTGGGTTTGATCCCTGGGTCAGGAAGATCCCCTGGAGAAGGAAATGGCAACTTACTGCAGGCTTTTGGCCTGGTGAATTCCATGGACAGAGGAGCCTGGTGGTCTACAGTCCATGGGGTGGCAAAGAGTTGGATACGACTGAGCTGCGAACACTTTAACATTTTCATAAAAACTTCTTAGGGAATAATAGAGGCTTTATTAGATAATTTTAAATATTTCTTTAATATCTAAATATTAGATAATTTCTAGAATAAATAAATTAATGAATGAGGCCTTTGGCAGGGCTACATGCTAAGCAAGAAGAACAAAATATACAGCAAGCACCCTCTCCTCCTTGGACTCTCCACCCATCTAGTCATGCTCACTTGACCTGGCTCCCTGGCAGCATTATCCCATTGTGAAGCACCCTTTCAGAGTCAGGCTGTCCATCCATGTGGTCTACAGGCTGCCCGTTGCTGGATAGGCAGGAAAATCTATCAGAAGCATCTTTCGAGCAGAAATGGGTTTTGCAACGTTTCCAAACACTGGAAACCTTTAAGTACGTACTGCTGAAGATTGTGCCCTCTGTTTCAAATGGTCTTGGTTTATGGTGGAACGTCTCTAGCAACCATGGCGTCTTTGAGGTCAAACCAGAAATACAGATTGGGTAGCTTGTTTTGAGGAGGGTGACCGTGATGGAACACGATCTGAAATTCTTGAATCAGACGGAGGAACTGGGACATAATGATTATGCCTTTTTTTTTTTTTTTTTAAAAGGAGAAATCCAGTGTTTATCATGAAGTATTCAAATAAGTACCATGTAGAATAGGAGAGGACTTACCAGATGGCTCAGTGGGAAAGAACCCACTTGCCAATGCAGGAGACTAAGGAGATGTGGGTTCTGTCTCCGGGTTGGCAAGATCCCCTGGAAGAGGAAATAGCAATCCACTCTAGTACTCTTGCCTGGAGAATCTCATGGGCAGAGGAGCCTGGCAGGCTGTAGTCCATGGGGTCACAAAATAGTTGGACATGACTGAGCAAATGAGGATTTATACAGAACAGGAGATGATTTGCCTGTGTTTCGCTGGAGGGCTGACATGAGCATTATAGAGATTCATTTTTATCACTACAAGTAGGAGCTTGTGACCCCTTTTTGGATTCAAAGATGGAGGGTGACCTGTAAGGAGGACTGACGTGATGCTGTGAGGAGAATCCAGGTGGAGGTTGGTTGACCGTCTGGTAGGAATATTGCAAAACATGTTATGTACTGATTCTGAAATGAGCTCTAGAGCTTTTTCCAACTCAAGGAGTTAGAAATTTTTGTTGTGCTTGGGGTTATTATTAAAAACCATTCATTAGTTTGACTTGCTTTGGTTTTAGGCTACTTTACTTCACGCCTTGGGATCAGAAGGTCAAGCTACTATTCTAAAGTGATTTAAAAGGGGAATTAAATTGAAATTAGATTATTTCCTCCATTTCACATGAACAGCTCATACCAATACTTGGCGAAGAAGTCATCAACTCTCAAGCTTTTTCCAAGTGTCAGTTTAATTTAAAATTTTACTGTTAAATACCCAATTATGTTCAATTCAACAAACACTCGTGAATACCTATTGTGTGGTGATAAGTGTCATGATAGACATTCACATAGGATACTGTGTGAGTGCAAAGAAGGCTGTATAAGACATCCTCGGAGAGAAGAAGCGGTTAGGGAGACTTCCAACAGGAGGTTAACTGGTAGGTCCTGCTTAGTCGTTTAGTTGTGTCTGACTCTTTGCAACCCCAAGCACTCTAGTCCACCAGGCTCCTTTATTCATAGGATTTTCCAGGTAAGAATACTGCAGTGGGTTGCCATTTCCTCCTACAGGAGATCTCCCTGATCCAGGGATCAAACCCTAGTCTCCTGCATGGGTACTGAGCCATCTGGAACGGCCTAACTGGTAGGTACCCAGGTGCAGAAAGAAAAAAAAAGGATGAGATATAATTTCTCTCCTCCAAGATTCTGCATTTCAGTTGGTATTTTGGCTCCTGAGAGATGCCTAAATGTTCACAAGGTGCTGTGTTACTTCTTTATGTATTGGTCTGTTATCTTATTTCGTTATCTTTCGTCTTTGCTACCTTGTGATCATTAGGTATTACTTTTCAACTGGACTAGTCTTGACTCTAGTCCTGCAATTAAAAAAAAAAAGTCTTTGGAGTATAGAATGAAAATGGTCTCACGTCTGAAGACTAGTGTAAAATCAGGTGAGGGAGGAGCCCTTCTTGACTTTTCCTGGCCTCTTCCTCATTTACCAAGAGGGACACTTACTGCGATCTGGAGAAGGTGCTGGATGTGATGTGGGAGGCGATGAGGAACTGGAGATGTAGACGGCAAGGCACTGCGATGCTGGCACTTCCAAGGACTGAGAGCTCCTGAGGCCCAGGGCAAGGAGAGGAAGGAAGGGGTTTCTGGACGTGCGCCCTGGCATGCAGAGAGGTGTGGGCCTGAGTGCAGAAGCACTGGGAACCTGGTGTCAGTATGTTCCTCCCCAACCTGCCTCTTACTCTGAATTGTGTTCCTTCGTCGTGCTTCTGAGAGGCAAAAAATGATCCAGGAAAAAATATATATAATTAGGGGGTTGGAAGGAGCAGGATAAATAAGTTATGCTCATTAAGATGTTTTCATAATTAGTACCCCTCGGAGAATGAGATCGCTAGATTTTATTCCTTGTTCCTCCTCTAAAACTGATCTTGCTCTGACTCAGTTTCCTTATCATTTTAACGCTTTAATTTTAATGCCTGCTACCCTGACAGTTTGAAGAGGTTTCCTGAGAATTCACTTCCTATGGCTTGAGTGGTTGAGAAATCTAATTTTCTAGCCGAAAACATGAGTGTTACTCTCTTTGTGATCCTTGAGAAACATTTATCATCCATTTGCTCTACTGAGAAGCCAAATGAGCAGCAAGAAAAACTCATCTTTTCAGATTCAAGGAGAATCTCACTCTCTCCACTGCAGGAAGGAAACAGTTCCTAAGAGCACAGCTAAGGTCATTTGAGAATCTGCACTTTACCTTTGATAGCTGTGAACTTCTCCGGATGGAAATAGGACCCAAGTCCAGCACAACAGCATTTAGACTTAGAACTCAATGGATAGCAATTAGGAAAAATTTAAAGCACACCCTGGAGGCTCCAAAAGTAAACATTTCTCTGGGCAGATGTGTTATAGCTGAATTAACTGGGTGTTTGTGCAACTGCAATGAATCGGAGAGATAACAGTCTTTATTGCCTATAGATGTAGCCTGTGATTTCAAACTACAAGTGGTGTTAAATGTTCCCAGTAGAGGTTCAGGCAGTTTGCTGAGCAAACCATTATTGCTGCCAGGTTATAATCATACTGCCTTAGGTTATTTGTCCAATTCTAAGTAATGAGGTTCCCGTCACCCTCCATTTGGGGTGTGTTTATCTTGTGAGAACTTGGGTCAAATTGAACTTAAATTTCATTTGATTGTACTCTCTGCTAAGAATCATTCCTAGAAGAGTTAAACCCAAGATTGATTTCACTCATATTATTCCTTGTTAAAAGTTTTCGCAGGAGAAAAACAAATGGTCTCCCCTCTTAGGTGGATGGGTTGATTTGGGGTGATGCCTCCAGCCTCTGACTTTCACAGGTGGGCTATAAAGGCTATAAAGAGGATGCTGCTGCCTGAATGCCCAGGCCTTTTCTGTTTTCATCTTGAGACTTAACAGGTCTTCTAAAGGAGCCGCTTTTTGTGACATCCCTTCTAGGATGTAATAACAGGAGAGGGGGCGATGAGCATATAGGTAGGGGTTACAAAGGCCAGAGAAAAGAAACAGGGAATGCCTGTAAAGCGCTGAGCCGCAGCTGTCTGTTCTGGCCTGGGACGATGGTTGTTACCTTTGCTGCAATATGATGCATTTCACCAAGATAAAGCCTCCACTACAAATGGGAGTGGCTTAATTTCGATGCAACCAAGGGCCAGGTATTCACATGGACCCATCCCCTACTGTGCTGCAGCCCTCATCCTTCATGCTTTATATGTATGGTCATAATTTATATTTACGGTAAGACATACAATGTTGGTATTGTTCCCTACCTAACAGGTGAGGAAAGAGAGGCTGTCCAGGGGCACATGGGAAGTAAACAGTGGGGCTTGGACTGGCATCCACTCTGTTTGATTCTGGTCATCTTAACCGAGATTTGGCTGTAGTTGGCATCATTGCCACAAAGCCCCTTCCCACCCACTCAGGCACAAGGAGGGGCAGACATTGGACCCAGATGGTCATACCTGGAAACTTCCCGAAGGAGTTGAAGATCCTTGATGCATAGCCTGAAAGCATTCAGTATATTCTTGTTGACTCAATAAATGAGATGAAAGTCAAACTGGGTTTTGAAATAGGTAAGTTTAAGCAGAAGTGAATCTTAGTCAAAGCATGACTATTTAATTACAGAATGGCTGGAGAGTCTATGATTATATATCTTTTTCAGTCACATCTCTATATTGAAGTCTGAAAAACAAGAGACTTTAATCACTGTCCTAATTTTGTTAAAGTAGTACTTTTTATTTGAAATAACTCTTGTAAAGTTGTCTTACTCGAAGCCTCTCATTTTCATTCATTCTTTCAACTGGTATTTATTAAAGCCTATGTCTAGACACTGCAGAGGAGATTTAGGGCTGGAAAGAAAGGCTGGGAGCGGATCACCAAAGGCGCTGGACATCAGGTGAGGTTGGGACTTTGTACTTAATAGGTTGCAAGGATGTGGTGGCCGTAGATGACAAATGGATGAGCTACGTGGTTGGAAGTTGTTATTATCCCTGTGAGAATGCAGACACTGAGTCAGAGTGGCTATGTGACTCGCATAAGATCAAAGAACATCTAAGGGGAGAAACTGAGGTTTAGCCTTGTTCTCTGGGCTCTGGAGTTTTCTCCACTATCCTCCACTGCAGTCTCTCTTACTAAAGGCCACTGAGCAAACAACAGGGGCAAGGTCAAAAAAAAAGAGAACTGAAAACTTCAGCCTATTGTCAGGTCACGGGTAGGTACCATTTACTCAGGTAGAAGATTACAGCTGAAAGACTTTCCTGGTGACTACTTGGCACTTTCACTCCCAGGGCCCAGGTTCAGTTCCTGGTCGGGGAACTAACACCTTGCAAGTCACATAGCACAGCCCCCGGCAACCCACCTACCACCCCCAACAAAGAGATTACAGCTGGGCAAAAGGGATATAAAGATAAGAAGTGCTTGCCCAGAGGACCAGAGAACTCTTCTGATGATCTCATTTGCAGGAGATTAATAGCAATATATTGACTCCAATATGAGATTAGATCGCTTAACCTTCGCACTAACCTCTTTGGTCTCCTAGTAGAAGTTATATCCTCCCTGGGATTTTCTGCCAGCAGAGTGCTGACCTCCAGACATTGCTGTGGAACCAAACTTGTAACAGACCTTTCTTGACAATTGTTATTCAAGGGTCCAGGGTTCTTGAAAAAAATTCTAAGGCTTTCCTGAACTTCCATATATTCCAAACTCTGTTTCCAAACTCATCATTGACCTGTTCCATGTAGATAGTTAGGTAAAAGTTTGCTGCTCAGTCACTCAGTCGTGTCCGACGGTCTGTGGCCCCCTGGACGGCAGCCGCTCAGTCGCGTCCGACGGTCTGTGGCCCCCTGGACGGCAGCCGCTCAGTCGCGTCCGACGGTCTGTGGCCCCCTGGACGGCAGCCGCTCAGTCGCGTCCGACGGTCTGTGGCCCCCTGGACGGCAGCCACTCAGTCGTGTCCGACTGTCTGTGGCCCCTGGACTGCAGCACACCAGGCCTCTCTGTGCCCTCACCGTCTCCCAAAGCTTGCCCAAGTTCATGTCCATTGCATCGGTGAGGCCATTCAGCCGCCTCATTCTCTGACACCCTCTTCTCCTTCTGCCCTCAATCTTTGACAACATCAGGGACTTTTTCAATGAGTCAACTGTTTGAATCAAATAGTCGAAATACTGGAGTTTCAGCTTCAGCATTAGTCCTTCCATCAATTATTCAGGGTTGATTTCCCTTAAGATTGACTGGTTGGATCTCCTTACACTCCAAGGGACTCTCAAGAGTCTCCTCCAACACCACTTCGGCACTCAGCTTTCTTTATAGTCCAACTCTCACACCCATACATGACTACTGGAAAAACCATAGCTTTGACTGGACGGACCTTTGTTGGCAAAGTAATATCTCTGCTTTTTAATATGCTGTCTAGGTTGGTCATAGTTGTTCTTCCAAGAGACATGGGTCTTTTAATTTCATGGCTGCAGCTGCCATCGGCGATGATTTTGGAGCCCAAGGAAATAAGGTCTGTCACTGTTTCCATTGTTTCTCCATCTGTTTGCCATGAAGTGATGGGACCGGATGCCATGATCTTGGTTTTTTGAAGACTGAGTTTTAAGCCAGCTTTTTTACTCTCCTCTTTCACCTTCATCAAGAGGCTGTTTAGTTCTTCTTCGCTTTCTGCCATTAGGGTGGTATCATCTGCATATCTGAGGTTATTGATATTTTTCCTGGCAGTCTTGATTCCAGCTTGTGCTACATCCAGGCCAGCATTTTGCATGATGTATTCTGTATATAAGGTAAATAAGGAGGGTGACAACATACAGCCTTGACGAACTCCTTTCCCAATTTGGAACCAGTCCATTGTTCAATGTCCAGTTCTAACTGTTGCTTCTTATCCTGCATACGGGTTTCTCAGGAGGTATGTAAGGTGGTCTGGTATTCCCATCTTTTTAAGAATTTTCCACAGTTTGTTGTGATCCACACATTCAAAAGTTTTAGCAAAGTTAATGAAGCAGAAGTAGATGTTTTTCTGGAATTCTCTCATTTTTTCTGATCCAGTGGATTTTGGCAATTTGATCTCTGGTTCCTCTGCCTTTTCTAAATCCAGCTTGAACACCTGAAAGTTCTTGGATCATGTACTGTTAAAGCCTAGCTTAGAGAATTTTGAGCATTACTTTGCTAGCATGTCAAATGAGTATGATTGTGTGGTAGTTTGAACATTCTTTGGCATTGCCCTTCTTTGGGATTGGAATGAAAACTGACTTTTTCCAGTCCTGTGGCCACTGCTGAGTTCTTCAGATTTGCTACCTCACTTTCACAGCATCATCTTTTAGGATTTGAAACAGCTCAACTGGAATTCCATCACCTCCACTAGCTTTGTTCGTAGTGATACTTCTAAGGCCCATTTGACTTCACCTTCCAGGATGTCTGGCTCTAAGTGAGTGATCACACCATCACGGTTATCAGGGTCATGAAGATCTTTTTTTGTATAGATCTTCCGTGTATTCTTGCCACCTTTTCTTAATATCTCTGCTTCTGTTAGGTCCATACCATTTCTGTCCTTTATTGAGCCATCTGTGCATGAAGTATTCCCTTGGTATCTCTAATTTTCTTGAAGAGATCTCTAGTCTTTCCCACTCTATTGTTTTCCTCTATTTCTTTTTCATTCATCACTGAAGACGGCTTTCTTATCTCTCCTTGCTAGTCTTTGGAACTCTGCATTCAAATAGGTGTATTTTTCCTTTTCTCCTTTTCCTTTTGCTTCTCTTCTTTTCTCAGCTGTTTGTAAGGTCTCCTCAGACTGCCATTTTGCCTTGTTGCATTTCCTTTTCTTGGGGATGGTCTTGATCACTGCCTCCTGCACAATGTCATGAACCTACATCCATAGTTCTTCAGGCACTCTATCAGATCCAATCTCTTGAATCTATTTCTCACTTCCACTGTGTAATCTTAAGAAGTTTGATTTAGGTCATTCCTGAATGGCCTAGTGGTTTTCCCTACTTTCTTCAATCTAAGTCTGGATTTTGCAAGAAAGAGTTCATTATCTGAACCACAGTCATCTCCTGGTCTTGTTTTTGCTGACTGTGTAGAGCTTCTCCATCTTTGGCTGCAAAGAATATAATCAGCCGGATTTCAGTACTGACCTTCTGGTGATGTCCAGGTTTAGAGTCATCTCTTGTGTTGTTGGAAAAATGTGTTTGCTATGACCAGTGCATTCTATTGGCAAAACTCTGTTAGCATTTGCCCTGCTTCACTTTGTACTCCAGTGCCAAACTTTCCTGTTACTCCAGGTATCTCTTGACTTCCTACTTTTGCATTCCAGTCCCTTATAATGAAAAGGACATCTCTTTTGGGTGTTAGTGCTGGAAGGTCTTGTAGGTCTTCATAGAACTGTTCAGCTTCTTCAGCGTTACTGGTTGGGGTATAGATTTGGATTACCATGATATTGAATGGTTTATCTTTGAAATGAACAGAGATCATTCTGTCATTTTTGAGATTGCACCCAAGTACTGCATTTCAGAGTCTTTTCTTGACTATGAGAGTTACTTCACCTAAGGAATTCTTGCCCACAGTAGTAGATATAATGGTCATCTGAGTTAAATTCACCCATTCCTGCACATTTTAGCTCACTGATTCCTAAAATGTCAATGTTCACCCTTGCCATCTCCTGTTTGACCACTTCCAATTTGCCTTGGTTCATGGACCTAACATTCCAGGTTCCTATGCAATATTCTTCTTTACAGCATCTGAGTTTACTTTCACTACCAAACACACCCACAGCTGGGCACTGTTTCCACTTTGGCTCAGCCTCTTTGTTCCTTCTGGAGCTGTTCCTCTACTATTCTCCAGTAGCATATTGGACACCTACCAACATGGGGAGTCCATCTTTCAGTGTCATGTCTTTTGCCTTATAAAAGTTAGATATGCTTACTAACTATGTCAGGGACATATCAAGTCCTTCCTTGTTTGCAGTTCAGGTAATTTATAAACCTCATCTCATTTTACAGTCACAGTGGTCCCATGAAGTAGAGATGAACATTCCCATTTTATGAGTCAGGAAGGAAACTGAAGCTGAGAGAAGAGTTTGAGCCACTTGCTCAAGATCATTTAGCTGGAAAGTGGGGAAGCTTAGAACCAAACCTAGATCTTTCTTGACTCCTATCCACTGTCCTTCAGGCTGGCTCTTGGATGGAGAACATCCAGAAACTTACTCATAGAGTCAAGACCCATACTGAAAACATTCACTGTGAAAATAGAAGTAGAACAAAAAGCTTGCAGAATATTTAAATGTAAGGGCAAGAGGGCTTTGGAAGTGTATATAAGTATTTTGCACAGAGGCATTCCTTCTGAGACAAGAAGGGGCAGGGCACGACACTTAAAAGAATGACACGGATTGAGGATGTGACATGAACTGATTTGAACCAACCAGGTCCAAGACGGCGGATGAGCTGACTTCCGCTAGACCTTGAGCCTCAGTGTATGCACATTAGCATGCTAAATGGCACCCCACAGGCATCATGATAGTCCCAAGACCAGTTATAGTCGAAAAAGTGGACAGTGGCCCAGTTCCTAGCAATTCTCACTCCTTCCCCAAAACAGCTGTGACAAGGAAAATTCAACAAATGCTCCATGTAATGCTCAGTTTGGCATTTTTGCTTTTGTAACTCAGCTTGCTTATTGCATCAGCCCACCGCCAGAGATGGTGCCCAAAGAAGGGAGTTTAAATTGTGGACCTGGTTGAGAATGGAGGGCACATTGCCCTCCTTGATCGGCTCCCCTTAGGAAACACCTCATTTGCGTGAAAGTTCTGCCCTGCCCAATGGCGCGTGCGTAAGAGCAGCAAAACCTCAGTCGGGTGCTCAGCCTTTGGAGGTGGCTCTGCGGGGCCAGCGCCAGTTGGAAATAAACAGTCTTTTCCGATCCTCCGAGTACGTGTGGCTTGTCTCTTCCTATGAGCCAAATATCTGCTGCAACACTGCTGTTAACAATTGGGGTGCCAGTCCTACTCATCAGCCTATGAAATTGCTCACCCCGATAAAAGCAGACAACCCCATGTCCTTATACCTCTCAGGCCTTCCAAGATGGCCCACGTTGTCTGTGCAGTGTGCTTCCTCCCCGAATAAACCTTCTTTCACTTCACTGTGGCTCGCTCTTGAGGGAAGCTGGGAACCCACACTTGACGGCTGTCTTGGGGACTCGCCTGAAACCCGGGAGCTGACCCTCTCTAGTGCCCCACTCTCTTTCCTGCAACACTTCTTTCCTTCAACAGTCACTTACTGGGGGGCTACTCTGTGCCAGGCACTCTTCTAGGTGCTGCAGGGGTAGCAGTTCATCAGGTGGGGTCAAAGCTCCTACTTTTGCAAGGCTTACATTCTAGAGAAGAAGACAGGCAATCGATAGGTAAATAAGTATGCAAATGAGATTAGTTAAGACAATAAGAGCAGAAGAAAATAAAACAAGGAGGAGACTTTAGGTGTGGTGATCCGAGAAGGGACGTGCGTGTTCTCTTGAGAGATGGTGTTTGAACTGAGGTCTGTGTGATGAAGCAGGAATCAGCTTTGCAGGTCTAGGGGGAGTGGAGGCAGGTAAGGGGATGGATCCTGGCCAAGGTAACGAGGAGGACAAAGGCTTAAAGCAGAAACAAGCTTTACGTGTTCAAAGAAAACAAAGAATTGCTAACTGAGTAGCTGGAATCTGGTGACAAAAAATCAGTGTTTTGGAAAATGAAATTGAATTTGTTAACTGTTTGAATTTGTTAAGATTTTGCTTTCAAAAGATTAACAAGGGGATACAAAAGAGGACAGAACCTCAGGAGACAAACCCTCTGATAGGATCTAGCAGAATCCAAATGCTAGTGGTCTGGTCTTGGCAGAATTCCTAAGAGAAGCATGGATCCCTATAGGTCTCCTTCAGGTAATGGGGGGTCCCAATGACAATTTAATTGATCATACAGCAGCTCAATGGCTTAAGACAAAAACACTATCTACATACCACTTTTGCAATTTTCTGAAGCAGTTTTGCAATGGGAAGATTTAATGTGGCCCTAAACCCACTGTGAACTGAAAAGCAAGTATAAACACTTATCTGAAGATGCTTTTCCAGTGAATGGAATAGAACAGGAGATAATTAAAAGAAGAAAATCATTCTTAAGCTTTTTCAAGTATTCTGGTTAAATCACAGAGTCATTTTACTTTAAGTAGTGCAAAGTAAAATTGAAGAAGAAAAGAAGTGCTGTGTCTTTGTGGTTAAGAATGAGGATTCCTGAGTCAGAAAACTTGCTCAAGATTCAAATCTCTCACTAACTGTGTAACTTCTGCGAGTTGCTTGGTCTTTGTTGTTGTTGTTGCAGTAAAATTGCTTTGCTGTGTTGTTAGTTTTTTCTATACAAAAACTAAATCAGCTATATGTATAATGTGTACATATATCCCCTCCTTCCACCTCACCTCCCATAAGTCACTTGGTCTTTCTGCGACTCCATCTCTTCTTCATCTGCAAAATGGGGTTGATAATAGTATTTACAACTTAGGAACAATATTTTAGAATTGCCAGGATTAAATGAGATGTTGCAGGCAAAGTGCTCAGCATATTACCAACCACATGGAGAATAACTCATGAATTGGTATGTCATTAATTATTTTCTTTAAAAATGTGTGACTGTATGAGGAAGACAAAAAAAAAAGCAAGAAAGTGGACTGAGTGGTTCTGAACACGCCTGTTGCCTAATTGGGGCTAAGCATTGTGGTATCTGACAAGATGCTGCTTCTTCCTGGGCTTTAGTTTCCTCATCTGCAGACCCACGGGATGTCAGGCCAGGTAGTAAAGGCCCTCAGATGCATCTGGCCTTGAACATCTACTGTTTGAATAAGTTCATCACAGAAACCTGGTATTCAGTTGTGATCTAAAACTATGTGACCGTTGGTCCTGACTTGCCTAAGACTGAGCGGTTTCTTGGGATATAGAACTGGGATTTTCAGTGCTAAAAACCAGGATATTCTTGGGAAATGGTTGTCACTCTCCAAAAGTGTTGCTTCTAAGAGGAGGCAAAGGCAGTGGAGTGGGAGCTCTGGTTAAATGATATTTGACTGGTGTTCTCTTAGCATTACCTATCGGTCACTTTATTAGGTTTAAGTACTTGCTTGCACCGTGGGCCTGGTCCCTTTTTTCTGAGCCAGACAGGAGTGGAGAGAGGACTTTTCCCATCGTCACTTACCATGCTGTTTCATGACATGTAAAAATTCTTCCATGTTAAAAGTTAAGAGAATGCCTTGCAGAGCTGACTGATTGAGTGCTTGTAAGCAGAAAGGTATTATTTTCTTTCCATTTCCAACAATAAATAATACAGAATTTCAAGGTTTCCCAGAAGATGTTCTGAAATAACTTTGGAATAAGACTGGGGTCCTTCTTTCCTGTGTGCTTTTGTTACCAAGTCCAAACTTGTTCTGATCTCTGCGTGACAGGACAGTAAATCAAGAGGTGAGATGTTGGTGCTCTCTGTGGAAAGCAGAATACTGAGAAGATGGTGAACTTGTGTGCAAAAAAAGCCTCTTACCCGAGCTGGAATTCAAGCATCCCTTGTGCTAATAGGAGAAGGGGTGTGGCTGGTTGCTGCAAACTTCTTGGTATAGGAATCCTTTGTTCTTGCAGCTGTCCATGTAGGCCTGGTCATGTGTTCTTACAATTCTTCAGCAAGACAAGTGTTACTCTCTGTTCAACAGCTTTTTATCTCTATATGAATGGAGAAGTGTTATACGTTTAAAGGTCAGAGCCTTTAGAATGGACTGTCCTGTATATTTTGGGCTATAGGCAACATTCTTAACATGTAGCAAAAGCAATAGAATACAATGTTTACAGTAAAAGCAACAGATGTGATGTGGAGTCAGATTTGTTCTTCGCCACTACACCTTCCCTGTCCCATCTTCATACCATGAAAGGTCCTCTCTTCCTTGTCTAGCTGACAAACTGCTTGTTTCAACCAAGAGACTCCATGCTGAGACGGGTTCCCTTGCTTTCCCAGGTAGAGTTCAAGGCGGACTCCTCTGTGCCCCATGTTGCCTTTCTTCATAATTCTACCTGCTTCTCGAACAGTTTAGTTATAATTATTTAGCCACTGCCAGTACCGTCAGCATTCTCAGAAGGCAAGTACCCTAGCTGCAAGCAGCCCTGGGACAGGAATAGTAGTTCACGTAATATTAAAAATTCAGAGCCCAGAATGGCTGATGAGGCAGTGGAATGTATCCTTCCCTCTGTCCTGTCTCCTGCTCTGGTTTTTAAATGCAGAACCTTTTAGCGATTTTCTTTTCCATGGGAAAAATGAACCTCATTACTCTAATTTCAAACCTTAGTCTATCTAGCACGAGTTCCAGGTCTTCTAGAGCCAGGATACCAATATGACTCACAAGAATGAAAATTGCAGCAAAATTAAATAATCCTGTTGACTGGATACTAAGCCAGGCGCCAGTTCCATGACACATAGCATTGACATGTACAAGTACTAATTATCCGCTAATTACAACCACAGCAGAATTGAGCTCATTTTCACTGAGAAAGAAGGACTGACACAGTGTTGTGAATGGTTTAAAAATCCACTGTCAGAGCCTGTATGCACAGCCATTTGTTCAGAAGATACTGAATTTCTCAGTGTCAGCCAAGACGGTGACATTTTCTTTTAACATGGGTGGCATGTTCACTCGGCTTGCTGGTTTTTAAATCAGCGTCTCATGTTACTCACCCACTACAAACTGGTAGCCCCAAAGAGGGGATGCGAAATTGCTGAAAATGTAGAGGAAACATCTTAATGATTCTGCTTCTGGCCTCCTTGACGGGGGGCGTGGGAGGGGAAGTCAACCTTGGGATGACAAGGAAAGGACTAAGACAGAAAGCTGAGCACGGCTGGGCAGCTGACCCAGCACCAGAGGCGGCCCTCACTGTTCCCACCCCTGAAACAGGAGGAAAGCCTAAACACGCTTCCGCCACCTCTTCCAAGGGAACCTGTAGGAGGAAAGCCTAGCAAATGACTACGGTATACCAGCTTAAGGGCACACATTTGAAAGTCATACAGAGCTAGGTAGTGGCAATGTAACTCTCAATAAATGACATGCATTTACCTTTATGTTGATGTTTTTAATAAACACGGAATAATCAAGATCTAGAGACAGATGCTACGGTGGTCTCCAAGGCTGCCCACCTCCCCACAACTTCCCCGCACCAGCGCCACCCCTGTAGAACCAGTATTTACTGCCCTCTGATTTTACCCCAGCTTTTATTCTTTCAGTGATTCACTTACTTGCCAAGTCTGTCAGGTTTGTTGTGCTTTGTTTTGCTTTTCATTGTCTGAACAAGAAACTCAAATGGCACCTAAGTCACTCTTTCACTAAGACGTGGCTGAGCTACCCCGTTAGTACACTCCTGTTACTAGATTATCGGTTGCATTTTGGAAGGATCAACAGGTTAGTGTCCACCCGGGTGTGCAATCCTACAAGGCCCTGTGACTCCTCTCCCATTTTGCTCTTCACTTCGGAGCGCTTGGTGGATCCCGAGGAAAGAGGGCTTGGCTGCTTTGTCCAGGCCCCTCTCTGTTTGTCCCAGCTCCCCCGCCACTGTTTTATTGTTCTTTGGAAAGTGAAACATGGGCTGAACCCGCTCTGGCAGGTTGGCAGTTTCTGCTTATATGTGACAGATTCTTGGATAAACAACATAACTTAGTTAAACAAAAAGTAAAGGCAAAAGAGAAATAAAATACATGTTGGAAAGAGTCAAGAAAAACTCATTAGCATTGGCAATCTGCCATCTCCCCCCATTAACCTCAATTAACCACGCAGACGCAGACTCTGACATATAATACCAAAAAATGTGGCTTTGTGAACTTGTAATGTTGTATGTTGAAAACCCAAAATACTAATTATCACAGCACATAATTTCATTTTAAATTTATTTGGAAACTTTTCCCCAAAGGCATGGAAGCTTTTGTAAGTCATAATATAAATGCTGAATGCTCCTTCTCAAGTGTGTGGACCATTCCCTGCTTTGGGTGGTACTACACGTACCTGTGTTCACATACACTTCCATGCACATTTTGTGTCGGATAGTTCATTCATCCAATAGACTAATATATATTGATCACCATCCATAGTCCTTTGAAAGCTATAAAGATTAGCATAGGTTCTTAAAAACTATTCCTTTAATGAACATTAAATGAATGAAAATATAGTGGCCCTGGAGAAGCCAAAGTCTGTTGAAGAAAGCAAACATGCAAACAAAATACAAAGTGAAGAAGCTATAATGGAATCGTTCATAAATTTCTCTACAGAAGAACAGAGGGAATATTCAACTCTTTCCTGAATCGATAAGGCATTTTTTTTTTTCTCAAGGAGTTAGAAAGTATTCTAATTCCTCATTTATTTCCACTTATATTTTTAGAGGAAAAAAATGGCATATATTACTTGTAGCGTGGAAAAAGTTAATTGCTTCCTCATTAAATCACTACTATGTTACAGAGGAAGAAACTGAGGCACATAACATTTTTAAAGGCTTGCACAAACTTGCTGCATTTATTGAAAAATGATTGACTACAAATTTCATTATCCTTGCAAGAGATGGTACGGCTCCCCAGAAAAGAGGAGCACCATAAACTTCCATTAATTCAGACTGATTTTGAGGAAGATTTTACAGAGGGTGAAAATGCACATTCGAGAATATTTCAGGAAACACGCGTTTCCTCCTTTCAAATACGCACATAAGGTTAATGCTACTATTAACAAAATGTTGCCAAACAAAAGACCTGCTTGGACAGACTCTAATGAATAGTTAACGTAGGCCATTTGCAATTAGAACATCAAAATGGGGGTTGTTAAAATTAAAGTGCTTTGCAAATGGTTTGTCTGGAGTACATTAAATATTCTCCTGGGACCTTTCCACCCTATTAATTTACCTGGGTAGTACAAAGGTAAACTTCAACCAGCCACAGAACTATTACAGATTCTCAGATAGCGAGAATGAAAAATAATGAGGTTTTATAGTGTACAAAAATGTAGGACAAAAGGAAACGATTGAATCATGTGAAAATTAACTGGAAAATGTGTGATATTTTTTAAAAAGTGTTGTCAGTCTTCTGATAACTTTGAAAGCTCTCCATAACGAGTGATGTTTCGCCCAGATTTTTTTAATTGGGTTTCAAAACATGGCTCCTACCTAAGACCTCGTAGAGCAAAGATGATCTTTAAGGACTGCATGCCTGTAGAGGACCTGTGGGTTTTCAAGATTTTGCACTTCCTCTGAGTAATTTGCACTTTACCCATCCTCCTAATTTTATCTGTCATGTGAAACCAGATGTAGAGAAAATTATTTGCAGTGAAATCATTTCTCCGGGGAGTGCAGTGGTTGTTTTTCACACCTCTGGAGTATGGCAGAAACGAAACAACTTTGTGGTGTTCATTGGGATAAGCAGAAGGAAACTGCAGCTTTAAGTTACTTGGCTATTATTACATTTTCAAACATTGTCAGAGGTAACCAATCTAGAGACAATAACGTTTTCCCTTACAGTGTAATCAGAAATAGCATCCCATTGCTCTTTGGGTTTTTAATAAAAGTAAAAAATAATGCACTGCTTTTATAGATGCTGTTGCTATTTTTAAGAACAGCATCTGCTGCATGCAAGGCCCTGTGCCAAACAGTTCATCTGGATCACTGCTAAGCAAAAGCCTATTAGGGAGTTATTACGATCCCCACGTCAGACCTGACGAGACTGAGGTCAGAGAAGTGACGTCATCTGTCCTTGGTCACACAGCTAAGAAATAGTAGAGCCAAGATTTAAACCTAGATTTCCCTTTTGCATTAACCTTCTGTCTCAGGTTTGACATTTTAACCTCCTCCAACATCTCTGTTTTCAGAATCTGATTCACCATTAAGGGCCCAGGACAAGTTCAACTTATTCCCTCATCTTTTCCAGTTGTACAATTCAGCAGTCTTTCTTTCTTCAGGCTACCCACAGTCGTGCGAGGCATGTATTAGCTCACACCTAATGTCACAGTTATTTACATCCTGATTAAATTGTTAGTTCCTTGAGGGCAAATATGGGAGCTTAATGTTGTAAGATGCTGTTGTTTCCACGTGGCTCTTGCCACTGTACCTCCTAGAAAAATATGCTTTTGTGAGAAAGAGGTCACATCACATAGAGGTGGGGTTTGCTGCTGCTAAGTCGCTTCAGTCGTGTCCGACTCTGTGCGACCCCATAGACGGCAGCCTGCCAGGCTCCCCCGTCCCTGGGATTCTCCAGGCAAGAACACTGGAGTGGGTTGCCATTTCCTTCTCCAATGCATGAAAGTGAAAAGTGAAAGTGAAGTCGCTCAGTCGTGTCCCACTCTTAGCGACCCCATGGACTGCAGCCCACCAGGCTCCTCCATCCATGGGATTTTCCAGGCAAGAGTACTGGAGTGAGGTGCCATTGCCTTCTCCGAGAAGCGGGGTTTAACACTCTGCTATAAGGATCCCGGGGCTTCCCTGGTGGCTCAACACTAAAGAATCCGCCTGCCAATGCAGGAGGTGAGGGTTTGATCCCTGAGTCAGGAAGATCCCCTGGAGGAGGGCATGGTAACCCACTCTAGTAATCTGGCCTGGGAAATCCCGTGGACAGAGGAGCCTGGTGGGCTACATCCATGGGGTCAGAGAGAGTCAGACATGACTTAGGCACTAAACTGCAGCGAGGATCGTGAGGGCCAGGAGATGCTAAGCGAGGAGCAGCGCCGTGTGAGAGTGTGCCAGGGCCAGGGCGCCAGGCGGTGACTGGGATGATCCAGAGTTAGAGGGGCACACCAGGCCAGCCTCAGAGCTGAAGTCAGAAGAGACCTGGCAGCTAGAGTTCAGTCATTTTTCCGGAGAGTTCACAACAGAACCTTGCAGAGTTCAGAGGAAGACACGCTGGAGGCCATGTGCCGGGTGCCTCACTTTACTGACTTTTCATTGTTTTGTATTATAAAGTCAAGTGTTGTTCATTCTGGGGAAATGAGATGATTTAGATAAGCCAGAAAACCTGACTACCACAACCCCAATACCCACTGGGGCTTTCCTGGTGGTTCAGATGGTAAAGAGTCTGCCTGCAATATGGGAGACGGAGGTTTGATCCCTCGGTTGGGAAGGTTCCCTGGAGAAGGAAATGGCAGCCCACTCCAGGACTCTTGCCTGGAGAATCCCATGGATGGGGGGCCTGGTGGGCTACAGTCCACGGGGCCTCAAAGAGTCAGATATGACTGAATGACTGACACTCACTTTTGCAATACCCCTTGATAACATCTATATATGCAGTGATTCTGAACTCTGGCTGACTATTGCAATCATCTGGAACATCTTAAAAATCCCTAGGCCTCTATCCATACTACATAATTCAGAATGATGGGACCCTGGCATCAGCATTGTTACTGCTCCACGGGTGATCCTTGTGCACAGATTGGCACGGCAGTGGTCTAGAGTCAAGCTCCTCAGAATTCAGCGTGAGGCGCATATCCTCACGGTCTGGGAGGGCCTGCGTCTCTGCGTTTCTAACCTAGCTCCCAGCTGGTGCTGATGCTGCTCTGCCATGCCACACTTTGCTATTCACTCTCCTTTCAATAAAATTTAACAATGCTTGGATGAAGAATTTCTCATGAATAAATCTCTGAACAAGTTGTTAATATTAAAAGTGCAAGCATCAGTTTCTCTGTCAGATAATAGGGTAAGAAATAGAAATTTCATAATTTTTGTTGCCCCGATATTTAGACTCTACTGATGGAAATCTCAAGATGGCCAGGAAGCAAGTTTAGACCACTGGACACATATGATACCCCAGGGATGATTCTTGGAGCTAATAATAAGAGTAACATTTTTGAGCATTTAATGTGCCAGGATTAACTTAAAACTCAGCATTCAAAAAACCAAGATCATGGCATCCAGTCCCATCACTTCTTGGCAAACAGATGGGGAAAAAATGAAAACAGTGACAGACTTTATTTTCTTGAGCTCCAAAGTCACTGAGGACGGTGACTGAAGTCTTAAAATTCAAAGACGTATGCTCCTTGGAAGACAAGCTATAACAAACCTAGACAGCATATTAAAAAACAGAGACATCACTTTGCCAACAAAGGTCCATCTAGTCAAAGCAAGGATTTTTCCAGTAGTCATGTACAGAGGCGAGAGTTGGGCCATAAAGAAGGCTGAGCAGCAAAGAATGGATGCTTTCGAACTGTGGTGCTGGAGAAGACTCTTGAGAGTCCCCTGGACAGCAACGAGATCAAAGCAGTCAATCCTAAAATAAATCAACCCTAAATATTCATTGGAAGGACTGATGCTGAGGCTGAAGCTATGATACTTTGCCCACCTGATGTGAAGAGCTGACTTGTTGGAAAAGACCCTGATGCTGGGAAGGATTGAAGGCGGGAGGAGAAGGGGACAGAGGGTGAGATGGTTGGATGGCATCACCGACTCAATGGACATGAGTTTGAGCAAACTCCGGGAGATGGTGAAGGACAGCGAGGCCTGGAGTGCTGCAGACCATGGGTTCACAAAGAGTCAAACACGACTGAGTGACTGAATGAGAACAGATGTGCCAGGAACTGAGCGAAGCATTTTAAATTAACTATTAGGGCATGGCAACCCACTCCAGTACTGTTGCCTGGAGAATTCCATGGACAGAGGAGCCTGGTGGGCTACAGTCCATGGGGTCACAAAGAGTCAGACACGACTGAGTGACTAAGCGCAGCACAGCATTTAATTTAATAAGCCTCATTTCACTTCAAGAAGCTAAATAATTTGTTAAAGACAGAAAGCTGCCTTGGGCTGGTATTGAGTTGTGAAGCAAGGCAGTCTGATGCCAGGATTTAGGACTGGTTGCTTGATGGTACATGATGCCCCTCAGGCTAGATAATCTTTACAACCCATCCATATAATGTAATTTAAATTGCCAGCCACTTCCTTATTTTGATCATCCAATATTCAGAATTCTGCAAAAAAAAAATATCTTGGCAGAAAGAGAAAGGGGTGGCGGGCGCCATATTGCACATCTGAGCACACACATCAGTGGCGTGTGAATGGCACCTCAAATGGCATCATTTCATGTGACATCCCTAATATTGGTTCACCATCTGCAGCTTAATTTCTCTGAAGAAATCCAATATGGCATTCAAGGTTTAGCTAAATCACCTAAAGACTTCCTCAGGTGCATAAATACTTCTTCATCTAGGCTGAATCATGAGGCTGAGCCGAACGGCTGTGTGAGCCCGGGAGGGAAAGAGCCATGAGGATTGGTAATGAGGCGAGGAACTGAGGGAAGGACAGATGGGCCTGGTAAGTATCCAGGTATTCTGACAAAACGGGTCTCATATACAGCATCTCTCAGTTCAGTTCAGTTCAGTCGTTCGGTCGTGTCTGACTCTCTGCGATCCCATGAACCACAGCACTCCAGGCCTCCTTGTCCATCACCAACTCCCGGAGTTCACCTAAACTCATGTCCATTGAGTCCTAAGTATGTGTGTGTGTACACGTGTATGTATGTGTGCATATGTGGGTATATGTGGCAGGACCACCTGGTATAAGAATTACTCAGAGGAGGCAGCCTTTGGAAATATTCTTAACTGTACAGCCTCATCTTTACTCCTCCCTTGTTAGCTACCGTCTTATCTTTCACCCTGATGACAAGTTGCCTTGACCCAGATCCCCTAATCGATTTTGTCTGTAATGAGCAGTACAGAGAGGGAACAGGGTTTGCTTGAATCTCAGAACTCTCCCTCCAGGCTGCAGACAAGTCCATCTGTCATCTAAGGCTGATGGAGGTGCAAGGTACGTACCAGCATCAACACTTTCCTTCACAAGCTGGCTTTCCCACAGGTAGCAAAGGGCTACCTGTGGCAGCTATGGGATCCAAAGCGGGAAGTGTTTCTGGCAGAAGAGCACTGCCCTCAGCTTCCCCGCTACCCACTCCAGTGCTCTTGGGCTTCCCTCGAGGCTCAGCTGGTAAAGAATCCGCATGCAATACGGGAGACCTGGGTTCGATCCCTGGGTTGGGAAGATGCCCTGGAGAAGGGAAAGGCTACCCACTCCAGTATTCTGGCCTGGAGAATTCCATGGACTGTATAGGCCATGGGCTCACAAGGAGTCAGACACACCGAGTGATTTTCACTTTAATTTTCATTTTTCAAGGCAGAATTGGGAAATGCTATCCATTGGCTTGCAAAGGAAAACAAGTGAAACTTACCTGTGGTGGAAAACCAGCGGCTGTGAACCATGTTGGACACACAGAGTCTTCATACTTATGTTTAAGATGCACTCTCATGTATCGGGCTTCCCTGGTGGCTCAGAGGTTAAAGCGTTTGCCTGCAAGGCGGGAGACCCGGGTTCAATCCCTGGGTCGGGAAGATCCTCTGGAGAAGGAAATGGCAACCCACTCCAGTATTCTTGCCTGGAAAATCCCATGGATGGAGGAGCCTGGTAGGTTACAGTCCACGGGGTCGCAAAGAGTGGGACACGACTGAGCGACTTCACTCACTCACTCACTGACGTATGCAGTTTAAAACTTGTATTAGCATTTTGGAAATCACTATTTATAAAGAAACATCCAAGGTGCATGCTTACAGCTCCACCGTTGATTTTCCCTGTCAGATTTTCTGAAGGAAATTTAATAGCAGTGCTGTGCACCTAATTGAGTAACTCCAAATCTTATATCAGATAAAACAGCTCCTACTTAAGAAAAAAACCTGATGGGGCCAGTTCCCAGAATCCTTTTGTTAACGTCCCTCATAACTGGTGTTGTATATGCTTTTGTCTTTCTGGTTATTCTTTTCTTTTCAAAGAAACATAGTCCAAACACACATTATTTAGTCTTTTTTTAAGCAAACCTAATGCATGTCTTCACTTCAGCTTTAATTTTTTTTCTACGATACTGAAATTTGCATTTACTGAGTCCCTTTCATTCTCTTCAAATTCAGTGAATAGTCTTATGTCTATGTGTAAATACTACAGGGAATAAGGCTTTCTAATGTGCTGAAATGAGATGTAGAGAGAGTTTCTGTTACAGAGTCCAAGTTCTTACTGCTCAATACAGGTTGGACCAATAAATCAAGAGATGAGTTGTTGCAACAAGGAATGGCGACTATTTGAATGGCCAGCAGACTCAGAAGATGGTAGACAAATGTCCCAAAGTACTATTTTACCTGAGTTAGAAATTGTGTTTATTTTAAAAGAGGAAGGGGTGTGGCTGATGGGTGTGAACTACTTGGTGCTGGAATTCTTTGTTCTTGTACCTGTCCACAGAAGTCTAGTCACAATGTTCTTATAAACCTCCAACAAGACAATTGTTATTTTTCTTTTATGCAGCATATTAATCTCTAGATGAATGTAAAAGTGTTTATATCTTTAAGGGTCAAAGCCTTGAGAATGGACTATCAAGTATATTTCAGGTTGTAGGCAACATTCTTTTACAAAGGTGCAGAGCCCTGGAGCCAAAGGCATATATCCAATATGGAGTCAGGTTTGTTCTCTGTTTCTAGAAGTTAGAATTTTGTAGAAAAGACAGCAAACATGAAAATAACTAGGTTTTTTTCCCCTACTTAAAAACATGCATTCATAGATAAATGGTGTTTTTACTTTGCTCCTTTTGAGAAATATACATGTGGGTATTAAGTGTTAATTTTGTGAATAAATAAAAACCAGAACACAATCCCTCTTGCTTTACCGGGGTGACCTTCCCATGTCCTACACAGCTGGACTCAGTTTCATTGAGGAGAAAGTGGGGTCCAGTGAGGGAGCCGGAAAGGAAGAATGATTGCTTTTAATGTTTCTGTATTACTGTAGACTCTTCACATTGAAAAGAGACTGTAGGACATTGCTAGATGAGGAAACAGTTCTAGAGAAGAAAAAATGAAAGATGTGACCTCTCTAATCTCATAACCGGTCACTAGCAGAGCTGAAACTGGGTTGCAGGTCTCCTGGTTCCTGGGTGGGTGGCTTTGCCACAGCTCTGCATTCTTGTCTGCTAAGAAGGCAGTGGAAAAGCTTCAGTCAGGGTCCCCGGGTGCGTGGCATGGCTCCATCTTGGCTGACCTTGGGCAAGTTATTTCTCATTTCTTCCTCAGTTTCCAGAGTCAAAATAGCTCCTGTTTCTTGGAACTCTTGTTTATTTAAATCAGATCGTGTATGCAAGCTGTTTGGTGCTAATGTTTGGCACACAGTACTCAATAAATGTTGGATACTACTGTATTATTATTTACTTACCTTTCTCCATGAATTCATTAGAAACCAGGACATGGGAGGACTATGGAATGAGCACATAGTTGCTGTGTCTCACATTAAAAATCTTTAACCAACTTCTGAAAATAAATAAATTAAAGTCTATCAGGAATGGTTTTAATGACCTCCAGCTATCAGCATGGAAGAGAGTGTCCAAAAATTGGGAAAACAGTAAAGTTATTCAAAGAATGGAAGAAAGCATTCAGATAACCTTACTTCTATGCTTAGGAGCTATGTGACCACTCTGTATAAGGCAATACTGAGAGTCCTGGGGGACTGACCACTCCATATAAGGCAATACTGACAGTCCTAGGGGACTGTATCCATGTTACCCTCATTCTAACAAGTTTTGCTTGATACCTTCAATGTACCAGGTTCTATATTAAATGCCAGAGACACAGGATAAATAAGATTATTAACTACCTTTTGCTTATATCCTGTTTGGGAAGATTGATTGCTTAACAAAAAATTAGAGCCAAATATTGGTTTCTATACTGTAGGTATGTGTGTCTGTGTGTGTGTGTGTGTGTGTGTGTGTCTGCGCGCGCATGCGCTAGTCACTCAGTCATGTCCAGCTCTTTGCAACTCCATGGACTGTAGCTCGCGAGGCTCCTCTGTCCATGGAATTCTGCAGGCAAGAACACCGGAGTGGGTTGCCATTCCCTTCTCCAGGGGTTCTTCCTGACCCAGGGATTGAACCTGGGTCTCCTGCATTGCTGGCAGATTCACCATCTCAGCCACCTGGGAAGACCTTTTATACCAGTAGTATTTCTTTTAATTAATTTATTTTTCAATTGAAGGATAATTGCTTTATAGAATTGTGTTGTTTTCTGTCAAACCTCAACATGACTCAGCCATAGGTGTACGTATATCCCCTCCCTTTGGAACCTCCCTCCCATATACCACCCAACCCTACCCCTCTAGGTTGATACAGAGCCCCTGTTTGAGTTTCCTGAGCCATACAGCAAATTCCCATTGGCTATCTATTGTACATATGGTAATGTAAGTTTCCATGTTACTCTTTCCGCACATCTCACCCTCTGCTCCCCTCTCCCCACGTCCATAATTCTATTCTCAATGTCTGTTTCTCCACTGCTGCCCTATAAGTAAATTCTTCAGGACCATTTTTCTAGATTCTGTATATATGCATTAGTGTACAACATTTATCTTTCTTTTTCTGACTGAATTCATTCTTTATAATAGGCTCTAGGTTTATCCACCTCATTAGAACTGACTCAAATGTGTTCCTTTTTGTGGCTGAGTAATAGTCCATTGTGTATATGTACCAAAACTTCTTTATCCATTCATCTGTCAGTGGACATCTAGGTTACTTCCATGTTCTAGCTATTGTAAACGGTGCTGCAATGAACAGTGGGATACATGAGTCTCTTTCAGTTTTGGTTTCCTCAGGGTATATGCCTACGAGTGGGATTGCTGGGTCATATGGTGGTATACTAGTAGTATCTTTATATTCAACAAACATAATGGCACTAATCTAGGTTCCTGAGCTCAGCTGGTGACCCACCCAAACAAAACCTTCCTACCACTGGGGTCCAGAGAGAGGTCCAGACAATAGATGAGTTACATGCAGCCTGCTGGAAGAGGGAAGGTCAGAAAATGATTTGCAGAGAAGGTGACATTTGAACTTTCTGGAAGGATGATGAGAGGGTTTACCAGATAGTCGGGGTAGGCATGGCGACACGGTAAGAAGAGTAAATGGAATATGGGAGAAGAGAGTAAACACTAACTGTAGCTCACAAGGCTGTTATTCCAGTCGTATTCGTAATACCAATCTCAGCTTCCAACAGCTCTGGAAAACTATGCTGAGCAAAGACCTGCACAGCTTCAAGCAGCACTTAAAGAAAAATGTCAATGTCATGGCACTAGATTACACAGCTGCGACCCAGGACACCCACAGGGCGGAAAAGCAGGGGAAAGATGTCATCCTTTTGAGTATCACTTCTCTGACCATAACTATTTAGAACATTTTGAGTTCTTTTCTGAGCAGGCAGCCCCATTTTCCTGCTCAGCCTATTTCTCAGAAAGGTTGTTAGATTCCCCCATTTCCACAACAACAACAGAAAAAATCAAAAGCAGTTCTTTTTAAAGTAATTGCATGGTTCCAACCATATGCTCTCCCCTTCTCTTTACTCAGTATCATTCACTTAGGACTGGCGCAATCCCCTCCTAAATTGGAGGTTTGCATATGTAATTATATCAAATGATGTGTTTGTTTATATCTCCAAACCACTTTCAAAAGCTTGCCTATGATTTATCTTTGAAATTCAATTTCATCATGTCAGTCCCCAATTTACTGCGCCCAATGGGTCTACAGTTACATGTGTGATGTACGTGCCTCTCACTTGCAGAGATTACACAGTGAGGATGCCTTCCGCAGTGATGAATCAGAGCAGTTGAAGAGGGAATTGCTCTGTTTCAGGTTCTGCCCTGTTCTAAGGCTCAACTGCATTCAGCTACAACAAAGCTGTTAGAAGGGAAGATGCAGCTTTGGCAGTTTTGTCTAATTCCTCTGGTCTGTGAGAGATGGTCCACCTCATTCCTGTGTGACTGCAAAGCACACTGTGCTGCTGAAGCCCCATGCTGCTGCTGCTAAGTCACTTCAGTCATGTCCGACTCTGTGTGACCACATAGATGGCAACCCACCAGGCTCCCCCGTCCCTGGGATTCTCCAGGCAAGAACACTGGATTGGGTTGCCATTTCCTTCTCCAATGCATGAAAGTAAAAAGTGAAAGTGAAGTCGCTCAGTCGTGTCCTACCCTTAGAGACTCCATGGACTGCAGCCCACCAGGCTCCCCTGTCCATGGGATTCTCCAGGCAAGAGTACTGGAGTGGGTGCCGTAGCTCATCAGAAGTATGTACCTTTAGAGGGAAGAAAGCTTTTTCCCCTCCTTGGTTTAGTTGACCCTGTCTTGACAACAGGGTTTATTTTAAGTGCAAATAACCACCAATTGTGACTTTAACCCAAAATGTTCTTTTCATTGTATTTATGTTCCAGATTTCCCATGGACAAACCTGATGGATCTATTCATTCCAGTCCTTCTTCCTACCAGATTTGTAGACTAACTCACTCATTCATTCATTCAATCTTAAAAAAATATAGTGAAATATAGTGAAAAATATGGGTGAAATATAGTCATTCAATCATTTAAGTATTTTTAAAGATCTGTCTCCTCCAAAACTGAAAGACTTGTTAAAATCTAAAAGGCAGAGTTTATGATCTCCTGTTGATTTTTAAACAGCTTTCCTGATACATAATCTATGTACAATAACAATCGCCTATTTAAAAGACACAATTCACTGGCTTTCAGAATACTTAGGGAACTGTGCAGCCGAAACCCTAATCTGTGATTTTAGAGCATTTTCATCAGCCCCCAAGAAACTTTGCGCCCCTTAGAAGTCACGCTGTGTCCCTTGCCCTGCTTCGTCCCATTTCCTACTAATTTTCACTTTTTAAAATTGATTAATTCATTTTCGGCTGTACTGGACCCTTTGCTGCCCTCGGGCCTTCCCTGGCTGCAGTGGGCGGATCACAAGGGCGCAGGTGTCACTTGCTGCAGGGCAGGGACTCTCGGCGCGCGGGCTTTAGTAGGCTCAGGGGCTCAAGGGGCTCAGTGGCCCTGTGGGAGCTTCCCAGACCAGGGGTCAAACACATGGCCTCTGCATTGGCAGGTGGCTTCTTTACTACTGGGCCACCAGGCAAGTCCTGATTTTCACTTTGACTTATAGTTTTCTCCTATGTTTTAGATCTGTGAAAATAAAGGTCATGGAAACCCAGAGACCTGAGCCCTGCAGAGGTTTCCTTGCCTTTTCCTCCAGGGACGGAAACTCTTTGTCTTTCTCGTAGCTCCGGGGTCACTGTCGTGTGTGTTTTTGTCAGACTCTCCAGGAAGCCTGTCTTCTCTGTGGGCTGATAAGTAAGTGAAAAGCACACCCTGGGGAAGGTAGGCAGAGGGAAGGGAGCCACCTGCCCCCCCGCTTGCACACGGGCTCTGTGCCAAGTGGCTTTCCTCAAGAATTACCCTCGGGATGGGTGGGAGGGGAAGCTGACCTCCTTCCAGAGCGCCGTCACCGCAGTGGGCCCACTGCACGATGTGCACGAGGAGGACCTGGACTGACTCCGGAGCCCACAGAGAGGCAGAGGGGAAGGGCTGCTCGGCCTCTGTGTCTGGAAAGCAGCCGGCGAACAGGAACAGAGGCTGTCAGCCCGCTCACCCCTTTATAGCCTCCATATAACAAGCGTTTCTCATTCCCACTGGCACCTCTCACAGAGGAGGCTCCTTGAAGAGGGGGTGAGGGCTGCAAAAGCCTCCTGACCCCTTTCAAGAACACAGTTACTTCTCGCTTAGAAAGAGCTTCCGTGACAAATGAGCTTGTGGAACAGCCTGACCTGAAAGTGAAGGCGTCAGATTTGTGTGTTAGGCACTCGCTGGTGTGACACGCTGACCCTGAGTCAGTATGACTCATAGCAGGCTCCTCTCTATTCCCCCCGATCACCTCACCCACCAGTGCATTCACACATCTCCATGTCCCCTTTGCTCACCCGTCTCACACACACACACACACGCGCACACACACACACCATGAGCCCAAGGTCTGCCCCAGATGCTAAAGCTGTTCAGTGTATTTCATTCTTGGAAGGGAAGAAAAACTCATGTCAATAAAAGGTCATGCTGAAATTCAACAAAGAATACTGGCATTGCAGAGAGCCTTCTCGTAGAATCAGAGCACTATCTCAAGGCATCATCCCAAGAGATTCAGAGACAGGAAATGAAGGATGGAATGGGGCACAGAACCACATGTTCTGAGTTTCCAGGAGGTTCTGATGGGCAGCTAAGGAAGGGAAGTTACTGATTCTCTTAGTTTCTTTTTTTTTTCAGGGAAAGAGTTTTATTTTTTTATTTTTTTTTTTCACTTGTTGAAGATGAACATTTTATTTTTATTTTTTTTTTCTTTTTTGGTTTTGGGATTTTTTTTTAATATAAATTTATTTATTTTAACTGGAGGTTAATTACTTTACAATATTGTATTGGTTTTGCCATACATCAACATGAATCCGCCACGAGTATACACCGGTTCCCCATCCTGAACCCCCCTCCCTCCTCCCTCCCTGTACCATCCCTCTGGAATCTTTCTACCTCTCTGCCTAGCCGGCTGTGCCAAGTCTTTATAGCATGTGGGGTCTTTGGTCTCTGCTGCAGCATGCCAGATCTGTGAGCTGCGGCATGCGGAACCCTCAGCTGCAGCATATGGGATCTAGTTCTGTGATCAGGGATTGAACCCCAGGCCCCCTGCATTTGGAGCACAGAGTCTTAGCCACTGGACCACCAGGGAAGCCCCCTACCTTGAAACTCTTGATAGCAGTCTTTCCCATCATCTGTGACAATCACTCATTTTTATATTCAGAGGTGCCTAGCACTGCACCATTCACATAGAGGAACTCAAAAAATAGCTTTAACTGAGCACTGAAGACACACCCCCTCCCCACCAGCAGATACTCTCCCCACACACAAAACAGTGCCTCCTAAACAACCACGTTCTAAGCCTGTAGCAAAACTGAAGATCAAAATATGAGTGATCTCTCTTTTCCACAGCAGCTTTTGTCAACTGACTGCTAATGAGTCTCCAGTTTTGTTTTAGGCCACGTGCTTAGGTGGACACCACGGCTTCTGAAGCAGAAGGCAGATCTTTCCCATGAAGCCACTCTGTCGGTCTGTCTAGTGGGAAAATAGACATGTGAGCAAAGAAGTGTAATAAAAGGCCAAGAATTATAGTGTGGTGGAGTACAGTTGTTCTGGTAGTATTTATCGGACCCCTAACCCTGGGAGAAAGGGTCACCTCTCTAACATCTGAGCTAAGTTTGAAAAATCTATGGATGAAGCAGAAAGGTGGCGGCACATTCAAGGAAACTTTCACGGAAAGGTAGACCATTGGTGCAAGGGGAGCATGGGTTTCCCTCCCATGGGAGTGTGGACAGATGAGAGTGGAGTGAGTGGGGTTCAAACCACATCCCTCAGTTTGGAGCTCAAACCTAGGCATGCCTCCTGGACCCTGTCAAACCTTAGATTGGAAATTGAACCCTCTGTCTTTTAATTAAAACCACTCACATGGTGTCTGGATTTAACTAAAGTTCAGGTTCTTTATGTCTCAATGCAGAAGAAATTCAGCAAGAGACAAAGTGACAAGTAAGAAGTAGATTTAATTATTAATGCAGGATGTTTGTGAAAGATACAAGCAGGCAGGCAAGGGGGCTCTGCCTTAAGAGCTACGTGGGAAATCAGGTTTATGTAGAGAGAGACACATTCCACAGAGAGAAGGCAGTCCATCTCAGAAGGCAGCAGAGACCTTGAAATGTGCAGTGGTTAGTTTTTACAGGTCAAGTAATTTCATGGGCTAACAAGTGGGAAGATTATTCCAACTATCTGGTGGGGATTTCCACAACTGGGTCACGCCCACTTTTTGGCCTTTTATGGTCAGTATTGCGACTGTCATGAGGCTGTGAGTGTGTCATTTAGCATGGTAATGCCTTACAATTAGCATATAATGAGGCTCAAGTTCTACTGGAAGTCAGATCTTCCTAACCCTAACTGTAACAGCCATGTTACTTCCAGTAGAATTTTATTTTCAAGGCCATGGGGAGCCATTTAACCCCATTGTAGTCTTTTTTTGGCTTTCTCTAAAGTCCCATGGGTGGAAGAGCCTGGTGGGCTGCAGTCCACGGGGTTGCTAAGAGTCAGACACGACTGAGTGACTTCACTTTCACTTTTCACTTTCATGCATTGGAAAAGGAAATGGCAGCCCACTCCAGTGTTCTTGCCTGGAGAATCCCAGGGACGGGGGAGCCTGGTGGGCTGCTGTCCATGGGGTCGCACAGAGTCGGACACAGCTGAAGCAACTTAGCAGCAGCAGCAGCAAAATCATGTACTCCATCCACTACCGGAAAATAAACACATGAACGCCTCAGCAGATTTTGATGACATACCTTTTCCATATTTCATGCACTTCACCAGTGTTAGGTAAAAGACCAGGACACCAAAAGAGTGTCGAACAGGCTTTTTAATGGCGAAGCGCTCCCGGGCGGGGTTCCCAGACCGGAACGAGGCAGGTCGAGGAAGTCCGTGCCCGGACCATGTTAGTAGTTTGTTTACATATGCACGTTGCGAGGGATGGCCAGGTTAGTGGATGGGGGTTTGGATAGGTTGCCGGGTGGCGCCGTCACGGGCTGATAGGTTTTTCTATGAGTCTGGGGCGGGGAAGCTTTAGCTGGCGAAGTGTGCCGTCATTGGTCCCCTGGGGTCTAGGAGGCGCCTTCCGTTAGGGACTTCCCCCGCTGGCGCGGGAGGGAAGGGGCAGCCCGTTATGGCCCCCGGGGTCCGACCTTACAACCAGCACTGAGAGTGAGCTTTTCACTTCTCTCATTGATCAGCATAGGTCAGTAGCCCAATTAGAGGGTCTTATTTTCAGGGACAGTGTGGAATCAAGAAATGGAATGTAAATTTGACCTCCTAACTGCCATTTAAGAATAATCATGGTAAAATCTGCAAAAGACAAATTGGATGGCCTTGAAAGTTTTGTCTTCTCCTTCCCTTTTATTTGTCTCTCTGCTCAAAGGGACGATTGATTTATGAGAAATGCCATTCATAGGAGAGAATGTTATTTCCAATGCAGAACTTATTTTGTATAAAGATTAAAACAAAGAGATAAAGCTACAGCATGAGATATTTCATATATTAGGTATTAAAGAAAAAAAAAACTTGTTTTGTGTAAAGATTTAAACAAATAAAGCAAAGTGATAAAGCTACAGCATGAGATCTTTCATATATGAGTAAATTTGAAATAATTATGTGTATAAGTAATCACTGCAAAAATAACCTTCTTTGTCAGTATAACCAAAATATTATATAAGCGTAAAGAAGTTAAATAAGAAAGTTCTGTTTCATAGCCTGAATCTAATCAGCAATCTATTAATTGTTCAAGAACTCTAAAATCTTCAATGAGATTTCTATGGCAGAATTTCAGTCATATATGCAAATAAATTATTGAAATTCCTCATTACCAGACAAACAGTTCTTCTATAGTGAGGTTCCACATGCCCGAAGTGATCACAATACCTCAACAGTGGAAAGCAGAACCCAGAAACAAATTTTTCGGGTTTTCTTTGTCAGTTTCATTTTCTTCAGAGTAATTCTGATACCATCTGACTGTCGCTGAGGACTGGTGAGTGATACTGTTCCCCCTGGCTTTTGCTTTTCCTTTGACTGGACTTGCTTCTCACACTCAGTAAGCTGCTTGCCCCAGATATTTACAAGTCAAATATTCTCATTTCTACACAGGTCTGATTACAACAACCTCAAGGAAACTGGATCGAGAGCAGCAGGCAGAACATTTTCTGGAGGTAAGCGCGTAGAGGGAGCCGGTATTCATTAAAGCTGACTTTCCCTCGACTACTTTAACCTTCCCCGCGAACTGCAGCTTGAATGTGTGCGAACAGTGGGTTGCAAAATGAAGCTATTTCTCTTGGGCTGATTGGTTCTAAAGCTGGAGATTTCTGGTGCCTTCCTGTGAATGCACTCCAGTGTGCCGAGAGTGGATAGTGGGACCTTTGCCCTTTCTGAAAAGCAAGAAGATGTATCGACATCTCTGCCTTGACTTTGGGCCCCTTTGTCAATAATCAGAGAAGAAAGTTCAGGAGCAGAGCCTTGTACGCCATCGTGGCCTCAGAGGTAACGCCGAAGTGCAGCAGTTAGTGTGAAGCATGCCCTTTGTGAAGAAGGGCACTGCCAGGCTCCTCATTTCTTTCCTTGGGAGAGACCGAGGAAGGGAAAGCTGGCTGATTCACAGCCAGAGAGGACTCTTTCTGAAACCATAAAATGTGCTCCTATAATTCATTAAGACAGAAGCAGCAATATAAACTGTAATAGCATTATTTCTGGAGAAAAAAACGCACAAAAACATAAGGCAAGGGATGAGAAAATAGATATGAAAGAGCTTTTGGAACATTCTTTCCATACATATCAAGTTTCTTTATTGGGAAGCTTGAAGCCTGGGTAATATGTATGATGCTGTGATTTAAGTGTGACAGTCTCGATACTGAGCGGATGATGATGCTTAGAAGGTAGAGCTCTGTTATATTGTGTCCTTGCTGCTAAAATGATCTGTCAGTCCCAGGAACCACTCACTGGAATCCACCATCCTGTATACACACATACACACACACACACACACCTCACATCTCTTCTGATAGTCTCCTTTAAGTCAGTTCTCCAGTAATGGTTTATTTAAAGAACACTGGACTAGGAATCAGTGCCTTGGGTCCTAGGACTTCCCTGCCATGATTAGCTTGGAGCCTTAGAAGCCATTCAGCTGCCCTGGACCTCAGTTTCCCCTACTGTGAAATGTGGCAAGTAACTGCTACTCCGTATACCTCAAAGGATCGTTATTAGGATCAAACCTGACCTTTTATATCAAAGTATTTTTAAAACTCTTACAGCATTACACCTAATAAAAGATTATTATTATTATGCAGCACTATGATAACCCTTTTAAAACATTGCTATCATCACATAAAGATAAAAGACTCCAGGCTGCCAAAAAATAATTATTGTAATTCTTTTTTCAAAATCATCCTAATGGGCTCCAGTATGTACCTGGTCCAGAATTAAAATAGGTTTGCCAGAATAATAGCCTTTATATTATATTCATGGCCTTCTTTCCTCTGTAGCAGAGGCCAGGCCTCCTGGAGGGGCTGGGTTCTCAGATAGTTGAACCTATTACTTCCCAGCAGGGAAGAGGGACGGTGTCTCATTAGCTGGGAAATCTGCTGAGATCACTTACTGCCTTGTCCCTGGAAAGGTGGTGTCCTGGGGGTATGTGAGGTGGTGCAGAGTGTGACTCTAGAGAAAAGAGGCAAAGGTGTTTTCCAGGCATTCAAATTCACTCCCAAAGGAATCCTTAATTTCCCATCCTTTACAGACTTACGTGAACACTGACCCAACACTTTGGGCCTTTGGATAACAAGTTAAAATTGTTGTGGTTTTAATTATTATCATATGGTGTCGCAATGCCCGACCTTTCCTAAAGATCCAGCTTCATCTGCACACTCCAGGACAGACAGAGCTCCAGGGCAGAAGGAACCAGAGGCAGCAGCTCTGCCCTTAGCCGTTTCTCCAGGGCTGAGCTGCGTACCAGGGATACAGAATGCGTGGTGAGGATGGGCAAGCAGGCAGCCGATGAGCGAATGCTGTCACTGGAGACACAAGCTCTCTGGGCCGCTCAAATAGGCTCCATAGCAGTGCCTGTAAAAGAGGAGCAGGTAGGCAACACACAGTGGAGCGACTGGGAGGGCCTCTTTGAGGAGGTGACGTTTGGTGACAGGAAGCCAAGCTTCTGTTGGAGACACAGAACCAAGCCAGTGTGACCGAGGGTGTAAAGTTAGAAGGCTGTAGAGGCGGTAGGAAAGCAAGCTGGAAAACACAAATAGGGCTGTGGTAAGGATTCTGAACTTCCTCCCAAGTTTGGTGGCAAGCCATGAAACAAGGAGAGGGGGTGGGGCATGATAGGATTGGCAGAGGGAGAGATGATGGGGTGTCCCGCGGGAAGGGGCTGGGCCAGGGCCTTCGTAGCTGGCAGACTGGGGAAGGGGGTTCTTTCAGAAGGACCCAGGTGAGAGATGATGGGGACTTGGATGAAGGTCTCATACAAAGTGGTTCTAGCCAACTAAGAGCATATGGCTTTTCTGAAGTTCCCGGGGTAGAATTTGAATACCTGCAGGTCATCAGGCTTACGCTAATTTGCCCTCCAGCGCTACCCACTTACCAGTATTCCCCATCAGAGGTGCTCTTTGGTAAACGCTCTTCCAGAGGTTTTTAAAAACCGCTTGAGTACCTGTCTCCCTCTATCTGTCTCTCTCTCATCCTCTTCTTTCTCTCTCCCTCTCTCACACACATAACACTCTTCCTTTCACTTCCTAAATTGTAAAATTCTTACTCACATTGTTTTTTTCTGTATAATATTTCTGTGACCATTTGAATGTCATTTCTTTCTTTGTTCTAATTGGATCATGGAAAGAATATTGCTTTAACTCAGCCCTGCAAGAAAAATGAATAAAATAATATCATTCAGAGTGCAGAAGAGAGTTCTCTGCTGTACACAAATTTTTGTAACTGCCAATACATTGTGTGAGTTTTAAGTCCGGCCTATAGGTAATTAACCTCCTAGAAAGCCTTCAATTGCCAAGATAACCCTATGTTCCTCTTTAAACTCATATTAACCTTGTGGCTCTATTTCATCTTTCTCCTCTCCAATCAAGTAAATTGGACTCTTCTTGAAAGGCTTCGTTTAGAAGCTGACTTGGGAGATATACTTCTTAATAGGTAACCAGAAGGACATTAATGATTTGTTTATAGTGTTCTGGCCCTATTATGGAAGGCACTTTAATTGTATACTGCTGGTACTATGCCTGTACTTTAACTTCAGATATTTAGCTTGACTGTGTATACACTGTAGGGCTTCCCAGATGGTGCTAGCAATAAAGAACCTGCCTGTCAATGCAAGAGACTCCGGTTCAATCCCAGGGCCTGAAGGATCTCCTGGAGAAGGAAATGGCAACCCACACCAGTAGTCTTGCCTGCAGAATCCCATGGACAGAGGAGCCTGGCGGGCTACAATTGTCCACAAAGAGCTGGACATGACTGAAGCGACTTAGCACGCGTGCACACACACTGCAAGGGTTTTGGAGTTTATACATTTGCCTTAAATCTGTGACTATAAGAAGGGATTGTCATTATCAGAATCGAAGGGACTTGCTAAAGAAACAAGAGCAGCAGAGGACTATAGGAAAGTTCACAAGTACAGCTTAAACTACTCCAGTGAGTTCTAAGTTTTACCTCTTGCCTAATCAGGAAATATGTGAAAATATTGGCATGATGTTTTCTCTCTACCATGAAATGCAAAAATCTGGAATTTTCAGCTCATTTATTCACAGTCATATACATCCCTCATAGCCAGTTATAACTGCAGTGGAGGTAGAAGGCTAATTCCAGCAAATAGATGCGCAAAGTTGAAGATGATGCCTAAACTAAACTGTGAATTAACGCTTTAGCTTAATGGCTGTGACTGTAGCCTTGATTACCTCATTATCAAAAAGGCAGCTGCGAAGTAAAGAATAACATTAATTCTTTCTTATAATTACTTGTATAGACTTTTTCTTTACCTACCGTATTTAATCTCTTTATAGGCATGAAACTTGATTTATCAAGATAGTGAGTGGAAATGGTGTGGAAAAGCATGGGTGATCCATTCAGCCAGTCCTGAGATTATTGTGGAGACTGCTCACAGAGCCTAGACAGGCTGTCACACTCTCTGAATCCCCTTTCCTTCATCTGTTAAATGGGAATGATGGTTTCTACCATCAGTTCAGTTCAGTTCAGTCACTCAGTCGTGTCCAGCTCTTTGTGACCCCAAGGACTGCACCATGCCAGGCCTCCCTGTCCATCACCAACTCCCAGAGCTTACTGAAACTCATGTCCGTTGAGTCAGTGATGCTATCCAACCATCTCATCCTCTGTCATCCCCTTCTCCTCCCGCCTTCAATCTTTCCCAGCATCAGGCCTTTTCTGATGAGTCAGTTCTTTGCATCAGGTGGCCAAAGTATTGGAGCTTCCACTTAAGCATCAGTCCTTCCAATGAATATTCAGGACTGAATTCCTTTAGGATGGACTGGTTGGATCTCCTTCCAGTCCAAGGGACTCTCAAGAGTCTTCTCCAACACCACAATACGAAAGCATCAGTTCTTCAGTGTTCAGCCTTCTTTATGGTCCAACTCTCACATGCATACATGACTACTGGAAAAACCAGAGCTCTGACTAGATGGACCTCTGTCAGCAAAGTGATGTCTCTGCTTTTTAATATGCTGTCTAGGTTTGTCGTAGCTTTTCTTCCTATTAAAAAAGCAAGCATTTTTAAATTTCATGACTGCAGTCATCATCCACAGTGATTTTAAAGTCCCCAAAATAAAGTCTGTCACTGTTTCCATTGTTTCCCCATCTCTTTGCTATGAAATGATGGGAGTCCAGATGCCATGATCTTCGTGTTTAGAATATTGAGTTTTAAAGCAGCTTTTTCACTCTCCTCTTTCACTTTCATCAAGAGACTCTTTAGTTCCTCTTTACTTTCTGCCATTAAGGTGGTATCATCTGCATATCTGAGATTATTGATATTTCTCCCGGCAATCTTGATTCCAGCTTGTGCTTCATCCAGTCTGGCATTTTGCATGATGTACTCTGCATATAAGTTAAATAAGCAGGGTGACAATATACAGCCTTGATATACTCCTTTTCCAATTTGGAACCACTCCATTGTTCCATGTCCGGTTCTAACTGTTCCTTCTTGACCTGCATACAGATTTCTCAGGAGGCAGGTCAGGTGGTCTGGTATTCCCATCTCCTGAAGAATTTTCCAGTTTGTCATGATCCACACAGCCAGAGGCTTTAGCATAGTCAATAAAGCAGAAGTAGATGTTATTCTGGAATTCTCTTGCTTTTTCGATGATCCAGCAGATGTTGGCAATTTGATCTCTGGCTCCTCTGCCTTTTCTAAAACCAGCCTGAACATCTGGAAGTTCTCGGTTTCTAACATAGGGTTGGTGTAAAGAGCATATAAAGTTGCATCACCGACTCGATGGACATGAGTTTGAGCAAACTCCGGGAGTCGGTAATGGACTGGGAGGCCTAGCATGCTGCAGTTCATTGGGTCGCAAAGAGTCAGATGTGACTGAATGACTAAACAGCCAAGTTCATCCTGCTCCCTCCATGATAGGGCAGAGAATCATGGGATAACACGTGGTTGGGGCAAGGAATGGTGACTTTATTTGGAAAGCCAGCAGAGATAAGAGGATGGTAGACTAGTGTCCCAAAGATCCATTTTACCCCAGTTAGAATTCGGGTTTCTTTTGTACTGTACGGAGTGGGGATATGATTGGTTGCTGGTTGCTGCACACCTGGTTTCAGAATCCTTGGTTTTTGTAGCTGTCCACATAGGTCAGGTCACAAGTTCCTGTAATCTTCCAACAAGACAAATACTATTCTCTGTTCTGAAAATTTATCTCTCTGTGAATGGGAAAGTGTTATACTCTTAAAGGTCAGAGCCTTTGGAATGGGCTGTCCTATCTATTTGAAGCTGTAGGCAACATTCTTAACTTATAAGAAGAGCAACGGAATACAGAGGTTAAAGTAAAAGAAACAGCTCTCATATGGAGTCAGATTTGTTCTTCCAAATTACAGAATGACAAATGAAAGGTACCAAAGATGATATCTGTTAGACAGTGTATTCCAGGAACACTGGAGTATGGAGGTCGGGGTTGTCGGTGCCAGTCGACTGTCTTATTTGTCTTTCTGTTCAGAGCATCTAGTTCAGTACCTGAGAACCATGGGACTCCCAATAAAGGGTCTGTGAATGAGTGATTACTCTAAGAGATCGCAGAGGTGGGTATCAGCACCAGGGAAAGTACGTAGGCTTTTAGACAGAAGGGACAGAGTATTCTGCCTCCATCTGCTTTGCCAAATTAAATTAACTCTGATCCTCCATTTTGTCATCTATAAAATGTGTATACCAAGTTGCTTCAGTCGTGTCCGACTCTGCAACCATAGGGACTGTAGCCCACCAGGCTCCTCTGTCCATGGGATTCTCCAGACAAGAACACTGGAGTGGGTTGCCATGTCCTCCTCCAGGGGATCTTCCCAACCTAGGGATCTAAGCTGGGTTTCCTGAATTGCAGGCATATTATTTACCATTTGAGCCCCCAGGAAAGCCCGTAAAATGGGGACACAATTTAAAAAATAACTTTTGGCTGCTTTGGATCTTTGGTGCTGTGTGCAGGCTTTATCTAGTTACGGCGAGTGGAGGCTAATTTCTAGCTGTGGAGGATGGGCTTCTCATCGCTGCGACTTCTCTTGTTGCAGAGCACAGTCTCTAGAGAGCAAGGGCTTCAGTAGTCGTGGTGCACAGGTTCAGTTGCTCCGTAGCATGTGGAATCTTCCCAGACCAGGGATCAGACCAGTGTTCCGTGCATGGGTAGGCAGATTCAGAACCGCTGGACCACCAGGGAAGCTGGTGTACAGACACTTTAAACCACTGTTCGCCCCTCCCTCTTCCCTCGCCTGCTCTCCTTGTCCTGGGTAGACGCTTTGTCAGTTCCCTGTCTTTTTTTAGTACTGGTTGCAGTATTTGAATAGCTTATAGCAGTTGATTATTCTTAAAAGATATATCTATTTAAATAATCCTATTGTCCCGGCCTAATTATGTGTGAATCTTTATCTCAATTGCTAAAAGAGTGTGACTTTGCCTCTCTTTTGATCTTGAAATGCTCCTCTGTTCAGGGGTGGATGGCTCTGATAAAAGTCTCCGGAAGAGCACAGAGAGAGTATTTTATTTGCAAATGAAAAAGATGACAAGGCCCAGTAACCAGTATAAAGACAGAGGGTGAGAAATTGCATTGTCTGTGTGGGTATATCTTGCAGAAGCTCAGAGAAGGTGGTGAGATTTTATAGCGTAGTCGGTATAAATAACAGAACATATTACGGAGGAATATGCTAGATCTATAGGAATGTAAATTATTTAGTATCTGTCTCTTTAGCATAGTCATCCATCGTCCTTGGTACGCTGCATCTCCTGTGACTATTTTTTCTTCCTGTCTGAAATTCTCATCCTTTTTTATAGTTGTATTTTCTGAGGGGAAAAAAAAATATTGCTCTTCCGTAAGTTTTTATAACATTTCCTCTTGCCTTGGGATGCAAATTGATTTCTTTAGTGAGTGTACATCCTTAGTGGTTTCTTACTTTGGTGAGCAGCTGCTTTTGAGATGACGGTAATTTCTGGTGGTGAAGAGTTGCAGGTCTATTTCAACCCATTAAGCCGTCCATATTTTGATAACTTAACTCCTAGGGAAATGGCCATTAGTCTCATTAGGCTCCTTGCCACCCTCAAAAAACTTTGCAGGAAGTACCTGTAGGCCATTCAAAAAGCTGTGTGTCTGTGCACACAGACAGCGCCTGCAGCAGGCATGGGCCTCTAAAGGAGAGTTGGTTGTGACTTGTTTTCCAGAACTCCCAAGAGAGCCCTGGAACCCTCTCTTCCTGTTCTTTAACTTCTAGACCTGTGCCTTCACTAGTCTTAGTTGTTCTTTGTATTTAACAACCACAGTGAAGTTAATGTAAACTCAATTCCATGTTTTCTTCCGTTCTTAAATGCTTGTTCTGAGCCTGGTATTGGGCTAGCACCAAGGTGCTGTTACTGGAGTTAGCATGTTTTTCCCGCTGGGTGCTTGTTTCCTTCACGCTGATCAGCCTTTCACGCTGATCTCTGTCAGAGATTCCACCGCCAATCGTTCGTGAACGACTACAATTAGCTTCTGTCTTGGAGTCGAAGGGCTGTGTTTCATTCATGTCATCCCAACTGCTTCTCTCCTGTTTAGAAACTGAGATGCAGAAAGTGAGACCTGGAAAAGAGCAGAGAGATCCAAGGTCACACAATCACTTCGTAGTGATGTCCAGCAGAGGTCTTCCACACTCTACAGGACATACACAGCCCTGCACATCCATCAGTGTGTTAAAGTATGGCAAATCAGATCATCTTTCCCCCACTCTCGTTTTATCACAGATTTACCCAACAGTCCGCTCAGTGCCCCCCCTCAAGGACCAGGGTACGGATGTCAGGGAAGAGGAGGTTTTCTGTTATACTCTTCGGTCATCTTTTCACCAGCCCCTCCGCTGCCTGCTCCTCAGAGCGGCAGGCCCCACGTTGGACAGGGCTCACCCTGTCGCTGGCCCTGCCCGCAGCTCCAGGACAGAGTCCATCTGAGAGGATGCTGTGCCCCTGTGGCGAGTGCTGCTTGGACTCCAGCTGAAGAGTGACTGTACGCCCACTGTTTTGGACCAAATCATAACCCCTAACAGTTCTTAGGTTGGGGGCTTCCCTGGTGGTGCAGTGGTTGAGACTCCACGCTTCCAAAGCAGGGGACTCCAGTTCGAACCCTGGTCAGGGAACTAAGATCCCACTTGCCACACAGTGTGGCCCAAGGATAAAAATGAATAAATAAATGTTAAGAAGGTGTGAAGGGGAGAGCCAAAAGAAGAACTTAAAAAAAAAAGATTCGTATGTTGAGGCCTGAATCTGCACTACCTCAGAACATGACTGTTTGGAGTCTCTGAAGAAGTAATTACAGTGAATTGAGGCCTTTGGGGTAAGCCCTAATCCACCGTGACAGATGTCTTTACAAGAAGAGGACATTTGGACACAGACGCACCCACAGGGAAGACCATGGGAAGATGGAAACTGACCAGCAAGCCAAGGAGAGAGGCCTCAGAAGGAGCCACGGCTGACTCCTTCCCTGCAGACTCCAGAAGCCGAGTGCCCCTAGAAGGGAGCTCCTCTGCTGAGGTTACCATCAACCTCTATCCAAATCTTCATCTCCTCTCTTTTCCTGAACCTGTTCCCCGCATCACTGAGGAGTATCACAGAAAAGAGGGCACTGAAACTATATTCCAGCCCCTGTGCACTTTTTCAAAAGTCATTTTCATTTGTTAATCATTTGTTTGATTTTGGCTGGGCTGGGCTTTCATTGCTAGACATGGACTTTCTCTAGCTGCGGCAAGTGGGTGTCTCGCCACGGTGGCTGCTCCTGGTGCAGGGCACAGGCTACAGGGTGTGAGGCCTTTAAGGTGAGCAGGCGGCTCTAAGGCACAGGCTCAGTACTTGTGGGCACACGGGCTCAGTACCTGTGGGTGCATGGGCTTAGTTACCCCGCGGCATGTGGGATCTTCCCGGACCAGGGATCAACCCATGTTTCCGGTGCGGGCAGGTGGATTCTTAACCACTAGACTATCAGGGAAGCCCCACTGTATGCTTCTGAAGAAAAAGGCTTTTGTGTTAGTCTCCCAGGCCTCCCTTGGGTCTCCAAAGACTGGTTCAATAGTCAATAATTAGGAAATGTGAAGATGCACAATGGAAACAGAGATGGTTGATGATGCTCGAAACTTCACCCCGCTGCCAGCCAATCCGAGGACTGTGCACCAGCTGACTACACACCCTGCAGCCCCCTCCCTCACACCGCCCTCAAACTCTCTTTCCTGAAATCCATCAAAGATTCCCGTGTCTTCTGAGCGTGAGCTGCCCGTTCCCCTTGCTTGGTGCCCTGCAGTAAAGGCTGTACTTTCCTTCAATGCCACCCACTGTGTCAGGTAGATTGACTTTACTGTGCAAGGATGAGCAGGCCCAAGGCTGGGTTGGTAACACTCCTAGCCTCTGGAACCGTGAGAAAATAAATTTCTGTTGTTCAAGACACCCAGCCTGTAGTCTTTTGTACTGGCAGCCCTCGTAACTAATACAGCAGCCAGCCTTCACTCACAGCACGTTTCTCCCCCACCCCCTTCTCTTCTCACACCGCCACCTCACAAGGCTGTGTACGTGCATTGGATACCAAGGGACCAGGGCAACTATGCTCATGGCCTAGAAGGCTAAACTTCCGTCTAAATATGAGTATCTCCACACTCCTCGCTCCATAGTACAAGGGAGGGGTACCCCCAAGTTACAGTTCTTCACTGAAGGCTCTTCCTGCTTCCCGAGGCTCAAGCACATGCCCTTCTGACTGCCTGCTTCCCCCACTCTCCTCAGGAAGGATTTCCAGTCCATCTTTCCCAGAAATCTTATCCCTTTACCCACAGGAGTTACTCTCATTCAGAAACAAACCCTTCCTTATCAGCTGTGTTGCAGTTTAGTTCCCAAGTCGTGTCTGACTCTTTTGCGACCCCAGGGACTGTAGCCCACCAGGCTCTTCTGTCCATGGGATTTCCCAGGCAAGAATACTGGAGTGGGTGGCCATTTCCTACTCCAGGGAATCTTTCCAACCCAGGGATCGAACCCAAGTCTCCTGCATTCCAGATGGATTCCTTACCACTGAGCCACCTGAGAAGCCTGTTGCACATCAGTAGATTTTCCTAAATTGCTGTCATTCCTATGTCTTAAGCAGTGCCCTGGCAGGCCAGGCAGGGATGACCTTGGGCACTCCAGTCCAGTTAAAAAGGAGTATTAGTGGTGGTGGTGTATGTGTCTGCGTGTGCACACACATGTGTATGAGGTAAGAGCAAGACTAATGTTCCAGTTCCTGCAGAGAAGTCCAGCTTCCTGTGGCTCCTTAAGAACCATCTCTAATGAAAACCCCCCAGCAATGTGAATTGCTGGTGGACTGCTATAGTTTCCCAATTGACTAAAGAGTAAATATTGAATCAGACACACAAGCATATTTTTCGAAGCAAATATTAATTCTAAGATAGTTTGTTCAAAACAGAGTTTCCAAGATGTCCACAGGGCTGGGAAGGTAATTCAGAGGAGTGGTATTGTTAGCTGGTGGGGCTGGAAGGGGGCTATGGTGGATCTTATGTGCCCCCGACACTCAGCCAGCGGCAGCTGTGGGAGCAGGCCATTTCATCAGAAAGTCTTATTTTTAACAAAATCAAATTTACAGGCCAAATCTCCCCATATTAAATTTGACACCTCCATTTTTTAATACTTTGTAAGCCAATGAGCCCCTGTTTGGCAACATTTGATATAAAAAAGATTTCTTTCCTTACTTGCCTCATAATATGTAATCCTCTTACAAAGGAAGTAATTCACATGGATTGTAGACTGCAATTAATCTCTTGTCATCTTTTCACCTCACATTTTTTCACAATGTGCCCCTTTGGACCCATTAAAAAGAAAAAAAAAAAAAGGAATGAGCTCAGGGCTGAGTTTTAAGAGAGCCTGTTGAGGTTGAAAAGGATAGCAGGTAAGGAGCTGGGTTGGCAGCCCACTCCAGTATCCTTGCCTGGAGTGTCCCCTGGACAAGGGAGCCTGGCAGGCCATAGTTCACAGGGTCACCAAGAGTCAGACACGACTGAAGCGACCTAGCATGCACACAAACATGTGCGGAGCTGGTTAGGATCTTGGCTGAGAGTGTTCTTCTCATTTGGCTTCCGTCTGAACTGAGGGCGGGAGGGGTGCCGTGGGTCCTTGAATGACAGAGTTGCTTGGGCGTCACGTCTGCTGTGTCCCCGTCACCTCTCTGTCTCTCAGCCTTGCTCCTCTGAGCCCCTGGTCAGCCTCCAAATTCATGGTCAGAAGACAAACATGTACATATGCTCGGAGAGTTGTCTGAAAGCACTCTTTGATTCCATGAATTGTTCTTATTGTTTCGTCACTAAGTCATGTCTGACTCTCTGCCACCCGATGGACTGTAGCCCACCAGGCTCTTCTGCCCCTGGGATTTCCCAGGCAAGAATACTGGAGTGGGTTGCCATTTCCTACCCTAGAGGATCTTCCTGACCCAGGGATCGAACTTGAGTCTCTTTTGTTGGCGGGCAGACTCTGTACTGCCAAGCCACGAGGGAAGCCTCGATTCCATAAATGACAACCTCTAATTTACCTGTTTGCGAAATGCTGCATTTATTTCGTCTTAAATCTGAACACTGATTAGTAGAGCCACAGTGAATGAGACCTGTCCCCCGTACCTGGGGAGCCCTTCCGGCCAGTGGCTCTGGAGATGAGGGGGCTTCTGCGCTCTGCTCTGTGCTCTGCGGGCAGCTGATGGCTCCAGGCGATTACAGCTTGTTGAGCCAGCACTCAGGTTTCAGGGAGCTGAGAATCTGCCTTTGTTTCTCTGTGGAGTGATGTCCTGCTCCTCCCTTCAAGCCTCCGGGGCAAGCCTGTGGCGGGGGTCCTCTCAGCGGGTGCCAGCTCTCACCCCACAAGGCTGGCATCACACAAATGGCTTCTCCCTTTTCAGAGAAGAGGTTCGAATCTCCCTGCATGGCTCTGAACAATCATGAGAGCTCCCAACTGTACAGCCTGGCAGCCCAGACTGGCTTCTCCATAGCGCAGAAATGGTAAATTGACCCTCTGCCCTTGGCTTTCCCAGCTAATTTTCCCTCTTCTCCCACCGTGTTGGTTTTCTAATTTATTTGTGCAACACACTCAGTGAGCTACAGAATGATCCATGCAGTCTGATTTCATTGGGGCCCTTCAGAAACCATCCACACTTGTACCTAACACCATGTATGACCCAGTTGAGCACTGTAAGTCTGTGAGAAAATAAAAAATAGAATGGCAACAGGTTCAGAACTTGAGATTTTAACTCAAGTACCTCTATGAATAAAAAGGAAAACTACTTTGGCTTGCCTTCTGCGTGCTGCAGAGAGCTTTATTCAAATGAGCTGTTGTTTCAGGACCTTTCAAGTGACTCACTTTCATGACAAATCAGGGGCTACCAACCTCATCTATTTTGCAGCAGGTCTGGCTTAGTGAGACGCTGAGAGGGTTGTCAGCAGGACACAGATGATTGTAAGGGAGAGAAGTCAGGAGAGTCTCAGGTTTCAGAGCCGAGGAAAATAGGTCTGTATATCCGGGCAAATATAGTTCCTTTAAAATTGAGAAAACCTGTAATAGCTTTGCTTGTTTCACATTTTGGAAATGTATTTTAGGCAATTATTTAATCTTATTTACTGAGAAATAAACACATCCACATGTATGGATGTGAGAGTTGGACTATAAAGAAAGCTGAGCGCCGAAGAATTGATGCTTTTGAACTGTGCTGTTGGAGAAGACTCTTGAGAGTCACTTGGACTGCAAGAAGATCCAACCAATCCATCCTAAAGGAAATCAGTCCTGAATGTTCACTGGAAGGACTGATGTTGAAGCTGAAACTCCAATACTTTGGCCACCTGATGCGAAGAGCTGACTCGTTTGAGAAGACCCTGATGCTGGGAAAGATTGAAGGTGGGGGAAGAAGGGGACGACAGAGGATGAGATGGTTGGATGGCATCACTGACTCAATGGACATGGGTTTGGGTAGACTCCAGGAGTTGGTGATGGACAGGGAGGCCTGGCATGCCGCAGTCAATGGGGTTGCAAAGAGTCGGACACGACTGAGCAACTGAACTGGAACTGGAATCATGTGAAACCAATTTAGACAAATTTAAAGCATAGCTTTTGGAGCAGACAAGCCTAGGCACGCACTAGCTGTTTAACCTTTCTTAGTCTACCTAGTCCGAGTTTCCTGTAAAATTGGGATAACAGTAACTATATTCTCTTTTTCATAGGATTTTGTGAGGATTTGCCTAGTGCCTGTGCATGGTGCATATAAAGTGTCCGCCATATGATTAGAAGCTTAAAATTTTTCACTCCTGAAGCTGTCTTTTTGTGGCAGAATTCAGAATACTTAGTGCATTATATTAGGCACTGTATTTATAATTTGGCCCATGGTTGTTGAATGTATTTGCAGTACTTTAACAAGATAGCATCTATAAGTGTACCTAGATCCTGGCATATGGTATGCACTCAAAAGAGCGCTTATTTCTTCCTTCCTTTTCTGAAGATGAGCCCAGAGTTTCAGAGATTTATCATCTTCCTTTTGCTAACATCCACTAAGTGGACTATGACCATCTAAGTTGCAGCAGCCCATTCTCCCAAGATAGGCAGAAAAAAGAGTCAACCATGGATCTGGCCTGGTTATGAAGAAGGTTCCAGGGCTCTGATGGAGGATCTGTGGTCCCCCTGACTTTCTAAGTCAGAATCTGAGCTGGAGACAGAGGCATCCCAGCTCAAATGGTGGAGCTATACCTTTCCCAACAATCCAGGGACTCAATAATTATATTCTTGAGACTAGCCTGGGACAGATGGCTAATTTCTCCAAGTTAACCATCTCTAGGCCTACCCAGTCTCATCACTAACTCCCATTTTCTCCAGAATTATAACTACTTTAATGCCTTAAATTATGTTTGGTTGTTAATGCAATGTATTTAAGACTTAAACATATAATGGGATTTTTTTTTTTCTGTTTCATTCGGATGTCAGCACCTCAGTTGTATGGAAATAGTAAACTGATTGTGAATAATCAAAAGATTCTTAGTGGATGGAGGTCATCCACAGCATACCTAATACCCAGCGACAGATACCTTAACTCACAGTTCCTTACGGTCAGTGGTTTCAAGCTCTGCCTGTCCTTCAGGCAGTCTCAGATCTGTTAGCAAGCTGCAGGATGGGCTTCCCCCAGAGATTAAACAATGCCCCCTTCCCGGCCCTCTCTTTGGTGAAGGCCAGCAGTGGGATGGGGGCCAGAACTGAGGAGTGCTCCTCTTTATACTCCCAGCACCTGGGATGATGCCTGGGACATCATGGGCATACACACTGAACGCTGGTTAAACTTTAGGGTTAGAGCTCCAGGTAACCACAAACCAGACAATCCGTATTTCCCAGGCTGCTGTGATCTGTACTGCCAGAAACCCACAAAAAGTAGGTGCCTAAGCAAAAGGTTGGCATGATCCCTGTGATGCTAGCTGACCTTCAGAAAGGTGAAAGGCTTCACCCCACTGCACTCCAGTCAGAACAGAGGCCTCTTGCAAACCCCAGTGTATGTTTGGAGCCTAAAAGCAGTTCCTAAATCACATTTCTCTCCCTGAAATCTATCATCCTCAGGAGGTCATAAATACATAATTCAGAAGGAAGATTGTAGATTTTTCATGAGGTACCCTGTTATAACTCTTGGCACGCCACTATACATTTTTAAAGATGCTGATAAATCTTAAAATTGGACATGGGGCTCAGTTCCATGCTAAGGTATACTTTGCTAATATGTAGCTGAGATAACTTGGGATACTATTTCAAATAAAATAGGAAAAGCTCATTTTTAAAAAAATGTATAAGTACTCATTAATAGCCCTCTTAAGAAGCTTCACAAAGACATTTTTAAATAAGAAACAAATGCCCATGGGTCAGGAGCCTCTGACCAATCAAACTCCATGTTCTAAAAAAGCAGAATGTCTTCCAACGTTTTCCATTTAGAGGGGACTTGATTTTCTCTTGTGTTGTTCTTTTTTTTTGGAGGGAATAACTTAACATTTATTAATTTCTTATGAAACCATGTAAGTACAATATCTGAAAAACATCCATATGATTGAAGTGTACCATACCAACATAAAGGTGCATGTAAGTGTTTAGCTTGATGAATTTTTTTTGCTCTTTATTTTTTATGTATTTATTTTATTTTACAATACTGTATTGGTTTTGCCATACATTGACATGAATCCGCCACATGTTGTTCTTAAATTGAGTATTTTATAAGCAACTTTGGGTATCACAAAGATACCAAATGACTAAATTTTTTCTCTTTACATTGTGGGGGCATCCTCTTTGCCATTGTTAATAAATTTGGCTAAGTCTCACCTTTACATGGGGCTTCCCAGGTGGCACTAATGGTAAAGAACCCACTTGCCAATGCAGGAGACATAAGAGACACAGGTTCAATCCCTGGGTCGGGAAGATCCCCTGGAGAGGGGCATGGCAACCCACGCCAGTATTCTTGCCTAGAGAATCCCATGGACAGAAGAGTCTGGCAGGCTACATACAGTCCATGGGTCACAAAGAGTCAGACACAACTGATGCGACTTAGCTAGCACACACGCACCTTTACACGCTCCATCATTACCATCCAAAGGCCTTGGACCCCTTCTCATTAGATGAGGAGGTCAAAAAGGCTGCAGTTAAATTTAAAGCACATTGTAACATTGCCAGCAGGGAGACAGGGCTATGGCAGACAGACCTGTGGTGTCTAGGGATTAGAGATGTGCTTGCAGCTAAAGAACGCAAGGGGGGTTTTATTTAGCATTTTGACAATAGGAGACCTTGTTCTTTCTGTCAGTGGGGGCTGGACATGCTCCACTTCGGGATGAAGAATTACAGATCTCTCTGTGCAAGGCTATGACAGATCCATGATATGTGCTTTGATACATGCATAAAACCATTTACCCATCTTCAGAAATGATGCTTCCAGGAGCAACTCATTTAAAAGTTCCTGTCATATCACAAGGACATCCATATGTAGGAAAGAGTGAAATCAATTTCTTATGATCTAAAGCATGTATCTGTCTATTTCAATGAAAGGGAGAAAATTCAGGTTTATTTTCAAAACTCTTTTTTTAGAAATTACTTAGTGCCTATGGTAAGCTCTTTTTTTTTAATACAGTTATTTCTAATTACAGAATAGGTAAAAAACATGTAACTATGATGCACAAGAAACATATAATATATAATATGTATTTGTTGTTTTAAAAAAGAGATAAAGCAAAAAAAGAAGAAAAATATAATATTCACAATTTCCCAATGAAATGATGATTACATTTTACATTTTGGAATATAAACTGTAAGAACCTTTATTTTACATTTATGTGTATAAGCTCATAAATGACATATAATCCAATTTATCAAAGAGATTGAAATCATACTATAGGTATAATTTTGTAACCTCCTTTTTGCATTTATCAGTTTACTATGGGAAATTTTTTACATTAAAGCATTCAGATTCAATATGGCCCTTTGTTGGGGGTTGCATACATGACAATCTGTGTTAGGGTTTTTAATGATCTTAAGAAGTGGACCATCCATCACTTATTCTGGAAGACTGTAATGGATACAGCCTAGACTCCCAGCTCTCCTATTCACACTTTTGTAGTGTTGGTTTGATGCCTGCTTGAGAGCAGTCTCTTTCTTAACCTCTTTCCTACAGATCTACTGAAAACAAGACCCTGGACATAATCAGATATCACTTAACAGATTGTTTCAGGCACTTGACCAGACTGCATGCAAATACAAGCAAAATGAATTCCCTTGGATGGAGTTATGAAACCCTTCCCTCACTGTTTGAAAAAAGAAGTATAAAGTGTAAGAAAGTTTTTATATCAGTATCTCTAAGGCACTTGAAAAAAAAATACTGCATATTTATTCATGTAATTTGAAAAATTATATCAGAAACTTGAACATGTAACCTAAATAGGTAACATTAGACTTCTGAATATTTTACCCACAAATATGAACTATACTCATCTCTTCCACTATAGATTAATGTTCTCCTTTATAACATTTTCTCAGTGAAAGCAAAATGGCATATCATTGGCAGCTTTTCACAAAAGTGCCAATAAATCCCACAGAATTACAAAATTTCTATGCTAAGTAGTACCTTAGATATTGTCTGTTAGATGATGAGGGCTTCCTAGGTGGCTCAGTGGTAACAAACCTGCCTGCCAGTGTGAGAGACGCAGGTTCAATCACTGAGTTGGGAGGATCCCCTGGAGAAGGAAATGACAACCCACTCCAGTATTCTTTCCTGGGAAATCCCACTGACAGAGGACAGGCAGGCTACAGTCCATGGGGTCGCAATAGAGTTGGACAGGACTTAACAACTAAATAACAACTAGATGATTAGTTGTTTAACTCTCAAAGTAAAGATCTGGGTAAACATTTGCCAAATGTGAGCATGCAGGTGACATTCGCATTTGGCATGGCTATCTGCATTCTCTACTGGTGACAAATTGTGGTGTCTAAAGGGGGAAAGGATCCAAACCAAACTGTGTCTGAGGCTTGACATGTCATTTAGAGGGGGCATATGCCTTCCTGTGCTTCAGAACAAAATCCCATCACAGGACACAAGGAGAACTAGTAGGAACAAGGGCAGCCCTGACTCCCTTACGCATGTCATATCAGCTCCAACTTGGCACTGGGAAGTAAAAGGGACTGTGGAAAGGCTGGTGTGCATGCCAAGAATAAGTCATCTTTGTACCCAGAGAGACTCCACTTTCAGACAACCTTGAAGTGTGGTTTTCAGTGAGAGAGGGCAGGAAAAATAATACGCTTCTATGAAATATCCCTTCTTAAGGTAAAAACAGAAAGGAATACATCATTCATGAATATGTGTCTATTATGAGACCATAGTTTGGAGAAAGCAATAGCCACCCATTCTAGTACTCTTGCCTGGAAACTCCCATGGATGGAGGAGCCTGGGGGGCTGCAGTCCATGGGTTGCTAAGAGTCAGGCACAACTGAGCGACTTCACTTTCACTTTTCAGTTTCACGCATTGGAGAAGGAAATGGCAACCCACTCCAGTGTTTTTTCCTGGAGAATCCCAGGGACGGGGGAGCCTGGTGGGCTGCCGTCTATGGGGTCGCAAAGAGTCGGACACGACGGACGCGACTCAGCATCAGCAGCAGCAGGAGACCATAGATTACGTCTTTAATGGCAATTTCTATTTTCCTCCGGGCATTAAGGTTATACTTGTTAGACTCCAAGTAAGTATGGGCTGAATTGGATTGAAAACAAAAAAAAGTTTTCCCCCTCCTCTTTATTGTGGTTAGACAGAGGAAGAAATGAATCCCAACTCAGTCAGTTCTTATCCAGGAGGAACTTGAGTTGCATACGTGAGGGCCCAGATATTTCCAATGACATAAATATGTGACTGTACTCATTTGACAAATGACAAGGCCAGTCCAAAAAATGTAGAAGGAAGCGCCATCTCTGAGGTTGCCTGTTGGTAAGACAAATGTATTTGAATCGTGTTTCCTATAGTTCAACTTCATGTTGTCCACATTAGGGTTACTTAGATTTGGGCTCCAAAATGATTGCAGGTGGTGACTGCAGCCTTGAAATTAAAAGACGCTTGCTTCTTGGAAGAAAGGCTATGACAAACCTAGACAGCACATTAAAAAGCAGAGACATCACTTTGCCAACAAAGGTTGGAATAGTCAAAGTTACGGTTTTTCCAGTAGTCATGTACTAATGTGAGAGTTGAACCATAAAAAAGGCTGACTGCGGAAGAATTAATGCTTTTAAATTGTGGTCATGGAGAATACTCCTGAGAGTCCCTTGGGCAGCAAGGAGATCAAACCAGTCAATCCTAAAGGAAATCAACCCTGAATATTTATTGGAAGGGCTGAAGCTGAATCTCCAGTACTTTGGCCGCCTGATGTGAAGAGCCAACTCATTGGACGAGCCCCTGATGCTGGAAAAGATTGAAGGCAGGAGAAGGGAACAACAGAGGATGAGATGGTTGGATCACATCAGCGACTCAATGGACATGAGTTTGAGCAAATTCTGGGAGATGGTGAAGGACAGGGAAGCCTGGCGTGCTGCAGTTCATGGGATCGCAAAGAGTTGGACGTGACTTAATGACTGAATAACAACAATCCCCAGGACAGGATGGACTGGACTCCGTGTTTGTTAATAACTGGAGATGCTAATTCCAAAGGCCAGACCTAGCCTACAAGGTTGAAACCAACACTGACCCATTTACATGAGACATTACTCACTTCTTAGCATAGGGGTTTAGGTATAGGCCTGACAGCAGATGAAGGAGACAAGTTAGTGGAAAGGACAGCTGCTAAAAGTGGTAAGCAGGCCCAGACGTGGCTCCTATGAGCAGGAATGACAGGAGAACCACTGAGCAGAGAGCTGCCCTTGATTGCCAAGGTTTGGAGCAAGAGTTCAAAACCGCCAAGAATCATAAGCAAAGAAAAGCATTGTTCCTGCTGCTTTTCTGTTCTCTCCTTGACTGACATACATTTCAATGGCATCCAAATGTTCCATTATTTTAGCTACCAACTTGAAAAATTACATTATAGTTACTTTCAAAGTTGTCAGAACATTAAACTCAACAATGACAGTTTATAACCCATTTTCTCTAAAGTGCTTAATTTTTTTTTCTTCTAACCCTGATGGACTGGCATTTAAATAAAGAAAGTTAGGTTTCTGAAATTCAATTAGTTTCTGTGTATGCAAAGTTATTCTTGTAGCTCATCCACACGCATATTGCTTCTTGCACATGCATATTGAGTATACTGTACTTGAACTTTTACTCTATTTGTGTCTAGATTTGTTTAAAAAAAAAGATATTTGCTTCATGCTTCAACTGTGAGTATTTTCACTCATTAATTTTTAAATTCTTTTGACATTCAAATGCATGCATCTTTTCAGAAAATTGAAGGCTAGTTAAAAAGGGCAATGCAGTTAATTTTGAAAACCTCTGTTTCCCCTGTTGAATGAAAAACACAATGGTATGTATATCATAATTTACAATTGATTTATTTAAGATTTCCCAGAAAACTTCACTCATAATTACCAGTTGCAATGGAATGAAGTTCTTCAGTTAAATGCCTGCAGCATTCTTATGGTCATTTTGAACTTGGGAGACTTGGCCACATTCATAAATGGTAACTGTAGAAAATCGGCCACTTTCCAATCAAACAAAAGGATGGAAAACCTTGAGGACACTTTTGAAAAGAGGAGACTGTTTCTAAACAGTCTGGTTATACTGTCTGTTCCTCGGCAGATGAATGGGAGACGGCTGTAAGACGACTTCTGTTGCTTTTTTCTGAATAGGTTGCTTGTATTATCTGTCTGTACAGTACTTAGCACCCTGTTGAACTCAATAAATATGCAGTGGTAATAATATTATTGCCCAGAATTCAGTCAGCACTTCCACATCTTTTGAGTGTCACAATGCTCTGCCTACTAGGGAATTTTAATCTAATGCTCATTCTGAGGCTTAAAGCTTAGAAGTGTAATGACCCATGTGAGATGATCCCCCACTGCAGCAGGACAGCTTTGGAACAAAGCCATTGGGTTGCCCAAGAATTCATTTAGACACAGGAGAACTTTACTTCCCACGATAAAATTTGGAGGCTCAATATCCTGGCTTTTCCAGTCTGTATCTTCCAAGCCATCTACATCATAAACCCCTAACATACACACACACAAAAGGGAGAAACAGAAAATTCTAATAGATCTGTGACAGTTAAGTAGCTCTGACCAGCCTCAATCTGTGTCAATGGAAAAGGTTAAAGTAGAAATCAAATGGAGCTGGAATATGTTGTTTTTTTTTTTTTTTTCTTTTAATCAGGACTACCAAGTTTGTCCATTGGCCTAATTTAGCTACCATTAGACTCTTGTGAGTCCCTTGGACTGCAAGGAGATCCAACCAGTCCATCTGAAAGGAGATCAGTCCTGGGTGTTCATTGGAAGGACTTGATACTGAGGCTGAAACTCCAATACTTTGGCCACCTAATGCGAAGAGTTGACCCATTGGAAAAGGCCCTGATGCTAGGAGGGATTGGGGGTAGCAGGAGAAGGGGACGACAGAGGATGAGATGGCTGGATGGCATCACCGACTCGTTGAACATGAGTTTGGACTCCAGGAGTTGGTAATGGACAGGGAGGCCTGGCGTGCTGCAATTCATGGGATTGCAAAGAGTCGGACATGACTGAGTGACTGAACTGAAACTTTGGCATATCTTGACAGTGTCTACATATTTTTCCTATGAAATTGCATTTTTCTTTTGGCTTACTAGAAACTACCCTCACATAGTTCTGATACGAATAATGTCCTTGATACTTGACACAGTACCTGGCATCCAGTAAGCATTCTGGAACTATTTAGTTGGGTGAATGAATGAATGAATGAATGAGTCATCTATGAAGGGAAATTCACAACTGTTCTAATGTTGAGATTACCTTAAAAAAAAGTCCTTAACTGTTTTCATATCTCATTTGAGATTTCTAAGGCAACTAGCCAACTTCTTAAAAATCTATTTTATCAAGAAGTGTGATAAAATTACTCTGGAAATATTTAAGTTGACATTGAATCTATGTAAATTATCATTCATAAGAATATGCAAGTATTTGGTGTGAAATTAGGTTAACAATAAGTGGTTAATACAGTTAATAAATAACAATAGACTAACATGTTTGTAAACACACACATATATACATAAATGTGAGTATTTCCACCACATAAAATGTAATTACATGTTAGTTTACCCTAAAACAATTAGGGACACCAGACTAACACAAGTGAAGCAATGATTAACTGTAGGACAGTATGTAATACAATTATGCACCCAATTGTGAGAACAAATTTGAATGTCCTGTAAGAATTAAGGGCTGGACTTCTCCCTGAAAGCTTGGTGGAAGACCAGAGACTTAACCTGAGCTCTGGCTGCGAAGAAGAGGAGTGTGAAAAAAGAGGATGTGCACACTCTAAGTACAGATAGAGAGAGACATGGGGAGGGCACCCTGAGACTTCTGTACCACGAGTCTGCCAAGGACAGTAGGATTTGGAGAGCAACGGAATGGAAAAACTAAAGACTAGTTTGACTAAAAACATGAGGAAATACAAAGCAATGAAAGATTTTTGTTCATTTGTTTTCATTTATTTTTGGCTGTGCTGGGTCTCTGTTGCCGCACGGATTTTCTCTAGCTGTGGTGAGCGGGGGCCCCTCTCTGGCTGTGGTGAGCAGGGCCTGCTCTCTAGTTGGGGTGTGCGGGTTTCTCATTGCAGTAGCGTCTCTTTTTGCAGCGCATGGACTCGGGTGAGTGGGCTTAAGTGTTTGTGGCTTGCAGGCTCAGAGCGCAGTATTAACAGCTGTGACACTTGGGCTTAATTGCTGTGCGGCAGGTGGGATCTTCCCAGACCAGGGGTTGAACCTGTGTCCTCTTTATTCCCAGGCAGATTCTTAACCACTGAGCCACCAGGGAAGCCTGGCAATGAAAAGATTTTTGAGCAGAAGAGTGCCATGATGGAAGTTGTACACAGAGAATTTATCTGGTAAAGGGGGACTTTGGAGTGAGAGAGACTGAGGGTATGCTGGCCAGTTCAGAGAAGGCAGGTCCAGATGTAGGGGGACTGCTGTCTAATCCCAGGTGGGGCCATCAGTCACATGGGAATGCTATGGGGCTAAAGACACATGGGCATATGGGCGAAACTTGAGGATTAACTGGGAGACTTAAGGGCGGACTCGGGTGCTTACTTCCCACAGCTCTCAGAAGCTGGTGTCAGTAGGGAGGACTCGGGTGCTTACTTCCCACAGCTCTCAGAAGCTGGTGTCAGTAGGGAGGACTCGGGTGCTTACTTCCCACAGCTCTCAGAAGCTGGTGTCAGTAGGGAGGACTCGGGTGCTTACTTCCCACAGCCTCTCAGAAGCTGGTGTCAGTAGGGAGGACTCGGGTGCTTACTTCCCACGGCTCTCAGAAGCTGGTGTCAGTAGGGAGGACTCGGGTGCTTACTTCCCACAGCTCTCAGAAGCTGGTGTCAGTAGCAGACCTGGGTAGACATGTTTTGTGTTGGCTTCATTTGTGTTTCTTCCCTTTAGCTGAAGTGATGTGGTCATTGTGATGGCTGCTACCTGCTTAATTAGCTCCTTCAGGGTCTTCCCAGGTGGCACTAGTGGTAAAGAACCTGCCTGCAATGGAAGAGACGTAAGAGATATGGGTTCAATCCTTGGGTTGGAAGATCCCCTGGAGGAGGGCATGGCAACCCACTCCAGCATTCTTGCCTGGAGAATCCCATGGACAGAGGAGTCTGGCAGGCTACAGTCCATAGGGTCACAGAGTTGGACATGACTGAAGTGACTTAGCATGCATACACACATGACCATCAGGGCTCCCTGGAGACAGGGAATGTGACAGACTTGAGTTCAACCCCTGAATCTCCAGAAGATTCCCTGGAGGGGGAAGTGGCAACCACTCCAGTATTTCTTGCTTGGAAAATGCCATGGATAGAGGAATCTGGTGGGCTGCAGTCCATGTGGTCGATAAGAGTTGGACACGACTAAACAACTGAGAATGTATGCATCACCATCAGACTATGATTTCAAGATTTGTGTAATCTTATCTTGTGCAGAAAAAGAAGCCTTTCATAAGCATTTTCTGAAAGAAAATGAAAGATGATTTTCCCTTTTTTTATTGTAAAGATATGTGTATTCTAGTTTTACTTCTTTTCATAGAATTCTTGATTCTGCATGTTGCAACCACTCTGGAAACTGCACTGTTTCTAGCAGAGGTGAATTTGACTTGAGGGTCCACATATTTTAATTTCCTTCTTTACTGTGTGTGTCCTTGAGGCGTGGGCACTCCACTCACCAGGGTTACTTTGTCAGGTGAACCCATCATCCCAATGGAGTCACAATCATGTGCAGACGGAATCTAAAGAGAGATTCATTGGGGGAAGGAAAGGAGGTGTTCCTTTAATAACTGTGTTTGCATAGCTGGAAGAAACATGTTTTTATAGGCTGGAAAGAGCCTGTGTGTATAGGCTGAAACTGACCAGGATTTGAATCAAGAGTCTGCCATATACTTGATGAATGACTTAGAACAAATTCATAATCTATATTAAAACCTCACTGGGTTGTTCTAAGTGCTGTGTAGGAAGGATATGCAGAGGCTAGCATAGAACACTATTAGTTTCCTTCTTCTTTAAGGCAGGAACCCCTGTAGGCTCATTATTCCTAAGGCTTAGCACAGTCCTAGCAAAGTCAGTAAGTATTTTGCCCAGTGGATACTAAAGTCAAAGGGCTTTGTGAGGACCAGGGAAGGCAGCAGCATGCATAGTCAAATATGCATGTCTGCCTTCCGGTGGCGGAAGCTTATGCAGCCCTTCGGCTAGCATGTACCCATAGAACTGTGGGTGTGCGCGTTGCCCTCCCCATGGTGAGCCATTCTTCTCATCTCCCAGGTCTGTCGGGAGGTTCACCATGACTCACCCTCCTACAGATCTCGTGCCTCGTTAAGCTATTAGAATGTCAGAATTATCTCCAATGCCTTTGCCACCCACCTGACAAGAGGCCTCAGTTTGACACTGCTAATTTCAAAATGACTGAAAAATGTGAATGATGTATGAGATAATGTATGAACATATATGGAAGATTTTCCAAATGTTTTATGTCAGGCTTTTTCCCCCTTTTACTCCTATGCTTTAGCTATTACAGAGTTCTTAGCTTAAGATTGACTTTAGTTCATTTTAATAATAATTCTGTATACACACATACATGTGAATACTTGCAACACATGAAATATAACAATAGTGCCTAGGATATGCAAGTTCTGTGCTCAGTGTCCTAGGAATATAAGGAGGTAAGAAAGACTTGGCCCACTGGGACCCCAGCCCCACCTCTTGCAGCATGGAGAAGCCATGCTGAGCCATCAAGAGACACAATTATCAGTAATGATATTGGTCAAAAGATTTTTACTCACAGTGTAACAAAATGGATAAACTGGGTGCGGCCAAATTGCTTTCATCTAGATGGTCATGATGGATTGCAAAAATGGAGACAAATTTTCACAGCTCCTCCTAGCAAGAGTGAAGTCTTGGCTTGGGGACTTGCTGTGACCAGTAACCATCTAGCTGAAGTGATACTGTGCAGTTTCCCAGCCTGCCTTTGAGAGACCTGGTTGCTTTTCTTACTGTGCTTGTAATCCTAGGGCTTTGCTGTTTTCTGATATGATCACTTCTCAGAGGAAGACGGCCCCTCCATCCAAACGTTGGTTCAAATGTCAAGACACATGATGTCACACATTGGCCAGGAGGGGATGAAAAGTTCATTGTTAGAATAAAGTGCTTTCTGGGGTGAGAAGGATGAATGCCTAAGCTGATCCAAAAATGGCTTGAGAAAGTAGGGAAAGCAGATGAGCTTGGGGTTGCATAAAAGGTGAGGGTTCCTGCCCTTGAGGAAGGGTTGCCATTGCTTGAACTTCTTTCCAAAACCAAAGGCAAACTTGAGCTTTCTCACCAGCTTACCCAGATGTAGAATGTAAGAGCAAGATAATATGGTAGAGCCTGAGAGCCATCAGCAAACTGAAACATGGAGTCAGACTTTCTGTTACTCTTTGTTGCAAGTGTCTTCAAAGCCCTGAGCGTTTGAAATTAACTTTTTAGAAACTTTACTTATCATTTTATTTCTCTACCTTCTCTGCCCTCTGCAGATCGTAAACTCAGTAATGACTGAGACCAAGTCTGTACTGTTCTCCCCTGAATCTCAGCCTTTAGATTAGTGTTTAATACATAATAGGTGCTCAGTTAATACAGAGATGGGCTTCTACTACTGAACACTAGCTTCTCTGGATTTAGCTGTGATATTTGGTGCCCCATCATAGAGCAGCCGCACTGCAGGTAAGTCTAATGCTCTGAAGTTGGAGTGACCTGCTCTGCACCTCTTGTAAACTGACGCTCCCAAAGGCATGGCTAAGAAATGTTAGCCTCTGGTTGTTATCTCAGCTTTGAGCTAAACCCTGTAGCAAGTCAGATCATCAGGACACCATCTACCTGGGTTGGGTTATTCTGGCTTCTCATGGAGATATTTTTACAGCACTGTGTTCTTGATTTTCCTTCTTATGTTTCTCTGCTACACAGCCATATCCAGCATCTCTGAATATATTTTCAAAGTGCTGCTCAGAACACTGTTCTGTGTTTTTCATTATTTCCTAGGAAGGATCCACACAGGAGGATCTCAGAGTTTGTATCAGGGGCTAAGGGACATTTCCTTCTGAGATGACAAGTTTAGCTCTTTGTTACAGAAGGAACTGTTGTGCTGAACAGTAGCTCCCCTTATTCTAGATTTTCTCATGTTATTATCCCCCAGCCCTTTGCTTTTTACCTTTTTTATGCGTGTGCGTGCTCAGTCGCTTTAGTCTTGTTCTCCAGGCAAGAATACTGGAGTGGGCTGCCATGCCCTCCTCCAGGGGATCTTCCCGACCCAGGGACTGAACCTGCATCTCTTATGTCTCCGGTTTTGGCAGGCAAGTTCCTCACCGCTAGCACCACCTCTTCCATTACAGGGCTTCCCTGGAGAACGTCATGGACACAGGACCCTGGTAGGCTACAGTCCCTAGGGTCGCAAAGAGTCGGACACGACTAAAGTGACTGAGCTCACACACCTAGGGTATTACGAAATATTGAATACAGTTTCCTGTACTGCACAGTAGGTCTTTGTTGTCTATCTGTTTCATATATGTTAGTGTGTGTCTGTTAGCCCCTAAGTCCTAATTACTCCCTCTCCTCCTTCCCCTTTCGGTGACTAGAAGTTTGTTTTCTGTGTCCCTGAATCTGTTTCTGTTTTGTAAATGAGTTCATTTGTATCATTTGTTTGGATTCTGCATATAAATAATATATGTGCCTTTCTCCCTATGACTTACTTCACTTGGTATAATAATCTCTAGGCCTATCTATGTTGCTGCAAACGGCACTGTTTCATTGTATATACACACCACATCTTCTTTATCCCTTCATCTGTCAAAGGACCCTTCAGTTACTTCCACATCTTTGCTATTATAAATATGCTACTATGAACATTGGACTGCATGTATCTTCTGGAATTAGAGCTTCCATCTTTTTCTGGATATACGCCCAGGAGTGGGATTACTGGCTCATATGTTACATATATACATTATTTTAACAATTACATGTATACACATGCTTTTCCTATCAAGTCTTCTCAAACCATCTTTGGAAGTAGGTATAATATTGGTAATTAGTAAGTGGATGCTTACTCCCAAGACACACAGAACAGTCCAAGGAAGACTTGACTTTCCCTTGTCCCTCCTCTGAGAGAAATCTGGCCCTTAGGGGAAGCTGAGTCATGCCTTCAGGTTATTCCATGGCAGGCAGATTATTCTTCACCCTGTGTTTGCCATAGCACGTTTGAAGTGGTTGATAAGTGTTGTTGCATGAGTCTCTCTTGAGGTTTCTTCTGTGCCACTGGGCTTAGTTAATGTTCTTATTTATGACCAAAACCTGTAGAATAGGGGGATCTAGAATTTGAAATCCAGGCACCTTACAGAGTGATCCCTGGCGACACCTCTTAAGTCGACTCAGAAGTTGATCGCCGTCTGTATCCTCCCACTGCCATCCCCCCACTGTCAGAGCATCTAATTCTCAGACCCTAAAACCTGTTGTGAATAATTACTAATTGATCTTCAGGAGCACTTTAATATCTTTGAAACTCTAGGATTGATTATCTTCTTTTACCCAGAGCTTGATATACTGCAAATGAATCAAGAAGTCACTGATAAGATAACTGTTTTAACCTATAATTTAAAATGCTTTAAAAATGTAATCTTATTAACTTTTCTTTAGGAAATAGATAGGTATACCCAAGGTGAGCTATGGAGTTGACTCTATAAAATGAATCTATTTTCCTGCCATTTTTTTAGCGTGCAGATGGAGATATGTTTTTATTAAAACTGTCTTGAAATACTGAACTGTGAAATATTTGGTGAAGGAAGACCGTTAATTAGGCAGTACTGCACACTGGGTAAGGGAGTGGCTGACATTTTCTAACACTTTTAGGAGTGTGCGACATATCTCAACTCTATTCTGCATCCATATTTCTAGATGCCACATTCCAGCTTCTGGAACTTAACTCTTCTTTGCCTTGTTAATAGCAATTTGAAGTGAGATCTAAATTTGTTTCATTTTTCTGCACTAAAAATAACTTACTATAGGATTGAAACATACACATTACCATATATAAAACAGATTACCAGTACAGGCTTGTTGTATGAAGCAGGGCACCCAGAGTGTCCTGTGCCAACCAGGAAGGACAGGGTGGGAGGGAGGTGGGGGTAGGGTGGCTGAGGATGGAGAGCACACGTGTCTACCTCTGGCTGATTCATGTTGCTGTGTGGCAAAAACCATCACAATGTTGTAATTATCCTCCAGTTAAAATAAATAAGTAAATTTTAAAGAAACAAACAAACGCTTACTAAGCTACACAACAGCTTCAAATTCAATATCTGCTGAATAAGCCCTTTTAATGCAAATAGTGTTTGAACTCAGCGGTTGTTATGCCCTTCAGATTCTGTGTGACAGTCCAGGATTCTAAATTTTGGTTTTTAGTAACAAGGCATACTGCATCTGTTGCAATATGAGTTAATTGGCTGATGTAGGAAACATGTCATCATGAATTAACTAGAATGCTAAAGGTCCTTTTTAGCTATCAGTAGTAGAAAAATATGAAGCAAGAAACTGTGTGCCTTTTGGGGTGATGTAAATGTCCTAAAAATTAGATTTTGGTAATGATTGCACAGCTCTCTATACTAAAACCCATTTAATTGCATACTTTAAACAGGGGAGTTTGATGATATATGAAGTATTAGCACTCTCAATAAAACTTTTTTTTAAAGCTGTATCCTAGTGCAGGAATGAAATAATGGTTTCATTTACGTATACCTATAAAGGCATCTGTGATCCTAACAAACCTTGAGTTGAAACAAGTTAGCAACTGTAACATGTAAGGTGAAAAGGTCAACTGCCTAAGGAATTTCCTGAAAGTTGTATCTTGTCTGTGGCTATGGCTGCCTCTCATGAGATACAAATGCTGCATCCCTGATGCTCCTGCCAACCAGCAGGTATTTATTAAGTCCCACTGTGATGGGGCTGCCTACAGAGAGTCAAAGGTATAAAATATAAAGCACGTTTGCATCAGTTACCTATTGCCGTGTTACTTAGTGGCTTAAAACAACCGTCATATCATCTAGCTCATGTTTTCATGGGTTGCTAGGTGGTTCTTATCTTGGCTGGTGTGGCTGATCCAGGGTTGGACTTTTTCAAGAGATTGTGTTCAGCGGATGAGAAGGCTGGTTGATCTGGGACAGATTCACTCACTCGTGTAGCAGGTGGCAGGCTAGCATCCAGGTATCTCGCTCTCCTCCATGTGGTTTCTCATCCTTCAGCTTCAGACTTTGGATTGGAGCTTGCACAGTGTTGGTCAAAGTAAGTCACCAAATATCTTACTCAGTTTGAGCTGCTATAAAAAAAAAATATATGCCACAGAATGGGATTCAAAGAACCCAGGATGGGATTAAAATTATGCTATAATTAGTACACATTGGCTAATTGAAAATCAACTTCATTTTACTTTATGTTCTGATTCTGGTTATTTACCAGTTAGAATTTCTCTCACAGCAACAGGTCTCAAGAGTAGACCAAAGCATTCACCAGAATGCAACAAGAAATCCATCAGGACAAGAGTGGTCAAAGCCATGGTTTTCCCAGTGGTCATGTATGGATGTGAGAGTCGGACCATGAAGAAAGCTGAGCGCTGAAGAACTAATGCTTTTGAACTGTGGTGTTGGAGAAGACTCTTGAGAGTCCCCTGGACTGCAAGGAGATCCAACCAGTCCATTCTAAAGGAAATCAGTCCTGAATATTCATTGGAACGACTGATGCTGAAGATGAAGCTCCAATACTTTGGCCACCTGATGCTAACTCATTGGAAAAGACCCTGATGCCGGGAAAGATGGAAGCAGGAGGAAAAGGATGAGATGAGGATGAGATGGTTGGATGGCATCACAGACTCAATGAACAAGAGTTTGACTAAGTTCAGGGAGGTGGTGAAGGACAGGGAAGCCTGGTGTGCTGCAGTCCATGGAGTCGTAAAGACTCGGACACAAGTGAGTGACTGAACAGACTGAACTGATCCTACTGACTGATACAAGAAAAGAAATTGTTGAAATCCACCATTTTTAAGCTACTCGTCAAAAGGAAAATCAGCAGCAGGTAGTCTAAAATTGCCGAAGATGTCACAACCCTGTTAAAACAGTCCCATCATCATCTCACTGTCAACTGTCCCTAAGGGAGGGCCCCCTTAAAAGGTGGAGAGCAGCCTGCGGGGTCTAACCAGGAAAACCACTCAACTCCGCAGATGCGACCTTACCTAGAAGAACCAAAAACCTTTGTCCACAGTCATTAGAAGTTTTACAATCCAACTTTGAATTTCCTCTTCAGGTTCAAGCTTGTGTCTCAAGTAGAAAAATCCATCACCCAGCTACCTGGGGGAGTGTTCAGTTTGATTTCCTATCCCTAGGCCTTCATTCTCTATAAACACAGCCCTCCATGTGATGGCATCAAATTAAATGCCTGCTTCCAAAATACCTGATAAAAGAGGAAGGAAAAAAAAGAGGGCCTTCTTACTTTAGACTTCTTAATAGCTGATTCTGTAGGTATAGAAGACTAGTGTCTTAAATGGCATCTTAAATGGCCATTTTCTTTCTATAATCTGTTGCCTCAGATATGCTTGAGACTTTCCTAATAAAATTACTAGGCAAATTTCTTAATAGCATGTTAGTTTAGGATTATAAAAAGCTCTTATTTTTTTCTTCAAAACATGACCCCCTTTTTTTGCTTTAATTCTGAGGTTTTATATAGAGACTCCTATTCAACATTTATATCTATTGATTCAAGAGTGAAATAGTGGCAAAACTGTATCAGGCTGCCACACTGGAGAGATACTGTATCTCTCCATTATCTCTCTCAAGTAGACAATTAATTTTTTTTAGTTTTAAGAATATTTTGAAATTTAGGGCTTCTCTGATAGCTCAAATGGTAAGGAATCTGCCTGCAATGCAGGACACCTGGGTTCAATCCCTGGGTCAGGAAGATCCCTTGGAGAAGAGAATGGCTACCCACTTCATTAATCAATTACAAAAAACTTATGCTATCTAAAGCTTTAAGCCACTTCATCAAATTTATTAAAATACCAGCAATAAGGGTTACAGAACTTCACACTGAATAGATTTACTTTAACAGCTTTGACAGTTTCTACGAAGTCCAAGCTTTTCTGTTCCATATCCAGCTGTTTAAAAATACTTAATTTTTCTAAAACTAAGGGTCACAGGTAGTCGATATGTTTAATCTTTAGAAAAAATATATTTTATTGCCAACAACTGTAATTTCAGGATAGCACTCGTTTCCTATATATTCATCATAAATATGAATTTGCTGAGGAAATATCCAGAGTGACCAGGTCAATAGGATATGATGAGTTTGGTTACTCGTTGTTAGAATACAAATCTTAAGCTGAAACATCCTTTGTGTCATCGGTCAAAGAATGATTAAATGATGAAATCAGAAATATTTTTAATGGCAAACGGTAGAGGATATTCATATGCCCAAAACAACTGTTTCACACACATGATATAGTAAAATTTAACGAGTTGTCAAAAGCACCAAATGAAGGCTGATAAATCATTCTGGTAGAAAGAATGGAAAACAACTAATGAAATCTAGAGTGTCTAAAGCCATTCCATCTCAGATGATAAGCTCTCTTGTTATTGTCTAGCAGCTAAGCTATACGATAAAGGAGCTCTGTCACCATGGTAGCAGTGGGCAGACAGATTCAGTGTGAAAAGTGAGAACTATCCAAAGCAGAAGAAAGGAAATGGGATGGGACAACTCAAAAGATTGGGGAGCTATCAAATTTGTCTTACCATTAAATCTATTCAGTGGAAATCTAAATCACTCTGATTCTTAACTCTCAATAAAATGAACATTCACTAAAATGCAGCTCTTAAAAATGGAAAAACAGTCATGTAATACTTCCTTAAGGCTGTCAAAAGCTAGTAAAACTACCCAATGTAATAGAATTCCATTCACTTTGTAAACAGTTACAAGAAATAAGATGTTTTGGTAAATTTAGCACATTGATTTTTGGCAAATTTGCTTTGGCAAACTGGTCATTCTGTATATTGTTTATTTCAGTGTATTGATTTTTAGCAATTTGGCTTTCTTCTGATAGCTCGTGCCCTCGGAGAACAAACTAGATCATCAAAGACTCATTTTTTAAAATAAATATCGAGTGCCACAAGTCACTGGCTAGGAAAGTAGGGTATAGAGGTGGCTGACACAGATATTGCCTCCCTTGGGAGTTATAGTCTGTAATAGGGAAGACAAACACTAAACAAAACTTACTCAAATAATTGTTTAGCTTGAGTTTTAATGAGTGCTTTAAAAAAAAAAAATGGTATGAAATAAGAGTTAGAGAGGAAGACCTGGTATCAGAAGTTTTTATTTTTAATTGACCAGAAATAGAACATGCAGGACTCCATGGTCTTCCAGTGGTTAGGACACCTGCGCTCCCAGGTTGGATCTGGGGTCGAGGAACTAAGGTCGTTCGAGCCACATGGCACGACCAAAACAGAAACTGAAATGGAAAATGCAGTCTGCCTATCAAAACAGCGCAGCAGGGCAGTCGAGTGAACATCAACACATCCGCTGTGCTGGCGGCTGCCGGGGCCCGAGGGCGCCGATGGAGGGCGGCTGCCTGCTTTCCAGGCTTTCGAGTTCACTTGTGTGCGGGCCCGCCCTTGCTTCCTCGCATGCCATATAGGTGATCGCCGTGACATCCTGAACTCCCCACACGTTTCTGCCTTTTGTCTCACTCCCTGGAGGGCTCTTAGCGTCCCTCTGCCTACTCCCTGCTGTTCTGTAACTGCTCCCCACCGCCCTCCCCGAGGCCGGTCTCCCTGGTCCCCTTTTCTTTTCTTCATTTTTATGCTGGCGGTTCTGCCGCCTCTGCTCTCCTCAGAGATCTTCGTCTTTGAGAGAACATGCTGGCTGGTCACAGCATTCCCAGACCTCTACACAAAGAGTTGAGCAGTTAAAATTCATTACAGGTGGACCTTGGGTCTCTGACACTTTCTAAAGGATGTATTTTTATACTGCTGCAGTATTGTAGAACTTTTTATTCTTGGAAAGACTGTTTTTCAAGAACTCTAATGATTGGCAGAGTCTCGATCTGAGAACACTAAGAGTATGTAACTAATTCTAGAAGACAGTTTATTCATATTTAAAAAAATTTTTGGCCATGCCATTTGGCATGCACGATCTTAGTTCCCCGACCACAGACAGAACCTGGGTACCCTGCAGTGGAAATGCAGTCTTAACCACTGGACCACCAGGGAAGTCCCAAGTTATCCATAGTATTAAGAGAGCTCTTAAATATTTAGAATTTCATACCAAAGGTAAATGAAAGACCATAGATGAAACTATATGTGCAGTGTAACTAAGACGTACCTATCTATATATAATACAGAAATAACTGTCAAAAAATCTCATAATAAAAATCATTAAGAAAGGATAAGTGTTTTACTGAATATAGAAATGCATATGAGGAAGCTAACTGATGGTTTACTTTTTGGTTCTGAAGCCTGGAGATACTTCCAAAGCATAGCATACATCACAGGTTCTCAACTAGGGACAGTTTTGCACCTGGGAGACATTGAGTAATGTCTGGGGACATTTTTTCTTTTTATTGGTTGTCATAATGGAGGGGACTGGCATCTAGTAGGTTGAGTCCAAGAATGCTGCTAAATATCCCCAAATGCACAGAGGAGCCCCCCACAACACAGAACTTTATGAATACTACCCATGTTCACAAACCCTGACATAGATTAACAGCACCCATCTTTCAGCTCATCATATAGTTGGTCCCAGCTCTTTTCCCACTGAAAGGCACGGAGATGCACGCTTTATAAAACATGCATTAAACAGAGGTCCAGCAACACTCAGGATACCAAGATTCACCCTTACTTCTCCTTAACCTTTGCATAGCAAAAGGCTCTCACAGCTCAAATCTATGGAATGAAAGCGGCTTGCTCTCTGGTGACTTGAGGATTCCTTGAGACCTCAGATTAATTTCTTTTGGTGGGGGGAAGCATTTAGGTTGGTACGAAGACTCTCTAGTACAGATGGTTGCTCCTTTGTCTATATCCTCTCTTTAAAGCTCTAATAGAATAGGTTTGGGGTTTTGGTTGTAATTTAAAGGTGATGTTTTGTTTTCATCAGCTCAGTAAATTAAATTACAATATAATGTCAATACCTAGGGTAATGGTATTAACACATAAGAACTGGGTAATAAATATTTATTGAATGCATGACTTTCATTGTATTGTTTAGACTTTTGAATTCAAGTTACAGGTCATAAATTTCAGTTGCCTGTAGTTTCCCATCAACTTCCTCAGAATGACTCTACCTTCCAACTTCAGTTTTATTTTTTTCATTGGTTTTATTTTCGCCGGGTGGTGATCTGTTTTTCACCCAGTTAATTCATTCATCAATTTACTAATTATTTTTTATGCTAAGTGCTTATAACATGGCCATAAAGGTGTGAGACGCCCGCCTCTCGGTAATGAGGAACCAAGACTTGAGTAAAGACAATATGGCATTATATAATTCAATTATAAAACAAAGAATGACTGAGTGCTATAGAAATCTATTCACAGAAAGATTGAAATATAATTGAACTATAGAGGAACTTGTGTAAGTAAATTGGTCAAACCTTTTTCCTGAAAATAGGAAGAGATTCAGACAGATATTCTTTTTGTCTATCAGTAATGTACTAAATAAGCATAATTTTGAGTGTCTGCTCTATGTCTAGAGATTATAAAGACCAGTTAGATATTGTTTCTTCCCTCAAAGAGGTCATGATTTGGTGAGAAAAAATATACAGTAGGCAAACCTTCCAGGATAATTTAATAAATTCCATACAAGCAGTCACTGAGCAGCTTTGCTGGAAAGATGACAAAGGACAGCTTCCTGAGGAGAAAACCACGAATTTGATGTATAGATTCAATGCAATTCCTATCAAGCTACCAATGGTATTTTTCACAGAATTATAACAAATAATTTCACAATTTGTATGGAAATACAAAAAAACTTGAATAGCCAAAGCAATCTTGAGAAAGAAGAATGGAACTGGAGGAATCAACCTGCCTGACTTCAGGCTCTACTACAAAGCCACAGTCATCAAGACAGTATGGTACTGGCACAAAGACAGAAGTATAGATCAATGGAACAAAACAGAAAGCCCAGAGATAAATCCACACACCTATGGACACCTTATCTTTGACAAAGGAGGCAAGACTATACAATGGAGAAAAGATAATCTCTCTAACAAGCGGTGCTGGGAAAACTGGTCAACCACTTGTAAAAGAATGACACTAGAACACTTTCTAACACCACATACAAAAATAAACTCAAAATGGATTAAAGACCTAAACGTAAGACCAGAAACTATAAAACTCCTAGAGGAGAACATAGGCAAAACACTCTCTGACATAAATCACAGCAGGATCCTCTATGACCCACCTCCCAGAATATTGGAAACAAAAGCAAAACTAAACAAATGGGACCTAATTAAAATGAACAGCTTTTGCACAACATAGGAAACTATGAACACGGTGAAAAGACAGCCTTCAGAATGGGAGAAAATAATAGCAAATGAAGCGACTGACAAAGAGTTACTCTCAAAAATATACAAGCAACTCCTGCAGCTCAATTTCAGAAAAATAAATAACCCAATCAAAAAATGGGCCAAAGAACTAAACAGACATTTCTCCAAATAAGACATACAGATAGCTAACAAACACATGAAAAGATGTTCAACATCACTCATTATCAGAGAAATGCAAGTCAAAACCACAATGAAGTACCATTTCACTCCAGTCAGAATGGCTGCGATCCAAAAGTCTACAAACAATAAATGCTGGAGAGGGTGTGGAGAAAAGGGAACCCTCTTACACTGTTTGTGGGAATGCAAACTAATACAGCCACGATGGAGAACAGTGTGGAGATTCCTTAAAAAACTGGAAATAGAACTGCCTTATGACCCAGCAATCCCACTGCTGGGCATACACACCGAGGAAACTAGAATTGAAAGAGAAACGTGTACCCCAGTGTTCATCGCAGCACTGTTTATAATAGCCAGGACATGGAAGCAACCTAGATGTCCATCAGCAGATGAATGGATAAGAAAGCTGTGGTACATATACACAATGGAGTATTACTCAGCCATTACAAAGAATACATTTGAATCAGTTCTAATGAGGTGGATGAAACTGGAACCTACTATACAGAGTGAAGTAAGCCAGAAAGAAAAACACCAATACAGTATACTAACACATATATATGGAATTTAGAAAGATGGTAACGATAACCCTGTATGTGAGACAGCAAAAGAGACACAGATGTATAGAACAGTCTTTTGAACTCTGTGGGAGAGGGAGAGGGTGGGATGATTTGGGAGAATGGCATTGAAACATGTAAATTATCACATGTGAAATGAATCACCAGTCCAGGTTCGATTCATGAGACAGGGTGCTCAGGACTGGTGCAGTGGGATGACCCAGAGGGATGGGATGGGAGGGGGGTTCAAGATGGGGAACACATGTACACCCATGGCAGATTCAAGTAAATGTATGGCAAAACCAATATAATATTGTGATGTAATTAGCCTCCAATTAAAATAAATAAAGTTATATTAAAAAAAATAGAAGTTAATCCCCGGAAGAAACTGAACGGGGTGTTCCAGACATAAAGGCAGCAGGTTTGTTAGAGGCAGGCAACTGAGTGAAATCCAGAAGAGACAGAAGACAGAGAGGAAGGGAGAGGAGAAGCAAAAACAAGACACACAGGGCTTCCCTGATGGCCCAGTGCCGGAGACCCTGCACTTGCAGTGGAGGGGCCTGGCTGCAGCCCCTGGCCAGAGCACTGGACCCCACACGCTACAGCTCAAAGGTCCTGCACGCCACAGCGAATGTCAGAGACCCCGCACGCCGCAACTAAGGCCTGGCACGGCCAAATAAGTGAGAGAGAATGAGCAAGTGAATGCTTTCTAAAAAGAGGAGAGAGAGGAAAGGGACATGGATTGAGGAGCAGAGATTGAGAAGCAACGCTGGAAGTCAATGGGCTTTGGGCCTATTAGAGAGTTTGGGTACAACTGGGAGCCAGCCATTGGGGAAAACAGAGTACCTGGTAAGCATGTAATAGCTGAATAAAATAGTCTTATGTTCTGGAAGGGTCAGGGTGCAGACTCCATGAAACGTGGCGCATTCTGGGGTTACTCACCCAGGGCTCATGTTTGGAAGTTCAGGAAACCAATTTGAATAAGTAGGGTAAGGCAGGACTGTGATGGAATTTGGTCATCTCGGTGGTCTCTTACCTGGCAAGTGATACAACAGACATGACGCTTTAGCACCATGTATCCAGTGTCCTGGATGACAAAGAGACTGAGGCTTGATGCCAGATATGTAACTGTTATTCAGTATCAGACTCTAGACCAGGGAGAGCAACAGAATCAGAAATGAAGAGATGGATAGAAGGCTTCTGGAAGGAAAAACCAGCAGTATGACAGGGGAAGGGGACAGCCTGCTATTTTCTCTAGCTGAGGAAAATGAGGGCATGGTGGTTCCAGGATGAAGTAGGCAGATGTGGTTTGAGAGAGAAAATAGTAAGTTGAGTTTGACTCATTGTGTTTTAGACATAAGAGAGTAAAAAACAAAAACAAACAAACAAAAAAAAAATGAAACGTCCTGCTTAGACCTCAGGTATCTATCTGTGAGGGAAACAAGAAATTGAAGCTGGAGGAACAGAGCTGGGAATCATCAAAACATAGATGGTTGTTCAAGATTAAGTAGATGCGTCTTCACGTGCTTTGGACTTCCCTGGTGGCTCACACAGTAAAGCGTCTGCCTACAAGGTGGGAGACCCAGGTTCGATCCCTGGTTCAGGAAGATCCCCTGGAGAAGGAAATGGCAACCCACTCCAGTATTCTTGCCTGAAGAATCCCATGGATGGAGGAGCCTGGTGGGCTACAGTCCATGGGGTCGCAAAGAGTCTGACATGCCTGAATGACCTCACTTTACTTTCATGTGCTTTATGTCAGTATTTTAAAAGAAGTTCACTAGTGATAATTAGTTGCTTTGGTCTGACATTTGATTACCAGAGAGGTACTTAAAAGTAAACTTTTCTTTGCTGAAAAGCATCTGTTTAATAAGTGCTTCTACTTAATAAGCCAGCACGTTCTGGGTCCTCAGTAACTCCCTTGTGATAAACTGGCACTTTTGGAAGCTGCATGGTTTTCCAGTGTATCTAATGTTTTCTCTGAGTATCTAATGTTTTAATACATAGGGGAACATCACTAGTTTAATTATGGTGAAAGCTCTTTAATAACCAGACCCAGTGTACCTACTTCTTCTTCTAAAAAAAAAAAAAAAGAAAGAAAAAAAATCTCTGGTAGAGAGAGAGAGAAGCAAGTTGAAATTCAGTTTGGTGATAGAGAGGTCAGTAAGACTCGCACATGTTTGAGTGCCTACTACGTATTGGACAGTAGGTCAAATACTGCTGCTGCTGCTGCTAAGTCGCTTTAGTCATGTCCAACTCTGTGCGACCCCATAGACAGCAGCCCACCAGGCTCCCCCATCCCTGGGATTCTCCAGGCAAGAACACTGGAGTGGGTTGCCATTTCCTTCTCCAATGCATGGAAGTGAAAAGTGAAAGTGAAGTCGCTCAGTCGTGCCTGACTTTTAGTGACCCCATGCACTGCAGCCCACCAGGACTGGGGACACAGCAAATTCTTTTGGGGGCAAGTCAAGCAAACAGTCACAGTGAACATGGATAAGGGCTCAACCAGAGGTCTGTACCAAAGGCAGAGGTCTCCTTGCCCAGGGAAGTCGGGTAGAAAAATCGATCATTTGAATTGAACTCGAAAGGCTAAGTAATATTTGCAGTTAAATGAGACAATGTCAGCTGCCACCAAATGTATATACTGGGCATGTAGTCTGTTCCAGGCACTGTTTAGGCACTGAGGATAAAGCAGAGATGAGATCATCTTAGTGCCTGTCCTCATTTAGCTGGTGTTGAAGTTGGATGCGATGGACAAGAAATATGCTAGTCAGTAAAGTAATACAGTTGAGTGAGTAGGGCAGTTGCTGTAGCGAGTATATAGTCAGCAAACGATTTCTCTGAGGATATCTATTTGAGTTAAAACCTACATGAAAAGAAGGAGGTGGGAACAGGAAAAGATTTATAAGCTGAAACAGCAGCAAGTAGAGAGCCTCTTTTCCTACTGTTCATGGGGTTCTCAAGGCAAGAATACTGAAGTGGTTACCATGCCCTTCTCCAGTGGACCACGTTTTGTCAGAACTCTCTACCATGACCCGTCCACCTTGAGTGGCCCTGCATGGCATGGCTCATGGTTTCATTAACTTATACAAGACTATGATCCATGTGATCATTTTGGTTAGTTTTCTGTTTGTGGTTTTCGTTTTGTCTGCCCTCTGATGGATGAAGATAAGAGGCTTGTGCAAGTTTCCTGATGGCTTAAAACTCAACATTCAAAAAAGTAAGATCAAGGCATCTCGTTCCATCCCTTCATGGCAGATAGATGGGGAAAACATGGAAACAGTGACAGACTTTGTTTTCTTGGGCTCCAAAACCACTCCAAATGGTTACTGCAGCCATGAAATTAAAAAATTCCTGCTCCTTTGAAGAAAAGCTATGATAAACCTAGATATCATTAAAAAGCAGAGACATCACTTTGCCAACAAAGGTCCATCTAGTCAAAGCTACGGTTTCTCCCGTAGTTATGCATGGATGTGAGACCTGGACCATGGAGAAGTCTGAGCACTGAAGAATTGATGCTTTTGAACTGTGGTGTTGGAGAAGACTCTTGAGAGTCCCTTGGACTGCAAGAAGATCCAGCCAGTCAATCCTAGAGGAAATCACTCCTGAGTATTCATTGGAAGGACTGATGCTAAAGCTGAAACTCCAATACTTTGCCCACCTGATGCCAACTCATTGGAAAAGACAGTGATGCTGTGAGAGATTGAAAGCTGGAGGAGAGGGGGCAACAGAGGATGAGATGGTTGGATGGTATCACTGACTCAATGAACATGAGTTTGAGCAAACTGCAGGAGATGGCAAAGGACAGGGAAGCCTGGTATGCTGCAGTCCATGGGATCATAGAGTTGGACACAACTGAGTGACATTTCCTCTCTCTCTCTCTCACACACACACACACGTGCGCGCGCGCGCACACACACACACACACACACACACACACACACACACACACACACAGTGTATGTTACTCCAAATGTTATGGGAAGCCTCTAAAGTATTTACACTGAGAATTAGAGCTCTAGGCAAAAATCCAAGTCTGGAGAGCCACACCTGGGGGTCATCAGCATATGGACAGGTTTTGAAGCTATGAGACAGAGAAAGCAGATAGACAAGTTCACTTCAGTTCAGTCGCTCAATCATGTCTGACTCTTTGTGACCCCATGAATCGCAGCACGCCAGGCCTCCCTATCCATCACCAACTCCCGGAGTTCACTCAGACTCACGTCCATCGAGTCCGTGATGCCATCCAGTCATCTCATCCTCTGTCCTCCCCTTCTCCTCCTGCCCCCAATCCCTCCCAGCATCAGAGTCTTTTCCAGTGAGTCAACTCTTCACATGAGGTGGCCAAAGTACTAGAGTTTCAGCTTTAGCATCATTCCTTCCAAAGAAATCCCAGGGCCGATCTCCTTCATAAAGGACTGGTTGGATCTCCTTGCAGTCCAAGGGACTTTCGAGAGTCTTCTCCAACACCACAGTTCAAAAGCATCAATTCTTCGGTGCTCAGCCTTCTTCACAGTCCAACTCTCACATCCATACATGACCACAGGAAAAATCATAGCCTTGACTAGATGGACCTTAGTCGGCAAAGTAATGTCTCTGCTTTTGGATATACTATCTAGGCTGGTCATAACTTTTCTTCCAAGGAGGAAGCGTCTTTTAATTTCATGGCTGCAGTCACCATCTGCAGTGATTTTGGAGCCCAAAAAATAAAGTCTGACACTGTTTCCACTGTTTCCCCATCTATTTCCCATGAAGTGATGGGACTGGATGCCATGATCTTCATTTTCTGAATGTTGAGGTTTAAGCCAACTTTTTCACTCTCCTTTTTCACTTTCATCAAGAGGCTTTTTAGTTCCTCTTCACTTTCTGCCATAAGGGTGGTGTCATCTGCATATCTGAGGTTATTGATATTTCTCCCGGCAATCTTGATTCCAGCTTGTGTTTCTTCCAGTCCAGTGTTTCTCATGATGTACTCTGCATAGAAGTTAAATAAGCAGGGTGACAATATACAGCCTTGATGTACTCCTTTTCCTATTTGGAACCAGTCTGTTGTTCCATGTCCAGTTCTAACTGTTGCTTCCTGACATGCATACAGATTTCTCAAGATGCAGGTCAGGTGGTCTGGTATTCCCATCTCTTTCAGAATTGTCCACAGTTTATTGTGATCCACACAGTCAAAGGCTTTGGCATAGTCAATAAAGCAGAAATAGATGTTCTTCTGGAACTCTCTTGCTTTTTCCATGATCCAGCAGATGTTGGCCATTTGATCTCTGGTTCCTCTGCCTTTTCTAAAACCAGCTTGAACATCAGGAAGTTCACGGGTCACATATTGTTGAAGCCTGGCTTGGAGAATTTTGAGCATTACTTTACTAGCGTGTGAGATGAGTGCAAGTGTGCGGTAGTTTGAGCATTCTTTGGCATTGCCTTTCTTTGGGACTGGAATGAAAACTGACCTTTTCCAGTCCTGTGGCTACTACTGAGTTTTCCAAATTTGCTGGCATATTGAGTGCAGCACTTTCACAGCATCTTCTTTCAGGATTTGAAATAGCTCAACTGGAATTCCATCACCTCCACTAGTTTTGTTCATAGTGATGCTTTCTAAGGCCCACTTGACTTTCACATTCCAAGATGTCTGGCTCTAGATGAGTGATCACACCATCGTGATTATCCGGGTTATGAAGATCTTTTTTGTACAATTCTTCTGTGTATTCTTGCCAAGCAGGGCAAAGACTAATAGAGTTTTGCCAAGAAAATGCACTGGTCATAGCAAACACCCTCTTCCAACAACACAAGAGAAGGCTCTACACATGGACATCACCAGATGTTCAACACTGAAATCAGATTTATTACATTATTTGCAGCCAAAGATGGAGAAGCTCTATACAGTCAGCAAAAACAAGACCGGGAGCTGACTGTGGCTCAGATCATGAGCTCCTTATTGCCAAATTCAGACTTAAATTGAAGAAAGTTGGGAAAACCGCTAGACCATTCAGGTATGACCTAAATCAAATCCCTAATGATTATACAGTAGAAGTGAGAAATAGATTTAAGGGCCTAGATCTGATGGATAGAATGCCTGATGAACTATGGAATGAGGTTCGTGACATTGTGCTGGAGACAGGGATCAAGACCATCCCCATGGAAACAAAATGCAAAAAAGCAAGATGGCTGTCTGGGGAGGCCTTACAAATAGCTGTGAAAGGAAGAGAAGCGAAAAGCAAAGGAGAAAAGGAAAGATAAAAGCATCTGAATGCAGAGTGTCAAAGAATAGCAAGAAGAGATAAGAAAGCATTCTTCAATGATCAATGCAAAGAAATAGAGGAAAACAACAGAATGGGAGAGACTAGAGATCTCTTGAAGAAAATTAGAGATACCAAGGGAACATTTCATGCAAAGAAGGGCTCGATAAAGGACAGAAATGGTATGGACCTAACAGAAGCAGAAGATATTAAGATAGACTAGAGGCACGTGCTAAAAGCTTTGGGCAACCCAACATCTTAGTGAGACTGCAAAGGGGGAGGTGGTGAAGGCAGAAGGGAAGCTGGCAGACGGGGGTGGCTTGGGAGCTCAGAAAAGGTAGGGTTTCAAAATGGCTGTAATTGGAGGGTTCAGACATAGTGAGGAGCTGCATTAGATGAAGACAGAGCACGCCATCGGCTGTGGCTGGCATAGGGTGTTGGCGACACTGATGGGTCTGTTTCCGTGGAATTGGAGGCACAAGCCCAGCTGACTGGGAGAGAGGGTCAGAAAGTGGAGAGAAGGAGTAGACCCAATTCTTCCGGGGGTTCTGCTGTGAATGAGAGAGAAGAAATAAAACAATAGCAGCAATAATGAGGCTTTGAGTTAAGGAAGATTTTGTTTTGTTTGAAGGTGATTATTGCTGTTACTTATTCCTAAGTATATGATCCAGTATTAAGGGAATCAAAGATGGTGGCACAGCTGTTGGTGGGAATATAAACCAGTACAGACAGTATGGAAAGCAGTTCCTCAAAGAACTAAAAAGAAAATTACCGTATGACCCAGCAATCCCACTCCTGGGCATATATCCTGACAAAACTATAATTCAAAAACATACATACACCCCTGTGTTCATAGCAGCACTGTTTACAGTAACCAAAACATGGAGGCAACCTAAATGTCAATTTATAGATGAATGGGTAAAAAAGATGTGATAACCGATGGAATACTACTCAACCATATAAAAGAATGAAAAGAAATGCTTTTTGCAGCAACATGAATGGAAGTAGAAATTATTGTACTAAATGAAGTAAGTCAGAAAGGAAAAAACAAATATTATATGATAAACTGTAATGGAAAAGTATGAAGAATTTCATATATATGTATGACTGAGTCACTTTGCTGTGAGCAGAAATTAATACAACATTGTAAATCAACTATATTTCAGTAAAACAAAAAAAAATTAAATGGTGGTGCAGGGAGAAGCAGTGAAAATTGCAAGAGGAAAGCCCTTGAGTAGGCTAGAGAAGAATCCAAGCTGAGTAAGAAAGGGATAAATGAAGGACATGGGGGTTAGTGCACCTATGAGAAGGTCAGTGGATCTGGGGTCTCACAAGTAATAATGCTGTTTGAGCAGAAGTGCTGGAGAAGGCGCTGGTAAAAAATCCTCCTGCCAATGCAGGAGACATGGGTTCGATCCCTGATTCAGAAGATGCCCTGGAGAGGGAAACGGCAACCCACTCCAGTATCCGTGTCTAGGAGATCCCATGGACAGAGGAGCCTGGCAGGCTATAGTCCATGCTTTTGTGAAAGAGCCAGGTAGGAGCCGGAGGAGCCAAGCTGGAAGGGTAGGAGATGACATCACAGAGGATTATGTTTGAATTGAGAGATTCAGGGCTATTATCAAATCTTGGGTATATTCATTATAAATAATACCTAGCTATAACTAAGTTTCGGGCTTCCAACGTGGTTCAGTGGTAAAGAATTCGCCTGCCAATGCAGGAGACACAGGTACAATCCCTGGGTCGGGAAGATTCCCTGGAGGAGCACATGGCAACCCGCTACAGTCTTCTTGCCTGGAAAACTCCGTGAACAGAGGAGCCTGACAGGCTACAGTCTGTGGGGTCACAAAGAGTCAGACAGGACTGAGTGACTAGGCGCAGAACACAGCATAGCTAAGCTTATGCTTATTTATCTGACTTTGCTGACAGTGTTATAGCTAGCAAAATATTCATAAAGCACATACATGGTAGCTGTTGCATGCAGATTTCTGAAAATCACAGTCGTCATAAAGGTTCTAGTTCAAAAACATCGACACCTGAGATGAGAGCTCTTATAGGCATCAAGTCCATTACAAAGGGAGAACCACTTGACCTGACTTTCAGAGAAAAAGAGGAGGTAAACAGCAATGAGATACATGCTACACACCTATCAGAATGGGTAAAATTCAAAACAGAAGAATTTGCTGATGAGGATGTGGAGATAGAAAGTGAAAGTGAAGTCACTGAGTCATGTCCAACTCTTTGCGACCCCATGGACTGTAGCCTACCAGGCTCCTCCCTCCATGGGATTCTCCAGGCAAGAGTACTGGAGTGAGTTACCATTTCCTTCTCCAGGGGATCTTCCCAACCCAGGGATTGAACCCTGGTCTCCTGCATTCCAGGCAGATGCTTTAACCTCTGAGCCACCAGGGAAGCTGGAGATAAAGGAACTCTAATTTACTGCTGGGAATGTGAAATGGTACAACCACTTTAGAAGTAGTTTGGATGTTTTTCGCAGAACTAAACGTAGGGTCTAGCAATCATGCAACTTAGTGTTCCCCCAAAGGAGTTGAAAATTTGTGTTTACAAAAAACCTGCACACACAGATGTTCATAACAGTTTTATTCATAATTGCCAAAACTTTAATTATTATGTCCTTCAATAGGTGAATGGATAAACAAGTTATAGTATATTCATACAATGGAATATTACTCAATAATGAAAAAAGGAAATGAGCTATCAACACAAAAAGATATGGAGGAATCTTTTTTCAATTAATTAATTTTAGTTGGAGAATAATTACTTTGCAATATTTTGATGGTTTTGCCATACATCAGCATAAGTAGGCCACAAGTATTCATGTGTCCCCCCCACCTGAACCCCTCCTCCCAGCTCCTTCCCTACCTCACCCCTCTGGGTTGTCCCAGCACACCTGATTTGGGTGCCCTGCTTCATGCATCAAACTTGCACTGGTCATCCATTTTACATGTGGTACTGCACATGTTTCAGTGCTATTCTCTCAAATCATCCCATCCTTGCCTTCTTCTGCTGAACCCAAAAGTCTGTTCTTTACATCTGTCTCCTTTGTTGACCTGCATGTGGGATCGTTGGTACCATCTTTCTAAATTCCATATATATGCATTAATATACAGTATTTGTCTTTCTCTTTCTGACTTACTTCATTCAGTATAATAGGCTCCAGGTTCATCCACCTCATTAGAACTGACTCAGATGTGTTCCTGTTTATAGGGAAAGTGAAGTCACTCAGTCGTGTCCGACTCTTTGTGACCTGATGGACTGTAACCTATCAGGCTCCTCTGTCCATGGGATTTTCCAGGCAGTAGCACTGGAGTGGATTGCCATTCCCTTATAGCTGAGTAATATTCCATTGTGTATATGTACCACAGCTTTGTTGTCCATTCATCCGCGATGGACATCTAGGTTGCTTTCATGCCCTAGCTATCGTAAATAGTGCTGCAGTGAACATTGGGTACACATGTCTCTTTCAATTCTGGTTTCCTCTGAGTGTATGCCCAGCAGTGGGATTGTTGGGTCATATGGCAATTCTATTCCCAGTTTTTTAAGGAATCTCCGCACTGTTCTCTGTAGTGACTGTACCAGTTTGCATTCCTAGCAACAGTGTAAGAGTGTTCCCTTTTCTCCACACCCTCTTTAGCATTGATTTTTGGTAAACTTTTTGATGATGGCCATTCTGACCAGTGTGAGATGATACCTCATTGTGGTTTTGATTTGCATTTCTCTAATAATGAGTGATGTTGAGCATCTTTTCATGTGTTTATTAGACGTTTATTAGATGTCTTCTTTCGAAAAATGTCTGTTTAGATCTTTTGCCCACTTTTTGATTGGGTTGTTGTTTTTCTGGTATTGAGTTGCATGAGCTGCTTGTATATTTTTGAGATTAATTCTTCATCAGTTGCTTCATTTGCTATTATTTTCATCCATTCTGAAGGCTGTCTTTTCACCTTGCTTATAGTTTCCTTTGTTGTGTAAAAGCTTTTAAGTTTAATTAGGTTCCATTTGTTTGTTTTTGTTTTTTTTAAAACAAAAATGGAGGAATCTTGAATGTACATTGCTAAGTGAAAGAAGCCAGTTTGAGAAGCCTATGAATGATTCCAACTGTATGACATTCTAGAAAAAGGCATACTTTGGAAGCAGTAAAAAGTTCAGTGCTTCTGCTATATTTAAAATCGATAATCAGCAAGGTCCTACTGTGTAGCACAGGGAACTCTGTTCAGTGTTAAGTGGCAGCCTGGATGGGAGGGGAGAATGTGAAAGATTGGATACACATATATGTGTGGCTGAGTCCCTTTGTTGTCCACCTAAAACCATCGCAGCATTGCTAATTGGCTATGCTTGTTTGTCTGTGCTCATTCATGCTCAATTCTTTGGGACCCTATGGACTGTAGCCCACCAGGCTTCTCTGTCCATGGGATTTTCCAGCAAGAATGCTGGAGTGGGTTGCTCTTTCCTCCTCCAGGGGATCTTTCCACCCAGGGATCGAACCCTCATCTCGTGTGTCTTTTGCATTGGCAGGCAGATTATTTAGCACTGTCCCATGCCTGTACTTCAATATAAAATTAAAAGTTTTTAAAAATACAGTAAATAAAAACTCAAAAAGTAGATGACCTACAAGCAAAGGAAAATAAAAACCTTTCATATCCCCACCTTCTCAGAAAAGTTCAGTGCTTGCCAGGGTGTTTCATGGAGTAAGAGAAGGATGAATAGACAGAGTACAGGGGATTTGGGGGGCAATAAAACTAACCTATCTGATACTGTAACACTGGAGGACACAGGTCATTATTCATTTGTCAACCCACAGAATATGCAACACAAAGAATGAACTCTAATGTAAACCATGAACATTCATTAAAAATAGCGTATCAGGATTGGTTCACCAGTTATAACAAAGGCACTGCGTATAATAGAATTGGAAAAGGAGGCACATTTTTGCAGACCTAATTAAAAAAAAAAGCAATGCAAAAAAGCAATGCACTTGTTTCCATGGAACGTTATAAGTGCTCAAAAATAATAAATGTTTGCCAGATAGGCAAGGAGATAAAGGAATAAAGTGTGTTTATCCCAGAAAGAAAGATTAAGGCATGCAGTACAAAAATATAGAAAAAGAAAGAGTGGCCAAGGTGTACAGGTGTGTCATGCTGAAAATACTGTCAAGCAAATGATCAGATGTGCTGTATAAAATGACCCCTGAGCCTGCAACAGGGAACATGGTTACAGTTGGAGCAAGACTGGAAAAAAAGAGGCAAGTGAGGAGATTATTGCCCTGGTCAAGAGGAGAATAATTTCAAGATTTGTATGGAAATACAAAAAACCTCGAATAGCCAAAGCAATCTTGAGAAAGAAGAATGGAACTGGAGGAATCAACTTGCCTGACTTCAGGCTCTACTACACAGCCACAGTCATCAAGACAGTATGGTACTGGCACAAAGACAGAAATATAGATCAATGGAACAAAATAGAAAGCCCAGAGATAAATCCACACACCTATGGACACCTTATCTTTGACAAAGGAGGCAAGAATATACAATGGAGTAAAGACAATCCCTTTAACAAGTGGTGCTGGGAAAACTGGTCAACCACTTGTAAAAGAATGAAACTAGATCACTTTCTAACACCGCACACGAAAATAAACTCAAAATGGATTAAAGATCTAAATGTAAGACCAGAAACTAAAAAAACTCCTAGAGGAGAATATAGGCAAAACACTCTCAGACATAAATCACAGCAGGATCCTCTATGATCCACCTCCCAGAATACTGGAAATAAAAGCAAAAATAAACAAATGGGACCTAATTAAAATTAAAAGCTTCTGCACAACAAAGGAAAATATCAGCAAGGTGAAAAGACAGCCTTCTGAATGGGAGAAAATAATAGCAAATGAAACAGCTGACAAACAACTAATCTCAAAAATATACAAGCAACTTATGCAGCTCAATTCCAGAAAAATAAATGACCCAATCAAAAAATGGGCCAAAGAACTAAATAGACATTTCTCCAAAGAAGACATACAGATGGCTAACAAACACATGAAAAGATGCTCAACATCACTCATTATCAGAGAAATGCAAATCAAGACCACAATGAGGGACCACTTCACACCAGTCAGAATGGCTGCGATCCAAAAATCTGCAAGCAATAAATGCTGGAGAGGGTGTGGAGAAAAGGGAACCCTCCTACACTTTTGGTGGGAATGCAAACTAGTACAGCCACTATGGAGAACAGTGTGGAGATTCCTTAAAAAATTGCAAATAGAACTGCCTTATGACCCAGCAATCCCACTGCTGGGCATACACACCGAGAAAACCAGAATTGAAAGAGACACATGTACCCCAGTGTTCATCGCAGCACTGTTTATAATAGCCAGGACATGGAAACAACCTAGATGTCCATCAGCAGATGAATGGATAAGAAAGCTGTGGTACATATACACAATGGAGTATTACTCAGCCGTCAAAAAGAATACATTTGAATCAGTTCTGATGAGATGGATGAAACTGGAGCCGATTATACAGAGTGAAGTAAGCCAGAAAGAAAAACACCAATACAGTATACTAACACATATATATGGAATTTAGAAAGATGGCAATGATGACCCTGTACGAAGACAGCAAAAACGACACAGATATGTATAGCGGACTTTTGGACTCAGAGGGAGAGGGAGAGGGTGGGATGATTTGGGAGAATGGCATTGAAACGTGTATACTATCATGTAAGAATCGAATCGCCGGTCTATGTCCAATGCAGGATACAGCATGCTTGGGGCTGGTGCATGGGGATGACCCACAGGGATGTTATGGGGAGGGAGGTGGGAGGGGGGTTCATGTTTGGGAATGCATGTACACCTGTGGTGGATTCATGTCAATGTATGGCAAAACCAATACAGTATTGTAAAGTAAAATAAAGTAAAAATAAAAATTTAAATAAATAAAAAAAAAATAAAAATTCCCTTCTATCCCAAAAAACAAACAAACAAAAAAGATCTGAACTAAAGTAGAGATGGAGAAGAGGAGATGGATTATAAATAGATTTGGCTGTTGGAATTAAAGGAACTTAGTGGTTGATCAAACAGGCTACGGTTCTCAAAGCCACCATATGAGACTCCCAGTCAAGCCTGAGGGAGTCGTGTTGGACTTGGAACTTGCATATCTGACCCCACCTTGTGTTGAATGATGGGCCTGATTTTTGCAGCACCAAGGCTCTTCTTGATTGTTTGGTTGGCACTTTGGGAAGCAGCATTAACACTTTCAGGTCACTAGGGGGCTAATCATAGCCATTTTCGTGATTGTAGAACTGAATTGCCGTTCAGAAAGAATAATCATAGCAGTTCACACAGGGGTCTTTCCTAGAAGATTTCACTATCTTAGGACAAAGTCATTTGCATTAAGACCATTCCATGAGGCTAGTGTCATGAAAGTCATTATTTATACAGCTTTTGCTCTCAAATTTTCAGGCACCTTACCAGAAGTCCACTGAATCCTCTGCTCATTGCATATGTGTGCGCGTGTTGAACTGATGCACACAGGCAGTACATGAACAGGTGATTGGGAGGACTGACAGACAGATGTAGATAGAGATAAATATTAATAGACACATAGACAGGCAAATAGACGTTAACAATAGCAGTTACTGCCTTGTTTACATGAGCATGTGAACTATTTTAAAAGAAAATTATAAAAATAATAAAATTTTTAAACAATTTAAAAATAACTTTTAAAAAATTTTAAAGAAAATGATTTCATAAAAGGCAAACATCAGCTCCGTGCAAGACACTATTTTGGATACTTACATACACTACTAGACTCAAAGCTGTTTGTTATAAGTTTACATTCCCAGTAACGGGGCACAAAGATTCTCTTTTCTCCACATCCTCACCAATACTTCTTATCTCTTGTGTTTTTGATGGCAGCCATTCTAACCAGTGTAAGCTGATAGTTCATTGTGGCTTTGATTCTAATGATTAGTGGGTACCTTTTCATGTACCTATTGGACATTTGTATGTCTTCTTGGGAAATACTATATTATATACTTGAAAGTTGTTGAGAGAGCAAATCATAAATGTTCTCACCACAAAAAAAGAAGTGGTAATTACGTGATGCAATAGGAGTGGTTAGCTACAGCAGTAATCATGTTGCAATGTGGGGAGAAAGCTCTTGGGAGACAGAGGGAGAGGATCTTTAATGTTGGAATCGCTAGAGCAGGGAGCTGGTGTTTTAAAAATGTTTGTGGAATAATTAACTAACATTTCATTTAATTCTAGTAAAATCTCTATAAGGTAAATATCATTGTTCCCACATAACAGACGTGGGCATCGAGGCACAATTTAAATGAGTTTCTGACTTCCCTGCTGGTCCAGTGGTTAAGAATCTGCCTACCAGCACAGGAGACATGGGTTCCATCCGTGGTCTGGGAAGATTCTACATGTCATGGAGCAAAACTAAGCCCGTGCGCCACACTACTGAACCCGTGCACTCTAGAGCCTGTGCTCTGCAGCAAGAGAAGCTGCCGCATTGAGAAGCCGGTGCATCGCAACTAAGAGGAGCCTCCACTTGCCACAGCTAGAGAAAGCCCGCACGCAGCAAGGAAGGTCCAGAGTAGCCAAAAATAGATAAATAATAAATTAATTAAAATAATCTTAAAAAATAGAAAGTTTTAAATAATTTCCCAAAGGTTGTTAAGCTCAGAAGCAGTGAAAATGCTGGAATCGAGCGCAAACCTCTGTGATCCAGAAGCAGTGTTTTTCTCCTGCTCTCCACTGTCATCAAGGCGGCTCTTTGAAGGCGCCGCATGACCCTCCTCGAGTTTCTGCAGAGTGCCCTACTTAGGAACTGAGCAGTTCTCCCAGGTCACGGAGAAATCTCACAGTTGGCAGCCGGCTGGTTTGTGCCGACTCGGACATTTTGCATCTCCATCTGGAACTGCTGTATGGGAAGCCCCAGCAGAGCCCCTGAGCTGTGGTGCCCCCAGCCCCCCAGCTCTGTGAAATGAACACAGTGATGACTTTTATGACCCTAGCCTTGCAGGATGCTCCCCAGGCCCAGACATGCAGCTGTAATTCCTCACCCACAGGCCACCAGACTGTGTTCAGATAACCATGAAAACGATTCCTGTTGAGTCAGTAGAACCTGATTACACTGCAAGAGAGTGAAATGGAGAAGAAGAACGGCATGTGGAGGCAGAATTGTTAAGTGATAGGAAATGAGTCATGCCAATTACCCTTTAGGTGTTTGGGCAGACCCACGTGAGGTTGCTAAAAGAACAAATTCATTTTAAGACTATACCTTTACCTTCTCTGAATCTCTGCTGCCAGAGGCCATTAGCATTGTCCAACCAAAATTTCCAGAAAGTCCCCAGGCCTCATTTAGCTACAGAGATTATAAAAAGTTTGTCTTTGGGAAGAAAGTCATACATAGAGCAACACTTATACCCTGTTGAAAAGGAATGATTCCTGGTGTTTGAGCTATTCAGTCAGAATCTGATCCATTTATTTAAGAAATCTGTTACTCAGATGCAATTTCACTCACTTGCAAGGTGGTCTTTTTTTTTTCTCCTTTCATACGTGTAGAAGGCAATATGATCCTCCCACTCCACCCCCTGCTCATCTCACTGATGCCTTTAGAAAGCTGGAACCAGACTGATTACAGACCTTTGTTGCCATAAAGATACAACAGAATGTGGTTAAGGGAGAAGAAAGAGCCTTAACTATGAATTCGTTTCCTCTGATGCCTAATTTTTTTCTCTTATACCTTTCCAAAAAGGTGGCAAGGTGACATCTACTTAGAGCATATTTAATTGCAACTTTCGGAAGACTGAAGCAATAATACCTCACAGAATTCTCAGTCACCATTCAAAATGTTTGGAAAAGCACAAGATGAAGTGTACTGTCAGCAGAGGGGGAAGAAATTGGAATTTCAAGTAATCTGCCTGGTCTCCTGATTACACTTTGTAACAAAGAGGATATATCAGCCCTTGATTTCAGTCTCTGATTTCCATTCATCTGGGGTCCTTTCATTATGAACAGGGTTTCTCTCTGGGTAGCCACAGTACTTATAATCTAAAGAATAGCAAAAAGAATTTTGTTCTATTATGATCTGGTGATGTCAGATGCAAGTAATTTGATCCTAATCCCTGACTGCAGCATCCAGAGGCAGGTTAAGGACCTCACCCAGAGCATCTTCCTACACCACAGTTAAAGAGTGTGTGTGTCTGCATCACTGTGCATATGTGTGTGCAAGTGTGTATGTGTATATGAAAGTTGTTTATTCATAAAGGAACACATGATAAAGTCATGTGAATAACTGAAATTGATGACCCAGCCATGAGATAAGAATTTACTTGGTTAGTTTAATTTTCCAATAGAGTTACTAAACATGAGCAGTCAGAATTCTCAGTATATTTCAATTAAATATAAACATAAAAATTCAGATATTTGCTATTTTAACTTTTTATTTGTTTAACTCAGTGGAATTAGTTACTGAAATTTGGGAAGAATAAACTGCTTTAAGTTAAAAACTATATTGCTCACATAACTCCCAGGAGTCCAGAAGCCATGCACTGCGCGGATTTGCTCAGTTGTGTAAAGATGCTGAGAAACCTCGTTCCCTGGCCCTGCTGCCTGTGTGTCAGGTCATCCAGAAGTTGGCAGTGCTCTTGGCACTCTTGGTTCTGAGAAGGCTATGAAACAGGTGGACTACTTGTTTTCTCACACAGGAGCTGAGAATCAGTGGTAAATGATCGTGATATCCTACAAACCCATTCAAAAGGGATATGTCAGGCTATGATCTTTTCTTCTGTAGCATTTCATAAGTACAACTCTTAAGGACAAGCAGGACCTTAAGGGAGCCTCTGGGCAGCTCTCTAAAACAACACAACTGTATCACTCCAGATATACTTAAAAACATCCCTCTTTATGAGGAAGAATTCCATAGTAGCCTTAGAAAAAGAGACATCAATAATATAGATTTATTTTCTGGGAATCTGATTTTCCAGAAGTAAAGGGCGTTCCTTTGAAACACTGGGTTCCCTAGAAATACCCCAGGTGCCATTGCATTGACGATGCCTCTCGGAGGTTTCAGATGGACTATTCCAAGCGCAGCCTACATACAGAGCTTTTCTCTCTCTGTCATCCCTTCTTTATTTGTAAACGTACCTGTTGTCTCTTCCAGATGGTAAGTTCATGTAGGGCAGAGTGTGTTCTTATTCGTCTTCACGGTCTGTCTCCCAAACAGTGCTTTCTCATCGCAGGTCCCGAAGAAGTAATCATAGAACACGCGATACATATTTCAGATTGATATCGGTGAATACAAAGTATTCTCATATAAACAGTACATGTTCGTATATAAAGAAATGATGGATGGATGTGTGTGTGCTCAGTCATGTCCAAGTCTTTGTGACCCCATGGACTGTAGCCCACCAGCCGCCTCTGTTCATGGAATTTCCCAGGAAAGAGTACTGGAGTGGGTTGCCATTTCCTTCTCCAAGGGATTTTCCTGACCCGGGGATTGCACCCACACCTCTTGCATCTTCTGCGTTGGTAGGCACATTGTTTACCACTGAGCCACCTGGGAAGCCAAAAGATATGATACTTCCCAACGTTTAGCCGATTTTCCCTAGGAGTGTATGTGAACTTGAACTGATATCCTGTGAGTCTGTGAGGGTGTTGTAGCATCAGCCTGGATTTCACACCATGCTGGGCTGGGTCTTCTATCTGCTGTCAAACGGGATTAATATGGCTTGACCCACTTCCCTGGTCCTTCCATTTGGAAAACAAATGTGGTCACAGATGTGAAAATGCTCCAAAGGGGTGGTATGAATGAGGTGGCCTCAGTGTTGTTATTATAGTGGCTTCGGGACCTAGAATATGAGGGGTCCCGGTCACCCTGTAGTTTTCAATAATAAATCACCCTGACGACAGACCCACCGAACTCAAAAGCACCAAGGAGCCCTGAGACCTGATCTGACTCAGAGATCCAAAACGTGTGACAGGAGCATCTTTATGAGTGCACAGGTCGTCTCCCACTCAGCCTGCCCTGGGCTGCAGTGGTGTGTCGTGGGCCCTGACCGTCAGATTTGAAAACCAAAAGGCCCAGAACCAGGCAAACAGCCATACATCATTCATTGCCTTCCTCATTCATTGGCTTCAGGTGGCCTTCAGCTGCTGCCAACAGTGTCCTGATGCCTTGTGTGGTCTTTCTCTTTGAATGATTTCTGGAGGTTTTCAGGAAAGGCTGTGAGCCTATATATTATGGCAACGGACAGAGGAGCCTGGTGGGCTACAGTCCATGCAATCGCGAAGAGTCGGATATGACTGAGCACACAGTGGGTCTATTCATTAAAGCATGGAAACTGATAACTTAAAAAATACGTATTCTATTTATGTACTTTATTCACTTACTCATCTGGTTATCTTCTTTGGCTGTGCCAGGTCTTAGTGGTGACACAGGATCTTTAGCTGTGGTGTGGGAACTCTTAGCTGGGCATGTGGGATCCCAGCAGAGGAACATGGGACGCATGCATCGGGAGTGTGGAGCCTCAGCCACGGACCACAAAGGAAGTCCCAGAAACTGATAATATTTAATGATCAGTAGATATTTCCACTGTTTTTAAGTCTGTTCAAGAGTCAGTTTTATCATAAGCTCTCTGCTGAGCTTTTTCTTTAAATTAAAGGGTAGTTGACTTACAGAGTTGTGTTGATTTCTGCTGTACAGCAAAGTTATATACATTCTTTCTATTCTTTTCATTTTGATTTTTCCAAGGATATTGAATATAGTTCCCTATGCTATACAGTAAGGCCTTGTTGTTGATTCATTCTAAATGGAATTGTTTGCATGTATCAACCCTGAACTCCCAGTCCATCTTCCTGCCCCTTGGCAACCACACATCTATGTCTTTGTGTCTGTTTCTGCTTAGTTTTTTATTCTAGTAAAAGTCTAATCCATTTGGGAGCTTCGTAAGCCAGTTCTTCTCACTGTCAAGCTGTAAGACTTCCTAGAACATTCTCCATACGTTTTAGTGAATTCTTTCTTCTTACCTTGGGCAAGTATTGGGATTCCTGAAACACTTCTTTAACAAAGCAACAAAGCCAGAAGGAAAAGATAGATACTTCTTCACAAAGTTCCATATTTATGTCCAGAATAAGATTTTTCAGGACAATCGGAGCGAAACAATTCAATCTTTCCTGAGTGTGCACTGTGGTGTTAAATCTCACCCAATGCTTGGCAATCTCTGCTGCCTCTCACACATTTTGGAACGTGGTTTGGGAATATTTCTCTGAGTGCTTTTGCCATAAAGTAAAAATAGATTCAGCTTCCCGCTAAGTAGAGTTCTTGCAAAGAGGCATTCATTATTCATTACTCACTTTTCTCCAGTGCTGCCCACCAGGGATCTCAAAAGTTTTCACACGTAGGTATTTGTGGTCATGATCTTCTAAGAAGAAAGTTTGGGATAGAAATTGAGAAGGGACAACTTCCCTGGCAATGTCATGCCTTGGTTCACACAGTAAAGTGGGAAGGGTGTAGCTGTTAAGAGCAGACGGTGGCCTATGTGGGTATGGCACACTGTAGGGAGTTATATCTGATCATCATAAGCTCACTCTCAGAATAAAACTCAAGATTATGAAGTATCATCTGTGAAAACTACCATATTAGAGAAACCGAGTACATCTTGGAAGTCTTTTGTTTCAAATGCCTTTGCACTAGTTTTGGCTAGGCAAAAAGGCTATTTCTAAAGTTTACAGATGCAGAACTGAGTTATATATTTTTAATTGCCTCCTGGGGTGGTGTGACTTATTTATCTTCAATGATTTAACACATTTAATCTATTTTGCTTTTGACATGGGCAGAAAGTTCACCAGCCACTGTTCTTCATTGCTTAGGCCTGGTGGTAAGGGCTGCCTGGGGCACTAATGATGAGAATGTTTTTACTTAGCCCTTGGCCTCCACTGTTGGAAAATGTGAAAAGTAAAGAATTAAGCTTTAAATGGAATTTCAATAGGTAGTGTTGACTAGGAATAATGTGGAAGTTTTAGACATTGTTTTCAATTTATTTTAAAAAATTCACTTTCTTAAATTATTGGATTTCTCAGCCTTCTTTATGGTCCAACTCTCACATCCATACATGACTACTGAAAAAAAAAAAAACATAGCTTTGACTATGTGGATAGATTTTATAGTTTTAAAATTTCTGATTGGCTTCATTTTCCTGATACAGTGCAGAATTATTTTTTGCTAATATTTTCATGGCTGAATTTTCATAACTTTCAGTCAGTTTAGTTCAGTTACTCAGTTGTGTTCGACTCTTTGCAACCCCATGGACTGCAGCACACCAGGCTTCCCTGTTCATCACCAACTCCCAGAGCTTGTTCAAACTCCTGTCCGTCGAGTCAGTGATGCCATCCAACCATCTGATCCTCTGTCGTCCCCTTCTCCTCCTGACTTTAGTCTTTCCAAGCATCTAGGTCTTTTCCAGCAAGTCAGTTCTTCGCATCAGGTGGCCAAAGTACTGGGGTTTCAGCTTCAACATCAGTCCTTCTAATGAATATTCAGGACTGATTTCCTTCAGGATTGACTGGTTGGATATCCTTGCAGTCCAAGGGACTTTCAAGAGTCTTCTCCAACACCACAGTTCAAAAGCATCAATTCTTTGGCACTCAGCTTTCTTATAGTCCAACTCTCACATCCATACATGACTACTGGAAAAACCATAGCTTTGACTAGACAGACCTTTGTTGGCCAAGTAATGTCTCTGCTTTTTAATATGCTGTCGAGGTTGGTCATAGCGTTTCTTCCAAGGAGCAAGCGTCTTTTAATTTCATGGCTGCAGTCACCATCTGCAGTGATTTCTGAGCCCCCAAAATTAAAGTCTGACACTGTTTCCATTGTTTCCCCATCTATTTGTCATGAAGTGATGGGACTGGATGCCATGATCTTAGTTTTCTGAATGTTGAGTTTTAAGCCAGCTTTTCCACTCCCTTCTTTCACTTTCATCAAGAGACTCTTTAGTTCTTCTTTGCTTTCTGCCATAAGGGTGGTGTCATCTGCATATCTGAGGTTATTGATATTTCTCCCAGCAATCTTGATTCCAGCTTTCCAGCTTGTGCTTCATAACTCTGGCAGTTTACTTGTCTGTACATTGCTTTCATTCTGCTGTAGGTACTGAAAATAGAAAAATGAAAGACACATTTCCTGCCCTCAAGGAACTCACAGTTTTAATGCAGCCTTTTAGGTGGCTTGATAAAAATGAGCATAAACTCTGAAAGCTCCCAGAAGATGGGACATGGTTTAAACCTAGGACTAAGTATGTGTGTCTTACATTCTCCTGGGAGGTTAAAGCTGGGTGAGTGCAAACACACATCTAATAGATTTGCTAAGTACTGACACATGATAAATGCTTCCTAGATACTACATCATGTGCTCGTGTACTCGGTCCTATGTGACTCTTCACAGCCCCATGGACTACAGCCCACCAGTCTCCTCTGTCCACCGAATTTTCTGGGCAAAAATACTGGAGCAGGTTGCCTGGAGCTTACTCCAGGGGATCTTCCCAAGCCAGGGATCAAACCCAAGTCCGTTTCCTGCGTTGGCAAGTGAATTCTTTACCACTGGTGCCACCTGGGAAGCCCTAAATATTGCATATTGATCGTTATATTCACCCTTGAATTTAACTTTGCAAATCTATTTTAGTCTACAGAACTGATCTTTATTTAAAACTTGCATATACTCCCTTTTATCTTGTGAAAGTAATTAAGATGTTTTAAGTATCTAAGATGAACCATCTTTCTCTTTTAGTAGCTATATCCTAAGACATGTTTCCCCAGGGATTTTTATTTTATCGCATATAAAGAACAAACCCTACCTGTTCTGTGATGAATTCAAAAGAACACAGGGTTCTTAATAGCTGTGTTAATGGGATAATGAATACTGTTTGTTTCTAACCCACAGGATATCTACCTAATTTATTAGCAATCTAAGATATCTGTTATGATTCAAAATAAAAATAACATCCATTAAAAGTAGAAAAAAGCAGGATAATTTCTTCCCCAATGCAGGGGCTTTTTCCTGTGCCTCTTATGAAAACCAAAAGAAATTGATGTTAGTTTAACCTTTATTATGTACCAGACATCATGCAGGATGCTACCCAAATAGTGATTGATTGCCTTTATCTTCAGGGAACTTGCAAAGCTCGTTTAAGGCAAGGGAATAAAAGAGGACAGATACATAATAATCAGAGATGTGATCAGTAATGTATTAGTATATGAAATCAAGTCAAGTGAATCATGGAAGGAAGTAATCCTACCTGAACATAATCTCTTGAGAAGAAATCATAGAAGAACAGACATTTGCATGAGGCCTTGGAGGATTTTGTAAGAACTGCAAGAACAGGGAAGTAAAGGGGATTCTATACTGAGGGAACCCCAGTAAGGCTGTGAGCAAGCTGAAGTACACAGTCCACATTAGAAGACCAGGTTGACAGGGAGCCCCTGCAGGGAAGGGGGTCCATCTTGCTCATCACTGTTTACCCCGTGCCTAAAACCCTGCGTGTTGTAAGCACTGTATATATTTGTTGAATATGTGATCTGATTGTGTGATTAAAACTTTAGGTAGAGAGTGGGTGAAAACCAGAAGCTGAGAAGAGCCCAGTAGATCGGCTGTATCAGTACTAAAGAATCTTATAATTTAATACTAAAGAGTATGGACTTGACCCTGTAATTCAGTACTTATCAAAGTATGTCCCTTAAAATGTCAAATCTGAAGGACAGTAATAAGCATCTCTCAACAAAAGCATTCTGTTGTCAAATAAGTTTGGGAAATACTGGTTTAAACAGTAGCTTCTTTGCTTAGATTTCTTCTGAGCCATGTCTCTGCTCATGGGCATTGGGAAGCTCCAAGAAAGATCTATATAATTCAGACTTCTAGGATCCTAGACCCTCTCCACCCTGCAGGACTGGGGTTCTCCATGGCACATTTTATGGAAATCTGTCCTAACAGAGGGACTTACAGACCTTTTAGCAATGGACTGATCTGAACTTCATTTTAGAAGATTTTCTGGTCTTCTAAAATCTCAGGGCTTCCCAGGTAGCCCTAGTGGTGAAGAACGTGCCTGCCAATGCAGGAGACATAAGAGCTGTGGGTTCAATCCCTGGGTCAGGAAGATCCCCTGGAGAAGAAAATGGCAAGCCACTCCAGTGTTCTTGCCTGGAGAATCCCTTGGACAGAGGAGCCTAGTGGCTGCAGTCCATGAGATCGCAGAGTCAGACACGACTGAAGCAACTTAGCATGCACTGGTCTCCTAAAGAATGGAATGAGAGGAGGCAGTTTGATGATAGACATTATAGTTTCAGCAGGAGATAATGAAAGCTGAACCCCAAGAAGCAAGAAGAAAGAACCAAGAGCCACCAAGGACATATCAGAGGTAGAACTTGTCAGAGCTGTCGCTGGAGTCAGACACGTACGCTGCCCAGGGCTTCCTGGCCAAGGTCCCCAGGCACTGAATCTGGTCTGTACTCTGTTACCGAGCTGAGCCTCCAGGAGCAGGGCTGTGCCCGTCTAGATGAAGGACAGTGTGTATCACAGCTGTGGGTCCCTAATTAAGGACTGATGAGATGTCAGGGGAAAGCAAGAAGAGCACTCACGATGACTTGTGTTTCTTGTTTAAACGGTGGCGTGGCCAAAGATGTCTTCTGCAAACTTCTAATATTTCTAAAACTATAATATCTGCAATCACAGTACCTGGAGAAGGAATGATGATGAAGATGCATTTCTTTTTTTTTTTTTTTTAATAAACAATGTGTCAACCTATTTTATTTTTTTTTCATTTTTTTTAAAATTTTAAAATCTTTAATTCTTACATGTGTTCCCAAACATGAACCCCCCTCCCACCTCCCTCCCCATAACATCTCTGTGGGTCATCCCCATGCACCAGCCCCAAGCATGCTGTATCCTGCGTCAGACATAGACTGACGATTCAATTCTTACATGATAGTATACATGATAGAATGCCATTCTCCCAAATCATCCCACCCTCTCCCTCTCCCTCTGAGTCCAAAAGTCCGTTATACACAGCTGTGTCTTTTTTCCTGTCTTGCATACAGGGTCGTCATTGCCATCTTTCTAAATTCCATATATATGTGTTAGTATACTGTATTGGTGTTTTTCTTTCTGGCTTACTTCACTCTGTATAATCGGCTCCAGTTTCATCCATCTCATCAGAACTGATTCAAATGAATTCTTTTTAACGGCTGAGTAATACTCCATTGTGAAGATGCATTTCTATTTGCTCTGAACAGCTTCTCCCAGGAGTTACATTTTCCTTTCCACCACACATGAAATTAAATACTCTATCATTACGGAGAGATTTTTACCAACACCTTAAACCAAGGATTGCCCACCCAAATGTCTCCAGACTCCACTCGGGCATGTTCAGTGAGTGACATACAGATCAAGCAGAGTGTTTGCATGTTAAACTTACAGAAATGTCCTTCACTTACCAAAAGACATGCTGTCTTTCGCTTTTGCTTTTGACTATGCAGTCTCCACCATCTATATTTTATAACCATTTTTGACAGGAATGTAGATAGTGAGAAATGTTTCTCTACTCCAAGAAAAGTGTCTGCACGAGTGTTGATGATGAATGACACCTGACATGGTGGCGGTTAAGAAATATAGAGAAGAATGGACCAGTTATTGTGAATTTTCAGGAGAGACTGGCTATTTCACTTTTTGTGTGATACCTCTCTAGTTTTTAATGTAGACAGAAAACTTTCAATAGTCTGTATGGGCCAAGTAAAAGCATATCTCTGGGCCCCACCAGTCCATGATTCCTCTCTTAGCCCATATGTGCTTTGTATGCATATACATGGGCACCCCCTTTTTTTAAGTTGATAAATTTAAAATTCATATACTTTTAGGTGGGCTAAACCCTGGTGGCTCAGAGGGTGAAGCATCTGCCTGCAATGCAGGACACCTGGGTTCGATCCCCGGGTCGGGAAGATCCCCTGGAGACGGAAATGGCAACCCACTCCAGTGCTTTTGCCTGGAAAAAACCATGGACAGGAGCCTGGTAGGCTGCAGTCAATGGGATCTACTTTTAGGTAGACAAGGTGTTAGATGACCTGCTAAGCTGCCCTGCAAACCTAGGTTGAATTGCTGGCAGGAGAAAAGCCAAATTTCCTGCGCTGATAATTAGAACAAGGTCCTTACTTTTGCATTAAGTCTTTACCATAGAAAGAAAGTCCCAAAATCTGGTGCCTGGAGAGTGTTAGAGAGCTTTCATTCAAATCGCATCACCAGTGGTGTTAAGGCATGAGAGTCTGCCAGGATAAAAGTAATATAAAGTGTGATGTCCGGTGCTGTGAAAGAGAGGGGAGGCTCCTAATAAACATTTCCCATTGTAATTCATACCTCGTGGATTCTGTTTCACAGAATGGGGAGTGTGGAATCATGAATTGACTGACTAAGGCCTTGATGTCAGGGAGATTGTGAAGTGGTGCAGGGGGATTTAGTCCTGGGGCTAATATGATGTCACCTCTCGGTTCCTGGCAGAACTTTCTTAATGGCCCACATATGAGCACACAGATTGGACCCATCTGTTTGAAAGGAGGAGTTAGCACATGTGTGGTAATCACCATTGCTCTAAAGAAACTTTGAGGAGGTGTTTAGTTCCTGCTGATAGGGAAGATTGGAATCAAGCAAGTTTTATGAATAGAAAATGATGAGCAGATGAGCCTGGCAGGAAATGGAAATGTGATGAGATTAGTAGCTGATGTATACCTCTCTGCAGGGAAAAAAAAAGCTCTAAGGGATGTCAGGCTGAGAAACACTTTATTTCCTGAAGTGCAAAAAGAGATTTGGACAAAGCCTGTAATATTAGCAGCCACTGCCAAAGTGAATTGGTCAAGGATCTTTCTAAAAAAAGCTGCCATTTAGCTTTTGCTGGGTCTCAACATGGTGAGGAAAAAGTGCCTGCTTGTCCTGAGATACAAGCTTCGAAGGTGCATTCAGCCAACAAACATTTCCTGAGCACCAGCTCTGTGGTAGCATTGCACCAGTCCCAGAGCGGCTCACAGACTCATGGTAATCAACACGCTGTACTCCCTGGGTGGACTGTGAGCAGACTGTCCTGGGGCTCCCTGATAACGGGCATCTTTGTGCAGAGAGAAATAGCACAAAAATGAAGAGTATGGTTGAGTGACCTGAAAGCCTATGTTCCATGGTTCTGTGGGTCACGGAGCCCCTCTGGTTTGTACCATTTTGAAAACAACATTTTAGAAAAAAGAAACTTTCTGAAAGAAAGTTCAGAGCAAACTCATCAGATTTTTCCCAATGGTTGGCAGTTCCAGAATTTGATGAATGGATTTTTTTTTTAAATTGAGGTATAGTTGATTTACAATACTGAGTTAGTTTGAATGTACAGCAAAGTAGTGTAGCTATATGTGTGTATATATACTGCTAAGTCACTTCAGTCATGTCCGACTCTGTGCGACCCCATAGGCGGCGGCCCACCAGGCTCCCCCATCCCTGGGATTCTCCAGGCAAGAACACTGGAGTGGGTTGCCGCTTCCTTCTCCAATGCAGGAAACTGAAAAGTGAAAGTGAAGTCGCTCAGTCGTGTCTGACCCTCAGCAACCCCATGGACTGCAGCCTTCCAGGCTCCTCCGTCCATGGGATTTTCCAGGCAAGAGTACTGGAGTGGGTTGCCATTGCCTTCTCCAATGTGTATATATACACACACACATATATATATTTAGATTCTTTTCCACTTTAGGTTGTTACAACGTATTAGATATAGTTCCCATGCTATACAATAAATCCTTGTTGCTTATCTATTGTATATACAGTAGCCTGTATCTGTTTACATCATACTCATAATTTATCTCTTCTGGCCCTCCTTTTCCTCTGTGGTAACCATAAATTTGCTTTCTATGTCTGTAAGTTTGTTTTGTAAATAAATTAATTTGTATTCTTTTTTAAAAAATCCATATATAATTGATATCATGTGGTATTTGTCTTTCTCTGAGTTACTTCATTTAGTATGATAATCCCTAGTTTCATGTTGTGAATGGCAATATTAAAATTTTTTATGACTAAGTAATATTCGATCCTATATGTATAGCACATCTTCTGTATCCAAGTGATTGGACTTTATTGTTTCCATAACTTTCTCAATGGCTTTCTCTGGATGGAAGAGAAAGTGAAAGTGAAAGTCACTCGTTGGTGTCCGACTCTTTGTGACCCCATGGACTACACTGTCCATGGGATTCTCCAGGCCAGGATACTGCAGTGGGTAGCCTTTCCCTTCTCCAGGGGATCTTTCCAATGCAGGGATCAAACCCAGGTCTCCTGCATTGCAGGCGGATTCTTTACCAGCTGAGCCACAAGGGAAGCCCAAGAATACTGGGGAGGGTAGCCTATCCCTTCTCCAGCGAATCTTCCCAACCCAGGAATTGAACCAGGGTCTCCTGCATTGCAGGTAAATTCTTTACCAACTCAGCTATCAGGGAAGCCCATGGAAGGTAGTACACCCCTATTCTCTTCAGAAAAGAATTCTGCTTATTCCTTCCAGATTCACCTCTTCTGAAAGGTTACCTGCCTACTCGACCTTGTTGTTTCCTCCCTTCCCCACTTTCCTTCCCTCCCCCACACCATACTTGAATGTTTTCTCCCTCCTCTCCTCCTCCATTCCATCTCTTCCTCTCTTCCTTCCTTCCTTTCCTTTCATTCCTCATTCCTTCCTTTTTAAAAGTTTCAGATAGAGACTTTTCCATATAAAATAAACCACTCTGTAAATGTATGCAAACTACTGAGTATACTTCTCTTGAAATGCCCGAGAGTAGGTCCTGCAACATGGGATGGGGAAGACAGGGTGGGAAGGGACCAGGACACTTTCCCATCCCCACTTGGCTTATTAATGCTATAATGCCAAGTTAAAGGTCAGATAAGAGAAACTGCATGTAGTAAGTCCAAAGGCAGATGGTTTAGGGCATTTTTAAAATTATTATTATTATTTATTTTCTTCCATGGAAAGTATGAGTGACTGTGGAGGTTCCAGAAAGTTTATCTTCAGGTTGCTCTTCCTTTGAGAAGTAGCCTTTAATTTACTGTTTGCTAGTAGTTTCCTTTCTGGAAATGGTGGGAAGCCCTTGTCTTCCCAGCAATGCAGTAGTCTGAACACATAGGCAGACAGGTCTGAATTCCAGCCCTTGCCTCCATATTAGCCCCTGAGTATTCTGGAGAAGGTTGCTCCCCTTGTGAGGAAGAGAGAAACTGGTTTTCAACCTCTCTGCTGTCTCAGAAGGATTAAGGATTTAATGGTTGTAGAACATTCTGAAGATAATAAGTAAACATGAAAAATAAACATGACATCTACTCTACACACACTTCTATTTTTTTAAGAGTCTAGCAATTTGAAAAAATGCCTGAATTAAAGCCTCTGCCATACTGAAATCATGCAGATATCTGTATCTGAGAATTTGTGAGTGCATGCTTCATTTGAAGCTCAAAGGGCAGCTTGGAGTCATGGAACTAATCTCTTGGAAACATTGAGCTTATTGCCAGCGATATGATGTTGGGTTAAGAAGCACATCAGTCTGCGTCTGTTTCCTCACCTGTAAAGTGAGCAGATGGAACCAGAATGGTGCCTAAACTCCAAGGACTTGAGCGTTAATGTCTAGTGACTATGCCTTCCTGAATATAATAGAAGTGAGGAAAGCCAGTCTCTCCTTAGCCTGAGGTTCTGAAGTCCGTAAAGCAACACGGCAGGGGTAAGAAAATACTCTGCAGTGGGGCCCTTCATCCGTTTGTCCACCTGTGTGGTGACCATGAATACAGATACCCAGCACACGTAAGTGGTGAGAACTGTGCCATCCACAATGGGCCCTGGAGTGAAACAGTGAAAACAGATAGGCATCCTCACTAGAGTTTATTGTCAACAGCATCTAATATCTTACCCATGAAGCACATGTCTTTTGAATCCAGGGACCTCTAGACATACTGTGTTGGAATATAATCAGATCCAAAAAAGGGTGAGATTGTTAGTATTTGCAATTTACTACAAGGCTCCCTAACCTTTTTCCCTTTATAGTGCACAAAGAAGATGATAACGTGTGTAGGATACCTTTGGGTAAAGGGCAAAGCTAGCCCAAGGTTCGAGGTGACCAGCCCTTAGATTCAGCTAGAGGAGGTCACACGCATCTATCAGAGAGTTAGGAGAATCCATATTGCAGTCCATCTGACACTGACTTGCCACATGAGGTTGGAAACCGCCTTAGTTTAAATAGCTTTGTCTTTAGATTTCTTCCTGGCATAGAATCTATTAGCCAGGTCTTGAGACTTTAGATGATGAAATAAAGGGAGGGGAAAATAAATTTCTTTTAAGCTTTGTCTTCCACTTTAGAAGAGTTTCAGGTGCTGAAACAGCTCAGAGCAATCAGGAGACTCAGAAAAAGGGCACGGAGTACTCGGGAAGAAGAAAGGGTTGCCAGACAGGCAGGAGGTGTGCAGCAGCCAAGGCAGGGTGCCGAGATGTGGGCCTGGGGTGTGCTCAGTGGGGTGGAGGTAGATGGGTTGATGGGACAGTGCTCCGGACAGCTGTACCCTGGCTGTGCGAGGCCCCACAGGTGGCGTGAAGAGTGACCTACTGACGCCCATGGTGGCTTCAGGCTGCGGCTGCCAGAGTGGAGAAGCAGAGCCCTCATGCCATAGGCTTGCCAGCTTTGCTCAAGGCTGAACTATGGTGCCAAGGGCTGTGAGACAGCATGTGCCAACTGCGTTTACAGGAAGGAGTTGGAGCAAGCGTTTAGGTGCGATGCAGCATAGGGTAGAGAGGTGAGGAGCACAGACCCTGGCGCAGGCTGAGTCCATTTTACTTCACTGCGCTAAGCCTTTTCCTAATCTGCAGTGTGGGGATGACTATCCCATCTGCCCCCAGGGCTTGTTTAAGGGTGTGCGTGCGCGCTCAATCGTGTCTGACTCTTTGTGACCCCATGGATGTAGCCCAAGCTTCCCACAGGTAGCTCAGTGGATAAAGAATCTGCCTTCAATACAGGAGACACAGATTTGATCCCTGGGTCAGGGAGGTCACCTGGAGGAGGAAATGGCAACCCGCTCCTGTACTCTTGCCTGGAGAATCCAATGGACAGAGGAGTCTGGAGGGTTACAGTCCATAGGGGAGCAAAGAGTCAGACACAACTGAAGCAACTGGGCATGCAAGCATGAACTATAGCCCATCAGGCTCCTCTGTCCATGGAATTCTCCAGGCAAGAATACTGGAGGGCTGCCATTTCCTCTTCCAGGAGATCTTCCTGACTCAGGGATTGACTGAACCTTCCTCTCTTGCATTGGCAGGCACATTCTTTACCACATGAGCCACCTGGGAAACCAGATGTAAGGATAAATTAGTTAATATTTATTAAAGATTTAGAAGAGTGTGTGCACAGAATAAGCACTAAGTGCCTGATGAGTAGGAGAGAACAGAAACTGGGGACCACTCAGCTTCATCCTCCTTCCTCCCATTGCCTTTACCAAGGAGAAGGGCCTGGTGAATTCAGTGAGAAGGGAGCTGAAGGTGGAGACACATAGCAAAATAGGAGGAGAAGCTGGATCTCCACTGAATAAATTTTAGAGACCTGAAACAAGTTCCAGCCATGGCCCATGGTCTGGTGGCAGTCTTTAGACAGGAAGGGTGCCACAAGGCTGGAGATGGGGATGGCCCCAATTATTAAAGGAGAGAAAAGCTTGATTCTAGAAGCACAGCTACAAGCTTGATGCTGATCCAAAGCCCCGCTTGAGGAGAGAATTTTAAACAGATGGTTAACAGATGCTTCTACATGGGCTGTGCAGGGTAGCAAAAGAGCAGGAGCTGGGAAGCCAAGCTGACTTGGGTGCAAACCCAAGTCCCGACACTTATTGGCTGAGTGGCCTTGCAAAACTTACATCACTTCTGAGTCTTACTGTCTCCAGCCGTAGAATAGAAATGGCAGTGTCTCCAGGGTTCCCGTGAAAGATAGTGACAGTGTAAATGATCACGCCGAGGACTGAGCAAAACAAACATGCAGTCGGTGATTTCCGTGAACCAAACTGGCAGCAGAACATAAGGCTGAGAACAGAGACTGGCAAAAGTTTTCTGTAAAGGACAGAATAGTAAATACTTTAGGCTCTGTGACCTATATAATCTCTGCTTCAAGTACTCAACTGGACCTTTAAAGCAGGAAAACAGTTGTAGATCATATGTTCTTAGATGGTGTGGATGGCTACATTCCAATAAAACTTTATTTACAAAAACAAGTGGCCAGATTTGGCTGTCGTGTGCTAATCCCACAGTGTAAAGACCAAACAGCCAGGATTAAAATAAAAACCTCTCCACTATGAGCAGTGTGACCTTGGACAAGGTCATAAATTGAGCTCCTTTATCTATCAAATGGGTATAATAGTAGTGTGTGTGTCCTGACATTTTGTTTCTTTTTTTTTTATAATGGATAGATCCTGGCTTTTAAAAATTATTTATTCATTCATTCCTTTATTTATTTGCCTTCTCATGCTGTTCATGGAGTTCTCAAGGCAAGAATACTGAAGTGGTTTGCCATTCCCTTCTCCAGTGGAATTGGCAAATAGATTCAAGGAGTTAGATCTGAAGATTCAAGGAATTAGATCTGATAGATAGAGTGCCTGAAGAACTGTGGACTGAAGTTCGTGACATTGTACAACAGGCAGTGATCAAGACCATCACCAAGAAAAAGAAATGCAAAAAGGCAAAATGGTTGTCCGAGGAGGCCTTGCAAATGGCTGAGAAAAGAGAAGCTAAAAGCAAAGGAAAAATGGAAAGATATACCTATTTGAATGCAGAGTTCCAAAGAATAGCAAGGGGAGATAAGAAAGCCTACCTCAGTGATGAATGCAAAGAAATAGAGGAAAACAATAGAATGGGAAAGACTAGAGATCTCTTCAAGAAAACTAGAGATACCAAGGGAACATTTCATGCAAAGGTGGGTACAATAAAGGAGAGAAATGGTCTGGACCAAGCAGAAGATATTAAGAAGAGGTGGTAACAATACACAGAAGAACTATACAAAAAAGATCTTCATGACCCAGATAACCATGATGGTGTGATCACTCACCTAGAGCCAGACATCCTAGAATGTGAAATCAAGTGGGCCTGAGGAAGCATCACTACGAACAAAGCTAGTGGAGGTGATGGAATTCCAGTTGAGCTTTTTCAAATCAAAAAATATGGCGCTTTGAAAGTGCTGCACTCAATATGCCAGCAAATTTGGAAGACTCAGCAGTGGCCACAGGACTGAAAAAGGTCAGTTTTCCTTCCAATGCCAAAGAAAGGCAATGCCAAAAAATGCTCAAACTACCACACAATTGCACTCATCTCACAGGCTAGCAAAGTAATGCTCAAAATTCTCCAAGCAAGGCTTCAACAGTACATGAACCATGAAATTCCAGATGTTCAGTCTGGATTTAGAAAAGGCAGAGGAATCAGAGATTAAGCTGCCAACATCCATTGGATCATCAAAAAGGCAAGAGAGTTCCAGAAAAATATCTACTTCTGCTTTATTGACTATGCCAAAGCCTTTGACTGTGTGGATCGCAACAAACTAGAAAATTCTGAAACAGATGGGAATACCAGACCACCTGACCTGCCTCCTGAGAAATCTGCATGCAGGGCAAAAGCAAAACTTAGAACTGGACATGGAGCAACAGACTGCTTCCAAATAGGAAAAGGACTATGTCAAGGCTGTATATTGTCAGCCTGCTTATTTAACTTATATGCAAAGTACATGATGAGAAATGCTGGTCTGGATGAAGCACAAGCTGGAATCAAGATTGCTGGGAGAAATATCAATAACCTCAGATACGCAGATGACACCACCCTTATGGCAGAAAGTAAAGAAGAACTAAAGAGTCTCTTGATAAAAGTGAAAGAGGAGAGTGAAAACGTTGGCTTAAAACTCAACATTCAGAAAACTAAGATCATGGCATCTGGTCCCATCACTTTATGACTAATGGATGGGGAAACAATGAAAACAGTGAGAAACTTGATTTTTGGGGCTTGAAAATCACTGCAGATGGTGACTGCGGCCATGAAATAAAAGATTGCTCCTTGGAAAAAAAGCTATGACCAAATCAGACAGCATATTAAAAGGCAGAAACAGTACTTTGCCAACAAAGGTCCATCTAGTCAAAGCTATAGTTTTTCCAGTAGTCATGTACGGATATGAGAGTTGGACTATAAAGAAAGCTGAGCACTGAAGAATTGATGCTTTTGAACTGTGGTGTTGGAGAAGACCCAAGTCTCTTGGACAGCAAGGAGACCCAACCAGTTCATCCTAGAGGAAATCAGTCCTGAATATTCTTGGAAGGACTGATGCTGAGGCTGAAACTCGAATACATTGGCCACCTGATGCAAAGAACTGACTTGTTGGAAAAGACTGTGATGCTGGGAAAGACTGAAGGTAGGAGGAGAAGGGGACAACAGAGGATGAGATGGTTGGATGGCATCACTGACTTGATGGACATGAGTTTGAGTAAACTCCAGGAGTTGGTAATGGACAGGGAAGCCTGGCATGCTGCGGTCCATGGGGTCACAAAGACTCAGACATGACTGAGTGACTGAACTGACTAACTGACTTATTTATTTCTTTTTGATTGTGCTAGGTCTTCGTTGCTACAGGGCTTTTTCTAGCTGTGGTGAGCGGGGGCTCCTCTCCATTGCACTCACAGGCTTCTCGTTACGGTGACTTTTCTTATTGTGAAGCACGGGCTCTAGGCAACCGGGCTTCAGTACCTTCAGCAGGCTCGGTAGTTTTGACATACAGGCTTAGCCGCGCCATGGCATGTGGAGTCTTCTAGGACCAGGGATTGAACCCGTATCTCCCATATCGGCACGCCGATTCTCATCTACTGGACCACTAGGAAAGTCCTCATGAGATTGTTTTAACAGCAAAAGGAACAATTGAAGGAGCATGGACTATGCCTCTCAGAGTGAGCCCTCCAAGCACAGTAACCTTTTGATACCTGCTCTTTGTCAGCATTGTGACGATCCCAGCAGCCTAGAATATGGAGCTGAAACCTTCAGTAAGATGACATTGAATAGTAAGGACTGTAAAATCCAGCACTTTGGCCTTCATAAGGAAACCACACACTGATTGCTTCTCTGAAGGAAAAGACCTAAATGGTTTAATTCAGTCATTTCCCAGAGCTGTGTGACAGGACTGCCACTTAGCGTGAGTAGAATGACGAGCTGAATAAACAGACTTGAGATTGTCTCTAAGACTACAGCAGTTTGCACAGATCTGAGTAAGTTTGATGTGCTTTTTTGTCTTGTTTTGTCTTGGCTATCATGTTGTAAGAATAAAGCTGATATATAAGAAAATATCCTGACAAAGACAAGCACTGTAATTAATAGAAATTCATTGCACGTAATGAATGACCTGAGAGATGATTATATGAATTTGAATTTTTTCATTCTGGGGTGAGGATTCTCAAATATCCCTAAGAATTTTATCAGTATAGTAGCTTTTTTAAATTATTTATTTTAATTGGAGGCTAATAATGATATTGTAGTGGTTTTTGCCATACATTGACATGAATCAGCCATGGGTGTACATGTGTCCTCCATCCTGAACCCCCCTCCCACCTCCCTCCCCATCCCATTCCTCTGGGTCATCCCAGTGCACCAGCCTTGAGTGCCGTCTCGTGCATCAAACCTGGACTGGTGATCTATTTCACATATGGAAATATACATGTTTCAATGCCATTCTCCTAAATCATCCCACCCTCGCCTTCTCCCACAGAGTCCAAAAGACTGTTCTTTACATCTGTGTCTCTTTTGCTATCTCGCATATAGGGTCATAGTTACCATCTTTCTAAATTCTATATATATGCGTTAATATACTGTATTGTTTTTTTCTTTCTGGCTTACTTCACTCTGTATAATCGGCTCCAGTTTCATTCACCTCAATAGAACTGGTTCAAATGTATTCTTTTTAATGGCTGAGTAATATTCCATTGTGTATATGTACCACAGCTTTCTTATCCATTCGTCTGCTGATGGACATCTAGGTTGCTTCCATGTCCTAAGAGTGCTGCAGTGAACATTGGGGTACACATGTCTCTTTCAATTCTGGGTGTATATGCCCAGCAGTGGGATTGCTGAGTCATATGGCAGTTCTATTTCCAGTTTTTTAAGGAATCTCCACAGTTTTCCATAGTGGCTGTACTAGTTTGCATTCACACCAACAGTGTAAGAGGGTTCCCTTTTCTCTGCACCCTCTCCAGCATTTTTTTGTAGACTTTTTGATAGCAGCCATTCTGACCAGTATGAGATGGTACCTCGTTGTGGTTTTGATTCACATTCCTTTGATAATGAGAGTATGGTAGTTTTAAAAATGCCCCCTCCCCCCCACCATGGGAGGTGCAGTGGTTAAGAATCTGCCTTGCAACACAGGGGACATGAATTTGATCCTTGGGCTTGCCAGGTGGCTCAGTGATAAAGAATCCCCCTGCCAATGCAGGAACCACAAGAGATGTGGGTTCAGTCCCTGGGTTGGGAAGACCCCCTGGAGGGGGAAGTGGCAGCCTCCTCCAGTATTCTTTCCACAATAATCCCATCGACAGCAGAGCCTGGTAGGCTACAGTCCATAGGGTCACAAGAGTCAGACAGGACTGAGGGACTGAGCACAGGGAACTGATACCCACATGCTGTGGGTGCCCCCCGCCTCTCTGGTGCCTCTGTCTTGAAGTGAAGATCCCATGTAAGACCTGATGCAGCCAACTAAATGAATATTTTTTTAAAAATGCCCCTCCACACATTACTTAAGCTTCCCTTATTTAGAGGTGGGGTTTATGACCTCTCTGCTTGAATCTGGACTGTGGGACTGCTGCCCAATAGAACATGGATCAAGTGAGCTATGCCAGGTTCTGGGTTTGGGCCTGAAGAAACTGCCACTTACTGTCCTCCAGGCCTCTTGCTCATAGAACCCAGCCACCACACTGTGAGGGAGCCCAGGCCACACGAAGCGGTCACTGGTAGATCCTGGGCCTGTTGATCTCAGCCCCAGCTGAGGTCCCAGCCAGTGACTGCCATCAACCAACAGATGTCACCAGTGCCCACAAGCCGAGTGACTGATGACCTCAGCTGCATGAAAGTCTCCAAGGAAGAAGTGCTCCGTTCAAGCCCTAGCAGGAGGCGAGTTAATAAAAGAATTCTGGTTATCTTAAGCCACCTAGTTTGGGGTTACTCAGCAGTAGATAACTGGCACAGTGTAGAAGAGGAACTTGAGTCTTTCTGTATAGTTACAAAGAGTGAAACAAAGGCAGTCTGTAGGAAGCTACTGTCTGTCTAGGCTAAGAATAGATGATCCAGGTTCAATAAGAAGAACTTTGGGAAGACTGAACCTATCAAACAGCACATGGACTGCTTCATAAGGCATTAGTTCTTATTGAAAATATCTGAATAAGGCCAGATGACCAGAGGTCAGGAACAGCAAGAAGGATTTGGGGCATTGGGAAAGGGTGAATTGATAGGAACCCATGCTTGTTGGTTGATTGATTTCCCAATCTGCCTAAAAAGAAGAGAGTTTTGTACCTAGAAGGCACTGGATGAGTATTTTGTTCATTAATTTAATAAGTATTTATTAATGCCTATTACATCCACCATTGTAGGCACTCAGGATATATCTATGAACGAAAAAGATGAAAATGCATGTATTGTAGAGTTCATATTTTTTTTTTAATATTCATTTATTATTGATTTGGCTGCACCAGGTCTTAATTGCAGAATGTGGGGTCTAGTGTCCTAACTGGGGATGGAACCCAGGCCCCTTTCATTGGGAGCACAGAGTCTTAGCCACTGGACCACCAGGGAGGTTCCTGGGGCTTATATTCTTAAAGAAGCAGACATACAATAAACAAGCTTACATGTGAAGTGTATATAATATATCAGATGAAAATAAAGCTTCCAAGACAAATGTAAAGTGAAGCAGGAGAGATATGTAGTCTCTGAAGAAAGGTTTACAATTTTAAATATAGGGGAATTCCCTGGCAGTTCAGTGGTTAGTGACCTGGAAGTAGTCATTTTTGAAAAATCAAGGGTTGAAGAGAATGACAGAATTAAACTCTTCATCTTGAAAATGTTGAATATATTCTCAGACACTCTTATAATCCCTGGGAAAATACTGCAGACAAGACACAACGTCTCAGCTCTCAGGCAGCTTATGTACTTAACTTGTTTTCTGCCATGTGGAGAGAGAAAAGGAAATACATCATGCAATTTAAATGACTGAGAAGCATGGCCTTCTGGGAGTTTCCTGCGGTCCAGTGGCTAAGATTCTGTGCTCTCAAGGCAGGGGCCTGGGTTTGACCCCTGGTGAGGGAACTGGACCCGTCGTGCCGCAACTAAGAGTTCACCTGCCACAGCGACCCTGATCCATGTGCCACGACCAGGGCCCAGCGAGGCCGAATAAATAAATGAAATATTCTTTAGAAGGAGAGTGAGAGAAGTACGGCCTTCCCTCGGCGGCGTCCGCCCACTTTTGACCCTGTGCAGCTCTTGCCTCTTCTGTGGAGAGATGTAACCCAGACTCCTCTGTGTCCTGTGTCATCGGCGTGCACCGGGCCGTGCTGCCGCCTTCTGGCTCTGCCGGGTCTTCATGGATCACAGGGGGCGTGCAGAAAGTTGAAACGAGCTTTGCTGTCCTTCAGTGGCACTACATTATTTATGATTCCTTGTTAGCTGTACATAATGAAAGAAATTAAACTTTCAGGATGGTGATTGATTGCCGAACCACTGATTGCTGATCGACTGTGAGAGTGGAAAATCTGGGTTACGGTGGCAGAGAGAGAGGACACGTGGATAGTTTCTAAACAGTGGCTAATTCCTTACATGTCATTTATGAAAAACGAAGCAGAGGAGGTGATGAGGATTTATCTCAGTTGGGCTCAGTCTCCAGGGTTGCTCCTTCCATGTAGGCTAATTCCACACGATGGACTGAGGTCTAGGGCAGCGTGAAGTGTGAAGTTTGAGGATCTGATGGAATCGTCAGTGATTGCTTCTCTAGACCCACTCATGTCTCCAGCCTTGTTGGTATCTGGAATATTGAAAGTGAAAGTGAAGTCGGTCAGTCATATCCCACTCTTTGCAACCCCATGGACTGTAGCCTATGAGGCTCCTCCATCCATGGAATTTTCCAGGCAAGAATACTGGAGTGCCATTTCCTTCTCCAAGGGATCTTCCCAACCCATGCAGCCATCTATGGGGTTGCACAGAGTCAGACATGACTGAAGCAACTTAGCAGCAGCAGCAGCAGCAGCTTCCCTAGTGGCTCAGACGGTAAAAGCATCTGCTTACAGTGCAAGAGACGCAGATTTGATTCCTGGGTTGGGAAGACACCGTGGAGAAGGAGATGGCACTGCAGTATTCTTGCCTGGAAAATTCCATGGATGGAGGAGCCTCATGGGCTATAGTCCATGGGAGAGTGGGATATGGCTGACCGATTTCACTTTCACTTTCAATATTCCAGATACCAATGTGGCTGGAGACATGAGTGGCTCTAGAGAAATGATAATAGACATTAAGACTTTGAGGTTATAGGGAATGTAGTTCGGGTCAGCAAACATTTATTAGGAATATGGTAGGTCCCAGGAAAGAGATGAAGAAGACAAAGTTCTTGCCTTCAAGTAGCTCACACTGTCCTGAGGGAGCCAACACGCAAGATCTTTGGAGTAAATTGTAGACAAGTGTCCACACTGATCAGCACAGTTTTGGAAGTAGCTAGAAATTGTTATAAGTAATCTTGGGCTTAGCAACAATGTGAGGAATGTAATGAACCCCAGTGTATGGTTAAAACTGTGTCTACCTGCAACTTCCCTGGTGGTGCAGCGGTTGACACCACACTTCCGGTGCAGGGGACCAGGGTTTGATCCCTGGTCAGGGAACTTAGATCCCACAGGCCATATTGTCCCAGCCAAAACAGAACAACAGCAACAACAAAATTCTGTCTTCCTCTACCTGACCCCTTTCAGAGACTCATAGAGCACTTGGGAGATCTTATGTTACCAGTCTCTTCATTTTCTGCAGATAAGCAGCAGACCCCTTCACTGTCTGAATGTTTCCTCCATTCATTATCATAGGGCAGAGTTGGGAGTGGATCACTTCTTAGTTTCATTTAACATTTATTTGGCACTTGGCTGTACAGGGTGTCAAACAGAACAATGAATGAGATGGTCCCTGACCTCCACTTGCTCGCAATCTGGAAGGATTGAGCACAGACCAACAAGGCAACAGACACTTAAAGCTGCACGGTGATAATTAATGTCCTGAGACGGTACACCCAGTGGAGGGGGAGCATGGCGAGGACATGTAGAGCTGTCTGCAGGGGGCAGGGATGGCTCTGCAGAAAAAAACAGTGCTTGAATCGAAGCTTCTAGAATGAGGCAGGTGTATTCTCAAGAGAAGGACTTCCATGGAAGCCAACACATATGCAGAGGAATGGAGGTGTAAGAGCACGGCACACTCAGCGCCGCGCCAAGCTCGCTGTACAGCTGAGCGTGGAGAGTGGAGACGAGCAGGCAAGGCGTGGTGATAATCACGGCAGGCCAGACCCTCAGCCTCAAGAGCCCCTGAAAAACGCTAGGCCAGTGATGTGATCAGATGGAAGGAGGAAGTTATTTCTTTTGAGGAAGAAATAACACTTTACAACAAAGGTGAAGGCTGAGATGGGGAGACCAGAAGGCCACTGAGGGTCTCCAAGTAAGATGCAGATGAGGCCTGTCCCAGAAGAGACAGGTGTGAATGGTGCACATGAGAAATGCCTGCTGGCCTCCACATTTGCTTAAATATGAATAGTTAGACAGAGCAGGGACCCTGCATGGACGCCCAGGGTGCTGGTGCAGACCGGTGTGTGAGTGGGTGAGGGGTGGGGGCTGTCATTCATTGAGACAATGCAAAAGGGAGAAGAAGACTGGAGGATAATGATTTTTTTCAGGATGGGGCTTTGGGGATGCTGGGGTGCATGTGTGAGGTCCAGAGAGTAGATTTCTAGTAAACAGTTGAACATGTTAGTTTGGAGATGGGAGACGAGGTTTGAGCATGAATGATCAGCATAGGAATGGTGGTTAAAGTAGGGGATGAGGAAATGGAGGCGTTATGGGTGGAGAGGCGGCTTAGGGTTACTCCTTGAATGAACCACAAAGGTCTTACGAGGTGAGACTGTTTCGGCTAAAGAGGTTGTCCAAATAGGACCTGAGTTAGAGTCTAATTTATTAAGTAAATACCCAAATGACACCTGTGTGACTTGACATGCACAAGAGCAGTGAATACAACAGGCAAGATCAGTTTTTGCCCTTAACCAACTTGTCAGCTTGGTGGAGAATCATGTGCTTAATTAATTTCCATGACAGTAAGTGCTGCCTAGATAGTATATTCAAAAGCAGAGACATTATTTTGCCGACTAAGGTCCGTCTAGTCAAGGCTATGGTTTCTCCTGTGGTCATATATGGATGTGAGAGCTGGACTGTGAAGAAGGCTAAGCACTGAAGAAATGATGCTTTTGAACTGTGGTGTTGGAGAAGACTCTTGAGAATCCCTTGGACTGCAAGGAGATGCAACCAATCCATTCTGAAGGAGATCGGCCCTGGGATTTCTTTGGAAGGAATGATGCTAAAGCTGAAACTCCAGTACATTGGCCACCTCATGCGAAGAGTTGACTCATTGGAAAAGACTCTGATGCTGGGAGGGATTGAGGGCAGGAGGAGAAGGGGACGACCGAGGATGAGATGGCTGGATGGCATCACGGACTCGATGGACATGAGTCTGAGTGAACTCCGGGAGTTGGTGATGGACAGGGAGGCCTGGCGTGCTGCGATTCATGGGGTTGCAAAGAGTCGGACATGACGGAGCAACTGAACTGAACTGAACTGAACTGAACTGATGTGCTGCAAAAGAAGAGCATAAGGTATTTCAAGAGTGCATAATTCAGGAGGGAGATAGAGCAGCTGGGGGAGCGGGGGTGGGCAGCTGGTACTTGATCTGTGTAGTCGGGGAGCATCCTTGAAGAAATGGCATTTCAGCTAGATCCAAAGGATGAGTAGCCAAGGTCAGTGAAGTGAGGGGCAGAGGATGGCATAGGCAAATGCCCTGAGATAGAAGCGAGTATGCTGGAAGACCCGAAGGATGCCCATGTGCCCGGGGGAGCATAGGGGCTGGTACCCAGGGAGAGGTGGCGATGCAGGTGAGCCTGGAGGCTGTTTATGAGCCTGTGCAGCTGCTGCCCTTCCCGCCATAAGCAGACTTGGGTTTGTACACCCGGGAGAACTCCAGAAGGAGGCACCTTCATAGTGGCAGGATCCTCAGGTGAATGGCCCCAGGAGGGCCTGTCCATTCCTTGGCAGCCTCCTGGCCCTGAAGTCGCTCCAGAGCTCCACTTGGAGCCCTCTGCAGGGCATGTGCTGACAAGCAATAAGGAGGTGATTCTGGGCACAGGGAGGACAGTGGGAGTTATCTGAATTTGGAAAGGGGCCGTTCAAGCAGAAAAGAGAGGCAGAGGAGATGAGTGCAAAGAAATCAATGTGTTTTGGTCAACACAGCTCACCTGGGAGTGTAACAGTTTAGTTCAGCAGCAGCAGCAGAACGTGCCTCTTCAGAACTCGTCATAGCCAAGAATTAACTCAAGAGTCAAAATCCAGCCTTGGCACACAGTCACCCTAACGGTGTTTCTTTTGTGAAACGTAACAAGCCAATTGGGAAATAACCTTGGAAGGAAACTTGATTGATTTTTCAAAGAAAACAAGAACTCCTATGAACTCTATTAAAGCCATCCTCTAAAGCAGCTTGTTGGAGAAGGCAATGGTACTCCACTCCAGTATTCTTGCCTGGAGAATCCCATGGACGGAGGAGCTTGGTGGGCTACAGTCCATGGGTCGCAAAGAGTTGGACACAACTGAGCGACTTCACTCTCACTTTAAAGCAGCTTGTGTGAGAAACTGGACTAGATTGGGGTCCCATTTTGCAAAAAGCCATTAATTTGTCTTCTCATGAGTCGGGCCTCTTTTCTCTTCATTTTTCCTGTCAGGTTGCTTCACTAAGTGGGAAACTGGATGATGAGGGGCTGTAACTCACTGTGGTTTTTCTCCTGTTGATGCCGAGTGCATCTTTATGTCCCTTCTGACCTCCAATTATGTATTTTGAAATAATAAACTATCTTATAGTTAGTCTTAAAGTTAGTTCAATCAAGGTAATGACTGAAAGATTGAATAGAGGTTCCTCCAGGTTTTGTGATTAAACACAATACCAAGGATTGCCAAAAGTTCAGTACCTGACTTTAGACTTAGTAAAGATGGGACCTCTGTTTTCTCATCTGTAAAATGGGAATAAATAAACCTGCTCCACTTACTGAGGAATGATAGGAGAGTGCTTATATGTCACCATCCAGATGTTAAGTATTAATAAAATAGTAACTGTCATCACTATGACCAAGAAGATTATTCATCCTAAGACTCAAAGACAGTTTACATCTGCCGTGCAGATTCTTTATCTACAAGTTGTTCTTCTCTCTCTGCTCTGCATTTCCACAGACATGCACAAGAATAGCATCTCAGAGTGATGGGAAAGGGTGGCCATTCTTTTCCACTTCCCAGAGAGGAAGAAAAAATATTTTATGACTGTTAAAAACATATTGTAACTGTCAAATGTACTTATGAGCAGCCATCAAAATTGTAACTTATAATCAGAGTTTTCCTTTTGTTCAGTAACAATGTAAGAAAAATCACAAATTTTACATGAAGATGGAAAAGAAAGAAAAAAGCATGAGTACTGAAAGAATTTGGATGGTGATGGCATTGCCCAAGGATTAGATGAAACACCCTTGGCTTAACACATAATAATGGTTATTGTGTGTTTGGTGTCTGCTGAGAAGGGCATTGGAGTAGGAAATGGCAAACCACTCCAATATTCTGGCCTGGGAAGTTCCATGGACAGAGGAGTCCAGAGAGCTACAGTCCATGGGGTCGCAAAAAGTCGGATGCCACTGAGTGAATTTCAGCAGAGAGGGGCACATTTTAGGTCTGCCGCGTCTCTGTAACCTGGTACATTTTGTAAAGTCAACCATATTTCTTCTGCCTCCCCTCTTCACACCACGACAAGAGCCTCCTTCCTTCCTACCTTTTTATCAGTGACTTCCATTACCAGATTGAGGGTCTTCCCTGCTCTTATGCATGGATGATGAAGAGTTATGCATTTGACATGAACTACAAGAAAAAGAGAAGCTGAGATGCTCTGCTGCCCAGAACGGACCTTTCATGGGGTGGCAAGGGGAGGAGTGGTGAGAAAAGTTTTTCTCTTTTCTGATTGTAAAACACTTTCTCTTTTAAAACTCAGGTGACCGTGACAGATGGTGGCTTCTCCCCGAAACAGTCGACCATCTGGGTGGTGGTTCAGGTTCTGGATGAAAATGACAACAAGCCCCAGTTCCCAGAGAAGGTCTACCAGATTAAGCTGCCAGAGCGTGACCGGAAGAAGCGGGGAGAGCCCATCTACAGGGCGTTTGCATTCGACAGAGACGAGGGCCCCAACGCTGAGATCTCCTACAGCATCGTGGACGGGAATGATGATGGCAGGTTCTTCATTGACCCTAAAACTGGCATGGTCTCTTCCAGAAAGCAGTTTACAGCAGGGAGTTACGACATTCTCACGGTAAGATTTTTCTGAAACTCAATAACGTTAATGAGGGGGAGAAAGTTATTTTCTTATTCATATATATGTTTTAAGCAAAAACAAAAAAATCTCTGGACCAAAAAGTGCAGCCACATAACAATGAAAGGCTACTTTCTGTTGCAGTGACACTCCTAAATAATGAGGCCATTTTCTTTGGTTGTGCCCTAACACCTAACCTCCCCATTTGCAGTACACAGCCTGCCCCATCATTTACTCACTCACACTTCCTGTAGCCCCAGATCGTTTCGAGGTACTGAGCATGGATGTAAAGTGAGGGGAGGGGAACAGCAGAATAACGTCACCTGCCCGCCACTCAACGTGTCCTGAAGACATCCCAGTGAAAACAACTCTCGTAATTGTTGACAGTGTGATCGAACATGAATTTAGCTGTATAAATTGAGGGACACGAATCATAGCTAGGCTTATTCTGCAAAAAGTGAAAAATCTTAAGTAAAACATAACATTTTTCATTGTTAGAAAATAAAAAATAAAAACAAGTATAAGCACCATCTCAAATAAAGACTTAAGCTATTAATACCATGCCTAAGGCACCATCCTGCTCCCCCAACCACTTCAGACATGCAACAGCTATGCCTAAAAGGAGACTGGTCAGCCTCACTGGTGATGGGCACTTTCCAGGGTCCCACCAACTGTCAAGAGTTATCTCCATCTGCCATCTTTTTCTCAGTCTTCAGCCTTCTCCACTGTGTATGGTCAGTCCTTTGTTATTTTAAAGGATGGTCTGAGTCCATTTATTTGTTATGCCTGTGGACTGGATTTGGGCTCCATTCCCTGCTCAGTAGTGTATTCGGAAGAGTGAATAAAGAAAAGAAAATAACTTAAAAACCAGCCCTGTTTCTACCATCAGCAGCCCTGATGTAATAGGTGCTGCTGCAGCTGTCTGAGACTTGCCAGTGGAAATCTTTGAGGACCAGGTGGATTGCAGTGGATACTGTTGATACCCTGCCTAGATCCCCTTTATCAGGCTGGTCCAGCCATCCCCCAACTGCTGTGAGTATTGACTGCTAAGGGCTCAAAGCTGATTCCTTCTTCAGAGAGTCATCCTTGGCTACACTTCTCAGCCAAGATGATCTATACACCTACACTAGCCCAGCAGCCCACAGCCAATTCCTAACTGACACCAGATATAAAAGCCCAACCTCCTTGCCTCCAGGTGGATCCAACTCAGTAGTACAGTGATGATTCAGAGCTCCCTTTGGGATCAGGCTGAGGTTAGACTTCAGCTGAGACCACATCCTTGCTTAGCATCCTCCTCTATCTTGTTTTCTTCACTCCCTTTCTCATGGGAACACTTCCTCTTGAAATCATTTGTTCTCACATCCCTGTCTCAGACTCTGCTCCTGGGAAACCCGATCTAAGACGTCTATCATCAAGGGTCCTTCCTCTCACAGAAACTGGGGCAAAGTGATCACGCATGAACACAGCACTAGGGATCTATGAATTGTCACTGTTTTTAAAGGCTACAACTATTAGCAATGCATCTGGAAATGGTATTATTAATGTAATAGTTTACAATCCTTTTTCATTTTGGTTTTTAAATTTTCTGTCACTGATGGTTTGCTTGTTAGACTTAACTGCAACCCCCACCCCCCTGCCACTGCAACACCCACATACACATTTAAGTCCAGGACAGCATAGCAGTTAACCCTACATATCTGGGCAAGGAAACATGCTTTTCTCAGCCCTTATATCAGACCATGGAGAAGAGCCATTAACACTCCCTTCCTTACTCCACTGCCTCGAGGGCCCACGTTTCCACTGAGAGAGGTCTCCTTCACTCCTTCAGGGTTGGCTTAACCAGAGGGCCTCTGAGATGAATTTTGCAAGGTTGGTGCCTTTCTCCTGCCTCCTCCCATCTCCCTCTTGGAATCCCATGTGACAGTTCTGTGTGGCAATGGCAATGCATCTGTTCCCCTCTCAACACTACCACCACAGCTGTAGGAATCAGATTAGCTCTTCTTACTTTCGTAGCTGTCATTCGTGTCCATACAACACTAAAATTCGCAAGTGCACCATTTGCTTTTCAAGTTTCCCACATCTGCAAGGTTGGCAGTGATTCAAAACAGCTTCTGGCAAATGTGCTTGGGGCCCCATGTGCCCCAGTTGCTTCCCGCAGTCCCTGAGCCCGTTGTCCTCAGATCGCTCCCCGCGTCTTCCCCTTGCCAACCCCGTCGTGAGGATGGACTCTGAGCCCCACAGTATACGAGTGACAGATGCAGGCTTCCACCAGGACCCAGGCTCTGAAACAGCTCTCTGTCCTCTCCGTGTGTGAGTAGATCAAGGCCGTGGACAACGGGCGCCCTCAGAAGTCCTCCACGGCCCGCCTCCACATCGAATGGATTAAGAAACCGCCTCCTTCACCTGTGCCACTGACCTTCGATGAGCCATTTTACAACTTCACAGTCATGGAGAATGACAGAGTCACCGAGATTGTCGGGGTGGTGTCTGTGCAGCCAGCTAACACCCTTCTGTGGTTTGACATCGTCGGTAAGTTTGAGTCCCCCAGGGCAGTATTGGGCAACGTAATCACTGACTGTTCAGAGCAACTAGCAAAAAAGAAAAGACAATAACAACAAAAACACTTAAAGACTATGCTAAGATTAAAAGATGTATAGTGCTGGAATGCAAAAGAGCCAGTAAAATGAATAGTCGACCTGTGCTTTCGTTCTGAGTTCTGTAGCTAAGCTGAACCGAAAGTGCTCTCTGGCTGGAGTTTCCATAGTACGTTATTTACTGCAATCTTAATGTCTTTCTGTGTGTCATTTAAATTCTATTGTCACACTTGGCTAATCTCATTTCTAAATGTATTGATGGTACTAGACTTGCTGTCCTTCATTTCTCTCTTTTTCTTCACCTTTTTTCTGCATTCTGTTCTTTTTTTTTTTTTTTTTTCTGCTCCCGACTGCCCTGCTTCAAGGTGGCAAGCATGCTCGAGAGATGTTCTATATTCTACAGACAGCTTGTGGGCAGAACTGTTCAACAGAAGGTACCCTTAGTGCAAACACATTTGCTAAAATACAGCTATCCAATCTGCCTTTTACGGGTTTTTTTTCTTTTTAAGCAAATTAAATTACATCTTTCATAACTGCCTGTGACAGGCTGAAGTGCAGCCCACAGATTTCATACATGCCTCTAACAGCGATTGCGTTACTCATATCCAATGACTCCTTTGTTTGAGGTTCGATGGGGTTTGGATTTGGGGTGGCGGGGGGATCATTCTGATTTCTTTAGAGAAACTTTTTTCTCTGCTTTTGAGGTATGTGGGCTTTTTGTTGTTTTGATCTTTTCATAGGTTAGTTTACCTGGGCCTTTTACAATTGAAAAGTAAATTCAAATAGATCCCAGCCCCTCAGTTTTGAAGGAGTGCCATTCATAGACCCAAAAGCCCCACCAGGAGAGTCCCAGGCTGTTGTCCACAATAGGAAGGACAGGAAACAGAGCCTAGATATATAGCCAGTGAGAGCCTCCTGCGAGAACCAAATACAAAAAGCAGATGGACGCAGGCAGGATAGACCGTAAAAGCCAACCTTTAAATTCCTTGAAAGAAAGCAAGCAAGCACACCAGGCTGCAAAAAGAGAGGGCAAAACAGCCCCTTCCCCACCTGGCAGGGAGAGGCGGTGGAGAGGAAATAAGTGCTGAGGACCAGGAATCCAAGTGAAGAGGAGTGCGCGCCAGCCCTGGGTCTGACGCTGGGTCCAGCTGAAGCTGACTTCCCACGGTCGTCTGTGGTGGGCGGTGACTCCAGAGAGCTGGTCTTGGGGAATCATTTCCTTCACGTGTCACTGCTTGGATAGGATGGGCAGGAACCTGCCTCTCTTCCCAGGAATGACTGGGTCTGCGGAAAGCATTTAGAACGTTCACATCTGTTTTAATGAAGCACAGAAAGTGCTTCACGGCCCCCAAATGGAACATCAGTAGAGTGTCCCCTGAACTTCCCCCAAAGAAAAGGCTTGTTTTCTACCTATTTCATTTTCTAGAATGCTGGTAGAATGGCTTTCTTTCACTTAATGGGCGTCAATCACACCATCCCTGTGCATGACCATCGTCATTGCCAGCTTTCCACCCCATCTTCATTTCCATTTAACGCCTTTGAAATGGCACCTCTTCTGATCCATGAAAGATCTCTCTGCTCCTCCATCTTCTGAGTCGTGTTCTCACACACCAGGCATCGCCTGGCTGTCGGTGCCATGTCACCTTTGGTAATTCCTTCACCATCGCCCCCTGTCAGGGTCACAGAAGATGCATCTCAGGTTCAGCGTGTCTCCCGTGCAATCATGACTTCTTTTTGGTAATTTGAGGGAAAGTGCAGTGGAAAGCCAAAGGCCAAGGCTCCTCCTGCTCCTGAGCCGTGGGAGGACTTGCCCTCTGCCATCAATGATCACTTCGTCTCCATCCTTCTCCGACACTCCAGTTTGCAAGTGCCTCTACGGCCTGAAAGCACTGTTTCTCTCCCTTGCGTGATGCAGGCATACAACCTCTTGACACGCAGCACATCCCACCCACCCCAGGATGCCCTTGCATGCACTCCTCTTGAGAAATCTTACAAGCACACCTTTCTCTGATGCTCAGTCTGACCGGCCACCTGACCCCAGTTATCCAAGTCGTTTTTGCAACTCCTTAGCATGCCTGCGAGTGTGTATGATTGTGTATAGGAAAGCATGCCTAATGATGCTGCATGTAGCCTGACTTGCATGCATTCCATTCAGCAGTATTAGCACTGGCATACATGTTCCTGGTGTTTATCCTGGCTTCAGTCTTAACCCTTAAGGTCAAGGTCTTTGTGTCCTCCCCCTCCCTCCTGCCATTGCTTTTGTTGATCTCCACCCAGGGTGAGTGGGGTAACGATGCCAGCTGATGGAGATGCCCCAGGCAGCCCATGTGTTAATCCCACTGAGACCTGTCCAGAGTCACTGTGACCTTCCGCTGTGTTCTCAGCCTCAGCCACCACAGTGCCTTTGGCCAAATGAGGACTGGTCCAAGAAGAGACAGGGAGTTGACAGAGCAGAGTCCTCCCAGGAAGGAGTCCCTTTAGGCTGCTCCAGACCATGTCTAGGAATCATGATCAGAAACATGGCATCCATTTTCCTGTTTCTCCATCTTTATTCCTAAATCTGTGCTCCTTTTATAGAATCTTTCCAGTTTTTGCACTCAGATGCTTCTCTTAATGGGCTTCCCAGGTAGCTCAGTGGTTAAGAGTCTGTCCGCCAATGCAGGAGACTTGGGAGACACAGGTTTGATCCCTGGGTCAGGAAGATCTCTGAAGTAGGAAATGGCAACCCACTCCAGTATTGCTGTCTGAAGAATTCCATAGACAGAGGAGCCTGGCAGGCTACAGTCCAAGGGGTCGCAGAGAGTCAGACATGACTGAGCATGCATGCGTGCGCTTCTCTTAATATAGACCCACGAGGTTGTCCCTCTAGTCTAGATGCTTCCATCACAGATTTCACTGTGTATCTGGTAACATCCATTCAAGCTTCTCCTGCAAATTAAATTTACTGGGCCAGATGCCCACACAGAACTTGATTTTATTTCCATCCCTGCATCCAGCCAGCCAGCCTCTTTAAATGTCAACTCTTTAAGTCATGGAAAAAGTACGAACTTTTCCCCAGGTGCTGGCTGTGTTCAGAATAGATATGGTCCCCCTTCCACCAAATCCCCCCTTTGAAAATTTTTTTCTGATCTCAGAGAGCCATATTTTTCCAACCTGCTGACAACATCTTTTCCTCTTCTCTAAAAACCTATTGTTTCCTTTATCATATTCAGATGTTTCATTCTTTCAAGATTTCTTGCTCATTTGTCCTTGGCCCCCAACACTCTCCTCTGTCTCTTTCCTTCTTCCTTACCCAAATATCTTTCTTGGCCAAGCTAACATCGAGGGGAGATAAGGGAAAGTGCTTCTCAATGCCTAAGAAACTTAGCAGTGTGCTACAGCTGGATAGATACCTATACACACACTCACGGTTACAGACCATACCTTCTCCCAGCCTAACTCAGCTTACAGATGCTCTCACTAATGAATTCACATTAAATAAGCAGAAATAGTGTTCCAGCATGCCTTTTCCCCGAGAGTATTGTCTCCTTATTTCTGTATTCCCAATCTCCCTGATTCTTGTTTAACTGCATTTCTTTTCCTCTTACTGTCATATGAATTCAGAAAAGCCATGTAGAGAGCAAGATTTTGTTCCCAAGCCAGGACCCCCGCATCAAGGACCTGCCAGATACTTTCTTGTGCCTCCAAAAGCTTACAGTGTCACAGAGCTAGACTCTCTTCAGCTTCCAGAAACAGAAGCCCACTTGTCACCAAGTTAAGAAAGCTGTAATTAAAAGGAAACGTTATAGAGTTCAGCTGTTCTGTGTTTAAACAGCCCATTGCACAGCATGCTCCTTCTCTGCGCTAAAAGGGAGAGAAGACGAAAGGAACAAAGCTAGCCCACAATCCTTTGTGGCTTTGTCACGTATCTTCACACTTCTCAGGAGACTATGATTTCAATTTGGCCCATCTTGATTTACATACTCTCTGATGTGCACACAATCTGGCTCACAGTCCCTGTCTCTTTATCCCACTGACAAACATTTGTATTGTAAAGACCACCATTACTACATACTCCAAACGATTCCTCTTTACTTCCAGTCTGACGGGAGATACTACCACCCACTTTTCCAGCTTTTCCCCTGACTTAGACTAGGAAAACTGTTTTTCTGGTAGGCAGTAAGGACTTAACCTGTCTCTGTTTATTTGCCTCACCTAATGCGTAGAGAAGAGAAAAGGTGTTCTTTGAAAGTAATCTGCTGGTGGCATAGGGTGGCACGTGGGGCCAGCTCAGCTGAAACACATCTCTGTGTTGCATGATCATGAAGACAGCCCGGGCCCTTAGTCTGTCATTGCTTCCTGAGGAATCTGGTTTCCTGACTGCTTCTAGCTTGCAAGCTTAGACCTGTCCTTCTAGAACCTCACCCCTATGGGGCCATCCCCTACTAGGGTTCCATCAAGTGTGTGTGTGCTCAGTCGTGTCCCGGCTCTCCGCAACCCATGGACTATAGCCCGCCAGGCTCCTCTGCCCATGGGATTTCCCAGGCAGGAATACTGGAGTGGGTTGCCATTTCCTCCTCCAGGGAATCTTCCCGACCCAGGGATTCATCCTGTGTCTCCTGCATGGGCAGGTGGATTCTTTACTACTGAGCCACCAGGGAAGCCCCAGGGTTCCATCAAGTAGGCAAGTTAAACTCTTTGATGGCACCCTGACTAGCATTAACCTCTCTGGGTCTTCTCTAACTCAATGGCCACATTTCTTAATCACAGAACTCTCCCCTACCCCTCCGAAGAGGGTTGTCCCATTTCTAATACAGCTCTCCCTCCATCAGGGCAACACTTGCTCAGAGTCATCAACAACATCATTTCTTATCACTGGATCCCCAACAAGCCTCTCATTTCTCCATAGCAGCCATGTGGGTCATAGGAAAACACCTGAAGAAACTTTAGGAAAATAATAAAAATCTCAAAACTGCTTCAGATATTATTGTAAGAAAATTAATTTTAAACCAGATTCTAGAAGGGATTTTCCTTCCCACCACTGTTTCTAACCTCCAGCCTGCTTCTCCTGCCTCCCATGTAAATATCCGTTTTAGCCCTGTACTGTGCTTTCTTCCTTCCAAGGCAGACAGTTATTCATGATCAAACCGCAGAAATAGTGTGAGGTATTTTCCCTCAAGTTGGGTGTGCACGCTGAACTTGAATGAACAGCTTGCAAACGATGCCATAATTCACTGAGATTCTGCTGCTCAGTGTTTGGGAAGCTTCTCCCATGGCTCGTCCCCCTTGATTGATTTTGAAATTTTGGTTACTAGCTTTACCATTGTGAGTAGAGTGGATTAGAATCAGAGCTAGGGGAAGGGTCTGCAAGTTTTTCTAAAGGGAAAGCTGTGAGATAGTCACCCCTGGGTCTCATAACCCAGAGAGACAGGTGATTATTTAAAGGAAAACTTAACTGGTTTATGGCCCAACACCATTCCAGCAGTAGCTGCTGGCTCCAACTATTTTCATTCCCATCCCATTTTTTGAAGCTTTTTTGGGACCCTCCGACTTCCAATGTTAACTTTAGAATCCAGTAGAGATCCAACACACCTCTCGTGGCTCTGTTTACTCCTTTGCACCTGTCTTGACCATAAATGGTCAAAGAGAAACGTCCCGACATGAATTCTGTTATGTGGGCTGTTCACAACCTCGCTTATGACCATCTCTGCCGCACGCCCCTGCAGCAACGCTCAGGCTGTGACTTCTCTTAATCCCCACGTTGTTGATCAGCCCAGTTGGCGGTGTCTCCCCTCCCCACCCTGTGCTGAGCCCAGCGCTGCCGCCCCAGCACACTCTGGCTTTGCATGTTGTTACTGGCTCTGAGGAAGCACATCTTCTTTAAACGCGCACTGCTAGTGAAAGCAGACTCATTCCATCTAATAGGCTCAGGCCAGATGAATTGGACGTGGGATCCGACGCAATGAAATCACCTTTCAGGCTAGAAGGGAGCCTGAGAAATGAGGCCTGGGGGAGAGAGACAGAGTCATTCATGAAGTGGGAGGCTTAAGTGGTAGGTTATGAAATTGCGGGAGGGTTGATGGTGAACTGATGGTCTAGATTCTGTGTCCCTTGTCAGAAATTCATTGTAAAACTCAGGGACGATTTGGGGGACCTGGTTTTACATGAACTCTTGGTTTTGCTAGGAGCGAAAGCCCTAGAAGTGAGCATCCTTATTGATGGATGGAGAGATACTCATAGAGTTTCTCCAGCTCACCGTGATCTGCTTTCTCCTTGTCCATCTCCCCTGATCCTTTCAAGGTTTTTGGTCTAGAGTATTTGAAACAACAAAGGTGAATGGGGAACATACAACGCACACATGCACGCACACGCAGGAAGAGAGAGAACTGCAAAGAATCACCCCCACATTGAGTATTTGATAAAAACCAACATGGGAAAAGAACTTGAAAAAGAATAGACACATGTGTATGCATAAGTGAATCACTTTGCTGTACACCTGAAACCAACATAGCGTTGTTAATCAATTACACTCCAGTATAAAAAAAGGTTTTTAAACTACCATAAAAGTAATCAAAAATCTTTTTTAAAGATACAAAAAAAAAGACTAACAATGCACACAATCGATATGGCATATGTGAACTATGTAAATTTCATGCCACGAAGCATAATGATGATGTATTTTTGCATAGGGAGGGCCCCGAGGAAAATGTGGGACTTAGGCAGTGAGGGAAAGGATATGTAATCATCCCACTGAAACAGGAAGGGAATCATTGCTTGCATATCCTCTAAGTTTCATTTTTATTTGTCTTTGGAGTAAACCAAAGTTTTATCATTTGCAGAGCTTCCATTTTACATTGACCTACAAATTTTCACTTTCTAAAATAACTGGCCCACTCTTAACCCCCACCCCGCAAAATCATGGTCCTCAGATTTAAAAAAAGTAAAAATCTTGGTAAGGAGGCATTCTAAAGATGATTTTTTAACGTGATTTAAAATATGACTTAATACCCACCAGAAATAGCTTGAGAAGTTGCTTTCTCATCTTTCCTTCTACACAGTCTGAGGCGATTTTTCATCTTTCTTTTGAAAGTTTCAATGGCAAAGTTTTTTTTTTCAGAATGTACCACTTGATAGCAAATGACTTTTCTTTGCTCATTAGGATGGTTATTCAAGACACTTGAATCAGCCATACATTTCATTTCATGTGGTTATCAACATGAAGCATTCCCTTTGAAAAAGGCATGGTGACCTAAGGCTTGCTTCTCTTTCAGCCTAGATCTCCTCCCCTTTCTCTTTATCCTGTTCTTCAAAAGACATTTGTTTTTTTCTGGAGTAGTTAACATTTAGTATTTCTCAGTAAATCAATTAAAGATATTAATTGGAAGATGACTCTCTTTTTAAATGAAATTTTCAAAAAATATATCATCTCCAAGCAATTCTCTGGTACCCCATATCTTCATAGCTTTAATTAAATGTCAAGGGCAATTATGTTCTCTCTAGCTATTAAATAATCTTAAGTGTATATGGCAGCTGCAAGCAATAAGTATTTGAAATACATATGACCAGTTTTTTTAATAAGTACACCACATTATTTATTTCATGTCATTATACATCAAATTCTAGTAATTCACATAAAATTCTTCTTCCCCTCAACTCGTATGCCCATTTCTAATTGTAATATCATAGAAATTATATATAACATTGTTCATTGATCAGCAAAATGAAATGCAGAAAACAGAAGCCAAGATTACCTTTCTAAAATATGAAATTCAGTAAACACATTGCCCTATGTGTTATAGTTAAATAAAATTACTGCCCAGGAACAAAATAATTGACATAGTGAAATTTCAAGCTAGAGTAAATAGAGCTTGTGAACATAGACTGATACTTAATTAAAATTGTTCCAGCATTTCTACCAGTATCTTCTCTCCCCCTTAAAAAAGATCTTTCATTTTGAAAAAGATCATAAGCCACTCTTTGATTCACAGAGATGAAAACATCTACAGTAATTTCAACAAAGTCTATATTGTCTTAAGCACATTAGTCATAGATTATGGATTTTACCTGGTCCAGTGGTAGAAAGTAAAGTTTCCTAAACTTTCATAGGAAATATTTTATCAGTTGTTCCATAGCTGATGTTTCCCTCTCATTCTTTCCAGATTTCATTTTGTAAATCTCCTGCAAACTTGCTGCTTTGGGCAGAGAAAGATAACTCACACTGTCAAGAAGGCAAAAAAATAATAATTTTTTTTCTATAAATATCCCAACTTACAGATAGAGAATTTTTAATATGAAATCCAATTTTGTTGCTTCTCCTTTTTTTCTAGTATTTATAACTTCATTTCTGACATCAAACTGAGGGAATCTGAACTCTAACAACCACATGTTTACCATCAATCCTGGTACAGATTTCAAAGTGCCTACTCATTTTTGTTAATAATGATTGGACTGTTTGTTTACTGAGAATGTAGTTTACTTTGGAAAAGTAAAAGGTCTACAGATTCCTAGCCCGGAAGCCACAAGGGGTTGGATGGGACTTTTGCTTTCTACATATTTTATGGGGTCAATTTAGGTTTTACTGCTCGAACATTAGTGCTGAGGGGATTTTCGGCAATACATTTTTTTGATGACATTTGTTATGCACTGTAGAGGCTATGTTTTGAAATATGAGTTAAGTTAGAAAATAAAGGGTTCATTTGAGAAGTACAAATTGAGCCACAGGGGTGCCTGTCCAGAAAAAGTGTTTCTGTATATGTGCTCCTTTTAAGACCATATGCTTCAGTACGTGTAATAACTTCTCAGATATGCTAATTTCATGTTGTTTCTGTGAACTCGTCAGGGGGCAATTTTGACAGCTCTTTTGATGCAGAGAAGGGTGTTGGGACCATTGTCATTGCAAAACCTTTGGATGCAGAGCAGAGGTCCATCTATAATATGAGTGTGGAAGTCACCGACGGGACGAATGTTGCTGTCACTCAGGTAAGATGTCAACTTATTAAACAGTGAGAATGCTGAGAAATCTGCGAAAGTCAGAGATGCAAGCAACTAAAATATATGTTGAAGTAGTAAATTATGTCCATGGGTTTTTAGTGTCTTAAAAAAAAAACAACAATTTGCAAGAACAACCTAGACAAAGGATTCTACCAACAGTACAGTTAAATCCCCCTACATACAAATGAGTTCCATTCCCAGAGCATGTTCACAAGTCCAATATGTTTGTAAGTTCAACAAAGTTAACCTAGGTACCCAACTAACATGGTCGGCTATATAGTGTGTGTTAGTCACTCAGTCATACCTAACTCTTGGCAACCCCATGAATTGTAGCCCCGCCAGGCTCCTCTGTCTGTGGAATTCTCCAGGCAAAAATATTGGAGTTGGTTGCTAATTCCTTCTCCAGGGCACCTTCCTGACCCAGGGATTGAACCTGGATCTCTCTCATTGCAGGCAGATTCTTTACCATCTGAGCCATCAGGAAATCCCCATATAGTACTCTACTGTTTGTAATACTTTTCACACAAATAATATGTAAAAAACAAACAAAAAATAAGATATTTTTGACCTTACAGTATAATACCTTGAAAGGTACAGTAGTACAATACAACAGTTGGCATACAGGGGGACATTTGCATCTTCAAAAGTTTGCAACTTGAAAATTCATATGTAGGGGCTTACTGTGTTATATAACTGAGCTGCCTCTTTCAAAAAACTATGACTATTTATACAAAAATGGGCTTCCCAGGCGGCTCTGTCTGTAAAGAATCTGCCTGCTTACCCAGGTTTGATCCCTGAGTCGGGAAGATCCCCTGGAGAAAGGAACAGCAACCCACTCCAGTATTCCTGCCTGAAGAATCCCAAGGACAGAGGAGCCTGGCAGGCTAGTCAGTCAGTGGGTCTGCACAGAGTCAGACATGACTGAGCAAGTGACACACAGATGCATGAAACAGTTACGTGTGTTTACTTCCTGATCATGTACTGCAGAATTTATCTGTTTGACCACAAAAGGAGCTTTCCTTGAATTTGCAAAGAGAAAGACATCTAGCATGGAGTTAACACACTGTGATACTCTTCACCTCTTCATGTGTTAGTCACAGAAAGTTAAAGTTGGAAAATCCCTGAATCCAAATTCATTTTACAAACTAAGAAAAGTAATATGTCCAAGGTCACATGGCTTTTATAAAAATGAGGACTGAGGGCAGGGGTCCCTGACCCTGCTCCCCGTTCCAGCCCCTCTGCCAGTGGGTGTTTGTCCTCCCTGCCTGGTGGAAGCTCTGGCTGAGGAGGCAGGGCTGTTAAACCCAGCGAAGCCTGGCCCGTTCCCAGCAGTCCTGTGTGATCCTGACTTGCACCAAGGTTGCTGACCATCACTTATACTCTGCCCCCTGAGTGCTTATGGAAGGCCACTGAGAGCAGGGAAAAGGACAAGAATCCCTGGGTGAGACTCACACTGTATTAGATACCAGCATGAAGCAGGTTTACCCTAAACCTGGGTTTGGTTTTTCTTGTGTTTTGTATTTTAGTACCGGAGACCCTCGGCCGGCCCTGGCAGAGAACAGGCGCACACACGTAGCCTGTAACCCCTCCTACCCTCTTTGTGTCTCTCTCATGTCCCCATGACCCCAGAAACCATCACTAACTGATTGAGGTTTGTTTTTTTGTTGTTTTCCTCATGAGCCCAGGTGCAGCCTCAGAATCCTTCTCAACACAATGCTTCAGGTGCTGTGGATGAAATGTTTGCCAACCCTGAAGTCAGCGTATTGATTTCTTAAGCTGATTTATTTAAAACATGATGTAAGCTTTGGTAACAACATGGTTTGTTAAAGGGGCGAGTTTTTAAAAAGTGTTTCATGTGCTTGCCAGCTATCTCTGAATCTGAAGCTGTTTCAAAAACATGATGAGATTCTTTCCTTTGAGTCTATTTGTAATTGTAAAGTGGTGAAGTTTGAACGAAGCAGTAGGGCAGGTTTTGTTGTTCTTCAGTCGGTCAGTTGTGTCCAGCTCTTTGCGACCCCATGGACGACAGCACTCCAGGCTCTTCTGTCCTTCACTCACCCTGAGTTTGCTCAGATTCATGTCTGATGATTCAAGGACGCTGTCTAACCATCTCATCTTCTGCTGGTTGGTTTCAGTACAACGCTTTTCCTTTTCTTCATTCCAATAAACTGAAACCCAAAAAGGGGACATGACAGGCACTGATGAGGCAGCCAGTGTGTATCAGCTCCGATCCCTCCACCAGTGTTCTTTCCTAAGGTGAACCCAAGACCCTGTTTGTCCAAGAGAATCCCCTTTACACCTACTGCACTGATGAAATCATCAACAGCACCCCAGTTCAGTTCAGTTCAGTTCAGTCTCTCAGCCGTGTCGACTCTTTGCGACCCCATGAATCGCAGCACACCAGGCCTCCCTGTCCATCACCAACTCCTGGAGTTCACTCAGACTCACGTCCATCGAGTCCGTGATGCCATCCAGCCATCTCATCCTCTGTCCTCCCCTTTTCCTCCTGCCCCCAATCCCTCCCAGCATCAGAGTCTTTCCCAATGAGTCAACTCTTCTCATGAGGTGGCCAAAGTACTGGAGTTTCAGCTTTAGCATCATTCCTTCCAAAGAAATCCCAGGGTTGATCTCCTTCAGAATGGACTGGTTGGATCTCCTTGCAGTTCAAGGGACTCTCAAGAGTCGTCTCCAACACCACAGTTCAAAAGCATCAATTCTTCGGCGCTCACCCTTCTTCACAGTCAACTTTCACACCCATACACGACTACTGGAAAAACCATAGCCTTGACTAGACGGACCTTAGTCGGCAAAGTAATGTCTCTGCTTTTGAATATGCTATCTAAGTTGGTCATAACTATTCTTCCAAGGAGTAAGCGTCTTTTAATTTCATGGCTGCAATCACCATCTGCAGTGATTTTGGAGCCCCCAAAAATGAAGTCTGACACTGTTTCCACTGTTTCCCCATCTATTTCCTATGAAGTGATGGGACCGGATGCCCTGATCTTTGTTTTCTAAATGTTGAGCTTTAAGTGAACATCTTCACTCTCCTCTTTCACTTTCATCAAGAGGCTCTTTAGTTCCTCTTCACTTTTTGCCATAAGGGTGGTGTCATCTGCATATCTGAGGTTATTGATATTTCTCCTGGCAATCTTGTTTCCAGCTTGTGCTACTTCCAGCCCAGCGTTTCTCATGATATACTCTGCATGTAAGTTAAATAAGCAGGGTGACAATATACAGCCTTGACGTACTCCTTTTCCTATTTGGAACCAGTCTGTTGTTCCATGTCCAGTTCTAACTGTTGCTTCCTGGCCTGCATATAGGTTTCTCAAGAGGTAGGTCAGGTGGTCTGGTATTCCCATCTCTTTCAGAATTTTCCACAGTTTATTGTGATCCACACAGTCAAAGGCGTTGGCATAGTCAATAAAGCAGAAATAGATGTTTTTTCTGGAACTTTCTTGCTTTTTCCATGATCCAGCAGATGTTGGCATTTGATCTCTGGTTCCTCTGCCTATTCTAAAATCAGCCTGAACATCTGGAAGTTCACGGTTCACGTATTGCTAACGCCTGGCTTGGAGAATTTTGAGCATTACTTTACTAGTGTGTGAGATGAGTGCAATTGTGTGGTAGTTTGAGCATTCTTTGGCATTGCCTTTCTTTGGGATTGGAATGAAAACTGACCTTTTTCAGTCCTGTGGCCACTGCTGAGTTTTCCAAATGTTCTGGCATATTGAGTGCAGCACTTGGACAGCATCATCTTTCAGGATTTGAAATAGCTCAACTGGAATTCCATCACCTCCACTAGCTTTGTTCGTAATGATGCTTTCTAAGGCCCACTTGAATTGACATTCAGGATGTCTGGCTTTAGATGAGTGATCACACCATCGTGATTATCCGGGTCGTGAAGGTCTTTTTTATATAGTTCTTCTGTGTATTCTTGCCACCTCTTCTTAATCTCTTCTGCTTCTGTTAGGTCCATACCATTTCTGTCCTTTATCGAGCCCATCTTTGCATGAAATGTTCCCTTGGTATCTCTAATTTTCTTGAAGAGATCTCTAGTCTTTCCCATTCTGTTCTTTTCCTCTATTTCTTTGCATTGATCGCTGAGGAAGGCTTTCTTATCTCTTCTTGCTACTCTTTGAAACTCTGCATTCAGATGTTTATATCTTTCCTTTTCTCCTTTGCTTTTCACTTCTCTTCTTTTCACAGCTATTTGTAAGGCCTCCCCAGACAGCCATTTTGCTTTTACGCATTTCTTTTCCATTTCTTTTGGTCTTAATCTCTGTCTCCTGTACAATGTCAGGAACCTCAGTCCATAGTTCATCAGGCACTCTATCTATCAGATCTGGGCCCTTAAATCTATTTCTCACTTCCACTGTATAATCATAAGGGATTTGATTTAGGTCATACCCCAATGGTCTAGTGGTCTTCCCTACTTTCTTCAATTTCAGTCTGAATTTGGCAATAAGGAGTTCATGATCTGAGCCACAGTCAACTCCTGGTCTTGTTTTTGTTGACTGTATAGAGCTTCTCCATCTTTGGCTGCAAAGAATATAATCAGTCTGATTTTGGTGTTGACCATCTGGTGATGTCCATGTGTAGAGCCTTCTCTTGTGTTGTTGGAAGAGGGTGTTTGCTATGACCAGGGCATTTTCTTGGCAAACTTTATTAGTCTTTGCCCTGCTTCATTCCATATTCCAAGGCCAAATTTGCCTGTTACTCCAGGTGTTTCTTGACTTCCTACTTTTGCATCCCAGTCCCCTATAATGAAAAGGACATCTTTTTGGGGTGTTAGTTCTAGAAGGTCTTGTAGGTCTTTATAGAACTGTTCAACTTCAGCTTCTTCAGCGTTACTGGTTGGGGCATAGACTTGGATTACTGTGATATTGAATGGTTTGCCTTGGAAATGAACAGAGATCATTCTGTCGTTTTTGAGATTGCATCCAAGTACTGCATTTCAGACTCTTTTTTTGACCATGATGGCTACTCCATTTCTTCTGAGGGATTCCTGCCTGCAGTAGTAGATATAATGGTCATCTGAGTTAAATTCACCCATTCCAGTCCATTTTAGTTTGCTGATTCCTAGAATGTCAACGTTCACTCTTGCCATCTCTTGTTTGACCACTTCCAATTTGCCTTAATTTATGGACCTGACCTTCCAGGTTCCTATGCAATATTGCTCTTTACAGTATTGGACCTTGCTTCTATCACCAGTCACATCCACAGCTGGGTATTGTTTTTGCTTTGGCTCCATCCCTTCATTCTTTCTGGAGTTATTTCTCCAGTTATCTCCAGTAGCATATTGGGCACCTACTGACCTGGGGAGTTCCTCTTTCAGTATCCTATCATTTTGCCTTTTATACTGTTCATGGGGTTCTCAAGGCAAGAATACTGAAGCAGTTTGCCATTCCCTTTTCCAGTGGACCACATTCTGTCAGACCTCTCCACCATGACCCGCCTGTCTTGGGTGGCCCCACATGACATGGCTTAGTTTCATTGAGTTAGACAAGGCTGTGGTCCTAGTGTGATTAGATTGACTAGTTTTCTGTGAGTATGGTTTCAGTGTGTCTGCCCTCTGATGCCCTCTTGCAACACCTACTGTCTTACTGGGGTTTCTCTTACCTTGGACGAGGGATATCTCCTCACCGCTGCCCCTCCTGACCTTGAATGTGGAATAGCTCCTCTAGGCCTAGAGAAACAGCACCCCATTCACACTCAAAGTGGCCCCAGTTGGAATAATAAGCTATGTGGTCACCCTACCTAAATCCAGACTGCTTCAGAGTATCTTCAAAAGATAGTGAGAACTGAAAGGGGCCCAGGATTGAGATCCTGCAAGTATCACACACTCTAAAGACTAATTAACAACCCATGTGTAGTATTGCTAAGTCTTTAGTGCTAATTCACTTTAAATGAGAATTTAGAGTTTTTAAATTAGACATGGCTAACCATGTCTTAGCATTTCCAACTTCAACTCCTTAGCACCACTTAAAAACATAAGATGTATTTGAATAAAATACAAATAAAGCATGAAACCCTATTCATTACATACTTGTCTCTAGAGTTTTGGAACGGTTGAATTAAATGGTGATTCATTGTGCCCAGAATGTTATAGATACATGTTAAATATTTCACAGTGAATTAATGAATAGTAGATGTTACATTTTCAGTGGGGTCTGGGTGGCAGGTATGCTGGATATCCAGAGAACACAACTAATTCTTGTTGACCTAAAACAAAAGTTAGCTAGAAACTTTATTTCAGAATTTCAGTAGGAAGAAACCAAATGATAAATCACTCAGTAGCATCTACTCCATGAATATTTCTTGAGTTAATGCCATGTGTAGGGAGCTTACTACCTGCCTGAAGTCAGAGTGGTTCAGAGTTTTAAATCCAGATGACTGATGTGCATCTAGTTTTTAAAAAGTTAATTGAGAGAATGTGTTATAAGCCTTTGAATGGGCACATTGTTCACATCCTGCTTTTGTTGATCTTACTTCAGACCAGTGTACAGTTAGACCAGTGTACAGAGACAGTTAGACTGTCTCTAGGGCAGTTCCCTGATGGTTCAGATGGTAAAGGATCCGCCTCCAATGCAGGAGACCCAGGTTCGATCCCTGAGTCAAAAAATCCCTGGAGAAGGGAATGGCAACCCACTCGAGTATCCTGGCCTGGAGAATTCCGTGGATAGAGGAGCCTGGCAGGCTACAGTCCATGAGGTTGCAAAGAGTCAGACATGACTGAGTGACTTGCAGTTTCACTTTTCACTAGGGCAGTTCAAAAATTAGAGCGTTGGGGCAAACTTAGTGGTTCCCCTTGGCAAGGCCAAGCTCACTAGGTTACTAAAGGGTATCAAGAGATTTTCTTATCAAAAGTTTCCAAGTTACTCTGTCTCCAGGGCCATGAGCTTCTTCTTTAAAAAAAAAAAAAAAAAAAGTATTTATTTATTTGGCCTCACCAGGTCTTAGTCGTGGCATACAAACTCTTGTGTTTTTTTTTTTTTTGGTTTTTTTTTTGAGGCATACAAACTCTTACCTGTGGCATGTGAGATCTTGTTCCCCGACTGGGGATTGAGCCTGGGGCCCCTGCATTGGGAGCTTAGAGTCTTAGCCACTGGACCTCCAGGGAAGCCGTGGGCTTCTTAAGAAGTGAGAACAGTGTTCAAGGTACATATTTGTGTGACATCATTCTTACCATCAGAAAACCAGTACTCTGTCTCTCCGGCTGTATTCGGGATGAAGACCTCTCCAGCCTCTGCCGTTCAGGCCTCTGCCCACATGAGCCACGGCTCCTGGTGGTGCCTACAGGGGCAGTTTCTGGCTTAGTCACAGCCCTCAATATCAAGGACGTTTTTACAAGAAGGATATTTGAGGAAAAGAAAAGCATTCTAGATTTCTTTAAGCAACTGCTAAAGCACGCTCAAACCCATGACCCAAGGCAACTTAATGACTTACCATCAAACGGAGATTCTTCACCCTGTAACTAAAATGTCCTGTAGTCCCAAAACACCTGTTCAGTTTCTTTAGGGAAATTTTCTCTACTTTGTTCCTTTGGAGCCATAAAACATGGTATGACAAGGGCTTCAAATCAGCCATAAACAACCTGTTGAGTTTCACTTCACAAACGTCAAATAAATCAGAGCCTCAGGGACCTCTGTGTCTACATGAAAGCCCTCCCTTCATCTGCGGTTTTGTCCTGTTCTCCCAGGATTCTTGTGCCTCAGAGCTACAATATCTGGTGACGAATAAACATCTTTTTCTCTCTGAGATTCTCCAGCACAAATACAGAATGTAAAAAGGTGCTGTCGACTTCAAGTTATAAAGACTCAGATGTACTAAACAAAAGAACAAAGCATCCTCTTTACAAAAACCTCCTGCCAAGATGGACAAGGGCCTCTGTATAAAAGAGGTGTTGATTTTATGTGTTAAAAAGTGCTGATATTATTGTGCTGTATGTAATATAGCATGTGTGCTCAGAAGCTCAGTTGTATCCCACTCTTTGTGACTCCATGGACTGTAGCTCACCAGGCTCCTCTGTCCATGGGATTCTCCAGGCAAGAATACTAGGCTGGTACCATTCCCTTCTCTTGTGGGATGGCTACCTTTGATGGCTCTTTGACAGTCTTCTCTTTGCCTATAACCAGCTACCAATTTTTAGTGCTGTCTGTATTCCAAAATTATCCCAAGTTTAAAGAACTGACTTCCAATTTCTACACATAAAATATTGTGGAATGGTAGCAAATAATTCATGACTGGCACCAGAAATAGCCTTCATTGCTATAGACCAGAGCATGAATAATGATGAATGGAGAAATTTAAAACCTTCACCCTAGTTCCAGCTGTGTTCCTTCTGTCCACACCCCCTCCCAGCTTCCGCATCCAGCTGACTCCAACAAGCCAATGCAAACCAGAACTTAGTTGTCAGGATGTCCCTGGGGGTCCAGTGGTTAAGACTTTGCCTTCCAATCCAATGGGTGCAGGTTGGATCTCCAGTCAGGGGGCTAAGCTCCAACATGCCTTGCAGCCAAAAAACAAAAGCAAAGAAACAAAAAGTAATCAATATAATAACAAATTCGATAAAGATTTTTAAAATGGTCTACATTAAAAAAGAATCTAGTGCAAACAAACTAAACTCTCCAAGACAGTTTGTTGGAAACTATCCAACAGGTCCTGAAACTCATGAAAATGTGTTGATAAATTTTTGTATGCTTGTACATATTTGCAGAGAGTAGCTCCTCAGTATTAATTGGGTTTTTTAAGGGATAGTTGCCCTAAAAATGGTTAAGGTAAATTAACTCCTCAACACTTTCATTACTGGGAAACTCTAGTTAAAAATTTCAACATGCAACCACCCAGACTTCCTAGGAAACACACATTGTGTGTGCAACCCCATGGACCATAGCACACTGGGCTCCTCTGTTCATGGATTTTTTAGGCAAGAAATACTGGAGTGGTTTGCCATTTCCTCCACCAGGGGATCCTCCTGACCCAGGGATCAAAACTGCATCTCCTGCGTCTCCTGCATTGACAGGCAGATTCTTTACCACTCAGCAACCAGGGAAGCACACATACCTGAGGGAGTTACTGGCTTTGTAATACCTTCTTGCTCTGGTGATGGGGCTGGCTCTTGCCATACTATTTCAAAGCACTATCATTCTGAGTTAAGAAAGAATCAGTTTGCTTACCAAAGCCCTGAATAGTGATAGCCCATGGTGAACAGGGTCAGATTCATGATCTTCGAAGAAGATGCAGCGCTGGGACCAAGGGTCAGGCTTGATGACTCAAGCCTGTAGTAGAGTTTTATTAAAGTATAAAATGGCACAGAGAAAGCTTCTGACATAGACACCAGAAGGGGGATGGAGAGTGCCCCCTCGCTAGTCTATGCTAGGGAGTTATATACTTTTTAATTAGCTATTACAGTAAATCAAAAGAGTGTCTCAAGGTTGTAAAGATCTTAAAGACTAGAGATCTCTTCAAGAAAATTAGAGACACCAAGGGAACATTTCATGCAAAAATGGGCTCGATAAAGGACAGAAATGGTCTGGACCTAACAGAAGCAGAAGATATTAAGAAGAGGTGGCAAGAATGCCCTGAAGAACTGTACAAAAAAGATCTCACAACCCAGATAATCACGATGGTGTGATCACTCACCTAGAACCAGACATCCTGAAATGTGAATTCAGAGGGCCTTAGAAAGCATCACTACGAACAAAGCTAGTGGAGGTGATGGAATTCCAGTTGAGCTATTTCAAATCCTGAAAGATGATGCTGTCCAAGTGCTGCACTCAATATGCCAGCAAATGTGGAAAACTCAGCAGTGGCCATAGGACTGGAAAAGGTCAGTTTTCATTCCAATCCCAAAGAAAGGCAATGCCAAAGAATCCTCAAACTACCACACAATTGCACTCATCTCACATGCTAGTAAAGTAATGCTCAAAATTCTCCAAGCCAGGCTTCAGCAGTACGTGAACTGTGAACTTCCAGATGTTCAAGCTGGTTTTAGAAAAGGCAGAGGAACCAGAGATCAAATTGCCAACATCCACTGGATCATCAAAAAAGCAAGAGAGTTCCAAAAAAACATCTATTTCTGCTTTATTGACTATGCCAACGCCTTTGACTGTGTGGATCACAATAAACTGTGGAAAATTCTGAAAGAGATGGGAATACCAGACCACTTGACTTGCCTCTTGAGAAATCTGTATGCAGGCCAGGAAGCAACAGTTAGAACTGGATATGGAACGACAGACTGGTTCGAAACAAGAAAAGGAGGACATCAAGGCTGTATATTGTCACCTTGCTTATTTAACTTCTATGCAGAGTACATCATGAGAAATGCTGGACTGGAAGAAACACAAGCTGGAATCAAGATTGCCAAGAGAAATATCAATAACCTCAGATATGCAGATGACACCACCCTTATGGCAGAAAGTGAAGAGGAACTAAAGAGCCTCTTGATGAAAGTGAAAAAGGAGAGTGAAAAAGTTGGCTTAAACCTCAACATTCAGAAAACGAAGATCATGGCATCTGGTCCCATCACTCCATGGGAAATAGATGGGGAAACAGTGGAAACAGTGTCAGACTTTATTTTGGGGGGCTCCAAAATCACTGCAGATGGTGACTGCAGCCATGAAATCAAAAGACACTTACTCCTTGGAAGAATAGTTATGACCAACCTAGATAGCATATTCAAAAGCAGAGACATTACTTTGCCAACAAAGGTCCATCTAGTCAAGGCTATGGTTTTTCCTGTGGTCATGTATGGATGTGAGTGTTGGACTGTGAAGAAAGCTGAGTGCTGAAGAATTGATGTGTTTGAACTGTGGTGTTGGAGAAGACTCTTGAGAATCCCTTGGACTGCAAGGAGATCCAACCAGTCCATTCTGAAAGAGATCAGCCCTGGGATTTCTTTGGAAGGAATGATGCTAAAGCTGAAACTCCAATACTTTGGCCACCTCATGCGAAGAGTTGGCTCATTGGAAAATACTCTGATGCTTGGAGGGATTGGGGCAGGAAGAGAAGGGGAGGACAGAGGATGAGATGGCTGGATGGCATCACTGACTGGATGGACGTGAGTCTGAGTGAACTCCAGGAGTTGCTGATAGATAGGGAGGCCTGGCATGCTGCAATTCATGGTGTTGCCAAGAGTCGGACACGACTGAGGGACTGAACTGAACTGAGAGGACTCTTATAATTTATGTTTTAAGAAAAGAGGATTAGCCAGAAGGCTTTCAGGAAGGAGAAACTGTCCTCAAGAAGGATACATTGTTGTTATATAATCCTTAGTACAGAGTTTAAACTGAGTTGTTTGTTTAAACAACAACAGTTCTGCGCTTAAAGATAAAAACGTTTTATGTGACTAAGACTAAGGAATGTAGAGGGGAAAAAAAGACATCTTTCCTCCTCCTTGAGAATTCCAGATCCCTGTCTACTCTTGGAGAGCTCCAGATCCCTCTCTCCTCCTCACAGACCCCAGACTTCTTATCAACCTGCCTAGGAATTCACTTTCTCAGTAACAAATAGGAAGTTAGCTCGCTTGAAGAAATTTTTAAAAAATAGAAACATTCTGTAAAAAAAAAAGGCAGGGCGGGGGAGGTGGGTGTGGTATTCTTCAGCATTATGGAAGTGTTCCCCACTTTGATGCCATGCCAGGCCAGAGGTGAACAGAGGGGTCTGGCCTGGCAGAGAATGACGAGAGGATTAGGAGAAGGGGGGCCTCCTGGCTGGTGGGAAGGTGAGGCATCACAGGAACACTGGCTGCTGTAACAGGGGAAGGAGGAACATCAGGTGGAACCGGAGGCTCATAAGGAGCAGAAATAATGAGCTGCTGAGAAGGATGACGTTACTGTCCATACGTACAAGAGCACTACAGATCCGTGTGAAGAGAGAGTCTATTCTTAGCACCCAGACTGTGGTCTCTACACACCATTTTCCATGGGAAGAAACCAGGATTCCTCGTAGAACTAGCTGATTCCAGGTCTGCGACAGAAGTCTCGGCATCTTATCCTGCCAGGAAAGGCTAGTGGAATGTTGTTTGATGGTAACAAGAGACAGTTCAAGCTGCATTCCACTAGTTAAAGATGGAAATGTTTGAGCATCAAAAAGAATTACGATTACAATGGACTGAAACATATGAAATAGATAAAACCTGTGTTTATACTATAATCAAAAACAAACAAACTCATTTAACTCTGACAATCCCTCCATGAGGCAGGTGCTATTTGCATTGAGCAGAATGTACCACCACCCCACACCCAAGGTGCCTGTGCCCTCCCAGCCTTTAGAATTTGTAAATATGTCATTCCATGGCAAAGGGGGCACTGCAGATGTGATTAAGCTTACAGATCTTAGCTTGTGAGACTCACCTGGATGACTCGGATGGGTGCAGTCTAATCGCATGAGCCCTTAGGCAGACAATCCTGTCCAGCTGAAGCTGGAAGCAATGCAGCAAAATGAGAAACCAGAGATGTCCGAATGGGAGAGGATTTGAAATATTATTGCTAGTCTGAATAACTAGTTGCTCAATCATGTCCAACTCTTTGTGATCCCATGGACTATAGCCTACCAGACTCCTCCATCCATGGAATTTTCCAGGCAAAAGTACTGGAATGAATTGTCATTTCCTTCTCCAGGGGATCTTCCCAACCCAGGGATCAAACCCAGGTCTCCCATATTGTAGGCAGACGCTTTAACCTCTGAGCCTCCAGGGAAGCCCCCGTCTGAATATGGAAGATGTACCAAGCCAGGAAGGGAGGCAGCCTCTCGGATCCTGCTGAAAGCCAGCAAGGAGGCAGGGACCACAGGCCTAGAACCTCAAGAAACTGAGCACAGCCAACAACCTGAGTGACCTTCGAACTGGCTCATCCTCAGACCTTCCAGAAGGGGACACAGCTCTGAGGACCCCTTGATTTGGGGCTTGTGAGACTCTAAGCCATACCACACCCCAACATCTGACCTGAAGAACTATGAATAATAAATGAGTATTGTTTTAAACTGATAAAACTGTGATGATTTATGTTGGAAATAGGAAAATAATCCCCTATTGTTATCCCCATTTTACAGATAAAGAAACAAGAAAAACAGCTTTAAGTAACTTCAGTATACAATGGTTCAGATATAGGTAGTTGGATTTCAGAACCTGTTCTGTGTTCTCAACCATTATACTGTGATGCCTCTCAAAAGGAAGATGATGTCTTTGCTAATTATTCTAAGGCAGGAAGAGACACTCAATTGGCTCTGCTGTTACGAGGGGGGACACTTTTAAAGATGACTGCCTGGTAAACATGGCACTACCTTTGGCCATTAGACTGTCTTATAGCCAGTCATGTATGCTAGGAAGAGAGCAAAATATGTCAACCACCCCATGGCCCTGCTTTCTACCCACTGAGCTTACGGGCCACAGAGACACACATTAGCAAGGAAGAGAAAGGAGAAGTTCTTAACAGTTTTTTCCATGCATCTACCAAACACATATGAACTGCTGTATCTTCATAGGGAAGTGAAGTGAAGTGGTAGTCACACAGTGGTGTCCAATTCTCTGCAACCCCATGGACTGTAGCCAGCCAGGCTCCTCTGTCCATGGGATTCTCCAGGCAAGAACACTGGAATGGGTTGCCATTATCTTCATAGTAGGTTTAAACAAATCTAGAGCCTGCCTCAGTATCTTCAATTTTCTTGAAGAGATCTCTAGTCTTTCCCATTCTATTGTTTTCCTCTATTTCTTTGCACTGATCACTGAGGAAGGCTTTCTTATCTCTCCTTGCTATTCTTTGGAACTGTACATTCAAATGGATATATCTTTCCTTTTCTCCTTTGTCTTTTGCTTCTCTTCTTTTCTCAGCTATTTTTAAGACCTCCTTGGACAACCATTTTGCCTTTTTGGATTTCTTTTTATTGGGGATGGTTTTGATCACCACCTCCTGTACAATATTACAAACCTCCATCCGTAGTTCTTCAGGCACTCTCTCTATCAGATCTCATGCCTTGAATCTATTTGTTACTTCCACTGTACAGTCGTTAAGGGATTTGATTTAGGTCGTACCTTAATGGTCTAGTGGTTTTCCCCACTTTCTTCAATTTAAGTCTGAATTTTGCAATAAGGAGCTCATGGTCTGAACCACAGGCAGCTCCTCGTCTTGTTTTTGCTGGCTGTATAGAGCTTCTCCATCTCGGCTGCAAAGACTATAATCAATCTAATTTCAATATTAACGATCTGGTGATGACCATGTGTAGAGTCTTCTCCTGTGTTGTTGAAAGAGGGTGTTTTTATGACAGTGCATTCTCTTGGCAAGTCTGTTAGCCTTTGCCCTGCTTTATTCTGTACTCCAAGGCCAAACTTGCCTGTTACTCCAGGTATCTCTTGACTTCCTACTTTTGCATTCCAGTCCCCTGTGATGAAACAGACATCCCTTTTTGGTGTTAGTTCTAGAAGGTCTCGTAGGTCTTCAAAGAACCGTTTAACTTCACCTTCTTCAGCATTCCCTGGTGGCTCAGATGGTAAAGTGTTTGCCTGCAATGCAGGAGACCTGGGTTTGATCCCCGGGTTTGGAAGATCCCCTAGAATGACAAGCCACTCCAGTGCCCTTGCCTATAAAATTCCATGGATGGAGGAGCTTGGTGGGCTTCAGTCCATGGGGTCGCAAAGAGTCAGACATGACTGAGCGACTTCACTTTCACTTTTCTTTCTTCAGCATTACTGGTTGGGGCACAGACTTGGATTACTGTGATATTCAATGGTTTGACTTGGAAACAAACAGAGATCATTCTGTTGTTTTTGAGAGTGCACCCAAGTACTGTATTTTGGTCTCTTGTTGACTCTGAGGGCTACTCCATTTCTTCTAAGGGATTCTTGCCCACAATAGTAGATATAATGGTCATCTGAATTAAATTCACCCATTCCAGTCCATTTTAGTTCATTGATTCCTAAAATGTCAATGTTCACTCTTGACATCTCCTGTTTTACCACTTCCAATTTACCTTCATTCATGGACCTAACATTCCAGGTTCCTATGCAATATTGTTCTTTATAGCCTCAGACTTTACTTCCATCACAAGTCACATCCACAAATGGGCATTGTTTTCTCTTTGGCTCAGCCTTTTTATTCTTTCTGGAGCTGTTTCTGTACTCTTCTCCAGTAATTCGGGCACCTACTGACCTGGGGAGCTCATCTTTTGGTGTCATCTTTTTGCCTTTCCATACTGTTCATGGGGTTCTCAAGGCAAGAATACTGAAGTGGTTTGCCGTTCCCTTCTCCAGTGGACCACATTGTGTCAGAACTGTCTACAATGACCCATGCATCTTGGGTGGCCCTACATGGCATGGCTCATAGTTTCATTGAGTTAGAAAAAGCTGTGATCCAAGTATTGTTTGGTTAGTTTTCTGTAACTGTGGTTTTCATTCTGTCTGCCCTCTGGTGGATAAAGATAAGAGGCTTGTGGAAACTTTCTGATGGGAGGGACTGGCTGTAGGAGAATCTGAGTCTTGCTCTGGGCAGGCCCATGCTCAGTAAATTTTTAATCCAATTTTCTGTTGATAGGTGGGGCTATGTTCCCTACCTATAGTTTGGCCTGAGGGGTGATGGCAGGAATAGTGACCTCCTTCAAAAGGGCTTATGCCAGGACTGTTGTACTCAGTGCCCCTGACCCTACCGCAGGCCACTGTCGACCTACGCCTTTGCCAGAGATTCCTGGACGCTCGCAGGCAAGTCTGGCTTAGTCTCTTGTGGGGCACAATAAAGGACAGAAATGGTATGGACCTAACAGAAGCAGAAGATATTAAGAAGAGGTGGCAACAGTACACAGAAGAACTATACAAGAAAGATCTTAATGACCCAGATAACCATGATGGTGTGATCACTCACCTAGAGCCAGACATCCTGGAATGTGAAGTCAAGGGGGCCTTAGGTAGCATCATTACAAATAAAGCTAGTGGAGGTGATGAAATTCCAGCTGAGCTATGTAAAATCCTAAAAGATGATGTTAAAATGTTGTACTCACTCTGCCAGCAAATTTAGAAACCTCAGCAGTGACCACAGGACTGGAAAAGATCAGTTTTCATTCCAGTCGCAAAGAAAAGCAATGCCAAAGAATGTTCAAACTACCGCACGATTGCACTCATCTCATACACTAGCAAAGTAATGCTCAAAATTCTTCAAGCCAGGCTTCAACAGTACATGAACCAAGAACTCCCAGATGTTCAAGCTGGTTTTAGAAAAGGCAGAGGAACCAAAGACCAAATTGCCAACATTTGTTGGATCATAGAAAAAGCAAGAGAAATCCAGAAGAACATCTACTTCTGCTTCACTGACTATGCTAAAGCCTTTGACTGTATGGATCATAACAGAGTGGAAAATTCTTCAAGAGATGGGAATACCAGACCGCTTGACCTGCCTCCTGAGAGGTTTGTATGCAGGTCAAGGAGCAACAGTTAGAACTAGACAAGGAAAAAAGACTGGTTCCAAATCAGGAAAGGAGTACGTCAAGGCTGTATATTATCCCCCTGCTTATGTAACTTATATCCAGAGTACATCATGAGAAATGCTGGACTGGATGAAGCACAAGCTAGAATCAAGATTGCCAGGAGAAATATCAATAATCTCAGATATGCAGATGACACCTCCCTTATAGCAGAAAGCGAAGAGGAGCTAAAGAGCCTCTTGACGAAAGTGAAAGAGGAGACTGGAAAAACTTCCTTAAAACTCAACATTCATAGAACTAAAATCATGGCATCCAGTCCCATCACTTTATGGCAAATAGATGGTGAAACAGTGGAAACAGTGAGAGACTTTATTTTGGGCTCCAGAATCACTGCAGATGGTGATTGCAGTCATGAGATTTAAAAATATTTGCTCCTTGAAGAAAAGCTATGACCAACCTAGACAGTATATTAAGAAACAGACATTACTTTGCCGACAAAGGTCTGTCTAGTCAAAACTATGTTTTTTCCAGTGAGAGTTGGATCATAAAGAGGCTGAGCAGCAAAGAAATGATGCTTTTGAACTGTGGTGCTGGAGAAGACTTGAGCGTCCCTTGGATTGCAAGGAGATCCAACCAGTCAATCCTAAAGGAAATCAGTCCTGAATACTCATTAGAAGGATTGATACTGAAGCTGACATTCCAATACTTTGGCCACCTGATGCGAAGAACTGGACTCATTGGAAAAGACTCTGATGCTGGGAAAGATTGATGGCAGGAGGAGAAGGGGACGACAGAAGATGAGATGCTTGGATGTCATCACCAACTCAGTGGACATGAATTTCAGTAAACTCTGGGAGATGGTGGAGAACAGGGAAGGCTGACATGCTGCAGCACATGGGGTCACAAAGAGTTGGACACAATTGAGTGACTGAACAGCAACAAACAACAAAACTCGCTTTACAGTGTTGTTTGGTTTCTGCCATACATCAACATGAATCAGCCCCAGGTACACATTTGCTCCCTCCCTCTTGAGCCTCCCCCTACCTCCCACCCCAACCTGCCCCTCTAGGTCGTTGCAGACCACCAGGTTGAGCTCTCCATGTTATACAGCAACTTCCCATTAGCCATCCATTTTACATGTGGTGATGCATGTATTTCAGTGCTTCTCTCTCAGTTCTTCTTGCCTTCTCCTGCTACAGCTTGTGATCTTATAACCTCTGTGTTGGTGATGGACAGAGCAGCCAGCCGTGCTACAGTTCATAGGGTCACAGAGAGTCAGATACGACTGAGGGACTGAACTGAACTGAACTGAGAGCCTGCCTCTCCTAAAAGACAAATGGATAAAAATTGATAGTAATATATAATATTTGCACAATTAATTAGCATCATTCTAAGTTTCATTTGCCTGACATCCTGGGAGTAGTTAAATCAAGTTTTATCATGACATTGATTTTCCAGTGAGAAACTGAGGCACAGACAGGTTAGGTGGTTGCCCTAGGTGGACACAAGTAAAGAGGTATCGTACAAGCCCAGTTCTTCCTACTCAAAATCAGGTACCATCTCAGGAACTTTCCTCTACATATCTATATATGCAAAGTATACTGGGTAATTCATTAGGGGAAGCATTTTGTCTAGTGGAAGGAGCACTGACCTTAAATCAGGTGACCCTTGTTCAAAGTCCACCCTAAACCAGTTTCTTACCACAGAAGGGAGCCTCGTCTCTGTGAGACTCAGTTTCTCTGGCATAATGGGAATAAGATCTTACATACTTCATGGGTTATTGTTAAGAATAAAATAAGGTACTATGAGGTATCTTGAGATCTGTGACCTGCCAGACACAGGTAGGTTTTATTATAATTTTTTCTCAACTTAAAATTGAATAATATACCTACTAGCCATAAAATGTGTGGGGGCTTTTATTGTTATTTGTGAAAGGCAGCAGAGATATGCACGCCCAAATAATAATCTCAAAATTACACTGATTTGATTCAGGGACTCGTGATATGTGCTTTTGTGGTTTTAATATGCTTTCCTTATTTGAGTCCTGCTTTGATTTATAAAGATATGAAAATCAGCTTGTGTTTGTTTGCTCCACAGCCAAACCTGAGATTAAAAGTCTCTTTCAGATCATCCCCACATTTCTTAAGCCCCACAAAGCAGTTAATTGAAATTGACCGCTAAGTCTTCCTGCCAGCAGGTCTGTGCTCTCTGGGGCTGGGAGGTCCATGATGTGCATTCTTAGGTTAGCCTTGCCCATGACAACCACAGGGATTCCATTCCTCTTTTATCTCTAGGTGATATTGGGAGTTCCTGATTGGCCTCCCTTGAAAAGAATGGCTCAGATGGTAAAGAATCTGCCTGCAATGCAGGAGATCTGGGTTCCGTCCCTGGGTTGGGAAGATCCCCTGGCCAAGAGAATGGCTACCCACTCCAGTATTCTTGCCTGGGAAATCCTATGGACAGAGAAGCCTGACAGGCTACAGTCCATGGGGTTGCAAAGAGTCAGATGTGACTGAACGACTAACACTTTTACTTTTCACCTTAAAGGTTTGAACTTTGTCTTAGCCTTTTCCTCCAACTTGCACCTGCTTAAAAGGGGGTGGAGGGTAGAAACAGATCGCTTTTGTTAATGCTGCTTCGGGGCTTCCCTGGTAGCTCAGTTGTAGAGAATCTGCCTGCCAATGCTGGGGTCTCCGGTTCGATCCCTGGGTCAGGAAGATCCCCAAAAAGAAATGGAAACCTGCTCCAGTATTCTTGCCTGGGAAATCCCATGGACAGAGGAACCTGGTAGGCTACAGTCCATTGGGTTCCAAAAGAGTCATAGACAACTGAGCAACTAAACAACAAAAATGACAACTAATGCTGCTCCATGACCCCCTGGATCGAGGGATGCTCTCTTTTGGGTATATCTTTTGTTTCCTTTAACATTATCTCCTTCTTAGCAGTTGAAAAGGGCAGGGGCCCAAAGCTTCCTTGTATATTGAGGTTAGGACAATGCTGGAACAAGTGCAATTAAATAAATGAAATAAGGCAACAAGCCAACTCTACTGTGAGACTCTATGTTAAAATAATAATGATAAAAATCTCACTGTATGTAATAGATCCATGCCTGACAACTTATGAGCGAATCAATTCTTGAAAATGGATTCCAACTTTGAAGGCAACAGGACACTTTCTGTTCAGAATAATCTCAAGATTAATGTTCCTTAAATGAGAATGGTCATGTCAGTTAGCTGTTTTGTAAATTAGGATTTTTGTATAACGGAACATCATGTTTGCGCATTTATAATTAATGCATGTATAATTTTATGTGTGGGCTTCCCTGGTGGCTCAGCAGTAGAATCCGCCCGTTAATGCAGGAAACAGGGGTTCGATCCCTGGGTCAGGAAGATCCCCTGGTGGGTGGAATGGCAACTCATTCCAGTATTCTTGCCTGCAAAATCCCATGGAGAGAGAAGCCTGGCGGGCTACAGTCCATGAGTTCGTAAAAGAGTCAGACATGACTAAGCAACTAAACAAGAACTTAAATGCATATGGAAATGATATAATGGAATGCTACAGAATTTGGCTCCATGAGACCTAGGTTTGAATGTGGCCTTGCCATTATGACTTGGGCAAATTGCTTAACATCTCTGATTCTCATTTGTCACGTTGATAAGCTAAAGATAGTAAAGTTGAAGAAATGAATATGATATAAGTTGATAAACTGGAAAACAAGCACATGCTGATGTGATTTTTCTTCTTAATGCATTCAAAAACAGGTCTTGCAAGCTTGGAGGGGATACCAGAGGCATTATCCTTGAAATTACAACTGTGGAGTGTTTTAAATATTGTTCTGAATGCAAACAGGCAGAATTTTCAGTAATTCGGGATTTAATTGGTTCTAATAAAAGACAGAGGCCTTACCCTTCAGCTCAGCCCATGGACACTTCATGCCATGAGTCTTTGTAAAGCGAGGCTCGGCATCTATCCAGACTTGGCTCAGACGAGCCTGAAAAACCCGGAGTGTTTTTGGTGGGCAGCACTGAAACCAGCACCGAGGAGACTTCCCACACTCAGGGTCCCTCCTGCTCAGAGTCCATTGTGCTTCTTTAGGCCTTTCAATTACCATTTTGAACACATCTTTGAAAGTTACTTTGCTTTGTTTGGTTGTTCAGGAGCTCACAAATGGCCCCAACTGTGGGAAATAAAAAGCAAATGAGGAAAAGGAAGTCTTTTACAGAGAAACACTTGTTCTGACTGTAGATTAGGCTCAGGACAAAGCAAGCAGAAAGAGGCAAGCTTTTCAAGAGCACATCAACTTTGAAACTTCAGGAAGGTCAGGTCAGGCTTGCTGGCTGGAAAGGCTCTTTTATCCCATTAATATAACAGCTTCTGTGAACACAAATATTTTAGCATCTTGGCTAAGTTAACTGGAACTTTTTAAAGGAAATAAATGGCATTCAAAGAATCTAGTATGACTTTCCAAATACAGTGGAGATAAAACAATGCCCAAAATTCCTCCATCACACTTCTCTGAAATTTTTCTACCATAAACAAAGATTGTCTGCATAAGCAAAGATTGTCTGCATGTCAAGCTCAGCCCCATGGTAAGTCATCCTGGCACATAAGTCATGGTACCACCCTTCTCCTCTCACTCAAAAACGATCTCCACCAAAGTGGTGTATAGTACAGGTATTTATATGAACAACCATGGTCCAACTAAATTTATTTCTAAAAGTAAGTAATTTTTTAGACTATAGCCAAAAGTCTGCCTATTATTTAATGGAGAACCAACTAAAGGCTTTCTTATTAGGGATAAGACAAGAATATCACTGTTTTCCCTACTATTTAACAGTATGCTGTAAGTATCCACCAATACAATTAGCTAAGATAAAGCAATTTGTATTACAAGAGTTGTAAAGAAAAGGGTAAATGAATCTCTCTTTGTATATAGTGTAATTATATGTCTGAAAAGTTCCAAGGAGTGAATGGAACTACTTTAAAAGATACGAAAATTAGTGAAGTAACAAGTTATAAATTTAACAAACATTAATAGCCTACATATGTAGCTCACCTCCCCCTGACAAAAAAAAAAAAAAAAAACAGTGAAAATGCGTAATGAAAAAGAACCCATTTAGGTTGGCATATATATATATATATATATACATATGTGTATATATATATATATATATCAAGTTTAAAAGTGTCCAAAGCCTATTTGTGGAAAACTAAAACACTACTGAAAAAATAGTAGATTTGAACAAAGGAAAAAAGACAAACTATATTCTTGGATAGAAAGACTCTATCATCAAGAAACTAGTTCTCCCTTAATTATCCTGTACTTGTAATATGATCTAAGTTTAAAATGCTGTCGTTTTGTCAGATGCAATAACTTGATTATAAATTAATTTAGAAGAGCAGCAAGCAAGAACAGCCCGGAAAATCCGGAAAAAAAAACCTTAGAGAGGGTGTAGCTTTTCCTAATAATTCAAATGTATATAAAGAAAATATTGAATCACTATTTACACACCAGGAAGTAACATAGTGCTGTTGGTGAGTTATTCACGCTACGTCATTTCAGTCGTGTCCAGCTCTTTGCGACCCCATGGACTGTAGCCCACCAGTCTCCTCTGTCCATGGGATTCTTCAGGCAAGAACACTGGAGTGGGTTGCTATGCCCTCCTCCAGGGGATCTTCTCCACCCAGGGATCGAACCCAGGTCTCCTGTGGCTCCTGCATTGCACGCGGATTCTTTACCGCTGAGCCACTGGGGAAGCCCCATAGATCAGTTATACTTCAGAAACAAACAAATGAATTCACAGAAAAATAGGTCATACTTGTGGTTACCAGAGGCAGGTGGTAGGAAGAGGGGGAACTGGATGAAGGTACAAAAATACAAAAATCATCTTGTCCTGTGTGCATGCTCAGTTGCTTAGTCGTGTCCGACTCTTTGCAACCCCATGGCCTGTAGCCCACCAGGCTCCTTTGTCCGTGGGATTCTCCAGGCAAGAATACTGGGGTGGGTTGCCATTTCCTCCTCCAGGGAATCTTCCCAACCCAGGGATCAAACCCATGTCTCCTGCACCTCCTGCATTGGCAGGCAGATTCTTTGCTACTAAGCCATCTGGGAAGCCTAAGCAAAAGGTACAAACTTCCAATTATAAGATAAATAAGTACTAGGGAGGTAATGTTCAATACAACAAATATAATTAATACTTCTATATGTTATGCATGGAATTTATTTAGAGTAAATCCTATGAGTTCTTACCACGGAGAAGAATGTATTTCCTATTTCTTCAGCTTTGTGTCTATATGAGATGATAGATTTCACTAAACTCTTTCTGAAAATCACTGCATGACTTACATGAAGTGGAATCATTATGCTGTACATCTTAAACTTACAAGGTGCTTTATGTCAGTTATGTCTCCAGAAACTGGAAGGAAAAAAAAATACTACGAAGGCTGTATAATTAAAACATTTTGATGTTGATGCAAGAAGACAGATAAACCAATAGAACAAAATAGAAAAGCCAGAAATATACTACTTGCATATGTAGATTTAGTACAGAGTAAAAGTGGCTACTCAAATCCATGGGGATTCTAATAATTATCATTGAGATAAGTGGAGAACCATGTGGAAAAAAAATAAAACTGGACTCATTCCTCACATAATATACTAGGAGAAATTCTAAATAGATTAGAGATAAAAATGTAAGAAAAAGAAGCATTTAAATTCTATTTTTGAAAAACGTGTAATCACCAAAACCTGGAAATGTAAAACTATGATTTAACATCCAGAAGCAATCAGGGAAAAGATTGACATATTCAACTACATGAAAATAAAATAAAAACTTTTGCATGACAAAAAAACAAGGTTTCCATGAACCAAATAAAAATCAATGACAAAGTTGACAACATTGGAAATTTATATCATGCTTCCAAAATAAACAGAGAAAAGGACTATCTAACCCACAGGAGAATGAGCTGATAGTTTTAACAGGAAAGGAAGTGCATGTGTGCTCCTGAGGGTCGGCTGGGGTCTTGTGGACAGGGCACTAGAACAGTGGAGGGCGGGGGCATCCAGCTGGATGCAGGGCCCTGCAAGCCAGGAGCGAAAACCTCCACCGCTCATCCAGGCCTCCCCCAGGGGCACCATCAGGGATGTCCCCTTAGCTTGGGACGGGAGAACTGAGGTGGGAAAGCACTACTGTGGCTCTGGCCTTTCTCGGAGGCAGTGGAGCCAACAGTTCTTAAACATGTGAAAAGACGTTCAACCTCACTTGTAATAAGAGAAAGGAAAATTCTAAATAACACTGAGCTGCCATTTCTCATCTATCAGATTGGCCAAAAATTTTACTGCATGTTCTGTTGGTAAGGCTGTGAGAGGGCAGTCACTCTTGTATATAACCACAGAAATGCCAAATGATCAAACTTATGGGCACGGAAATATAGGAAGTGTTTCAGAAAATCATAAGCACTTCTCCTTCGAGCTAGCAATCCCAATTTTAGGGACACAAATATATGTTAGCAAAACTATGAAAACACACGGGCACAAGGCTCTTTACTGCGTGCTCATTGTAAGAGCAATAATAGAAACATCTTAAATGAACGTCAGTAGAGGACTGGTTGAATTAATTATAATACATCTATAATCTTGGAAGATTATTTCTACACTGTTGTAGCATGGTCTTCATGATATAAAGCAGCAACGTTATTGACCTTTTGAGTCAGATGGCTCTTTGTTGCGAGTGGCTGACTTCAGGTGGCCGCAGCCTGCAGCAGCTTGAGGCAGCGCTTCGGTCCCCAGCCAGAGATGAGGTCAGGCAGATGAGGTCGGGCTGCGGCAGTCAGAGGGCTGCATCCTAGCCGCCAGACCAAGGGTCAGTGACAAGGCCCTCACCCTTCAGCTTTGCAGAAAAGAATTCCCACAAAGAAAGTGGTGAGCAAGTATTTTTTAGGAGAAAAAAGTGTACAGTACATGTGGACAGGCACGCAGGCGGACTCAGAGAGAGTCACGCTCTCGTGACAGTTTAAATGAGCTGATGGGGCGTTTCTTCCAGGTTTCCCCTGGCCTGTCATTCTGACTTGCCTGGTTCAGAGTACCTATCTGATATGTCTCAGGGTCCTCCCACGTGTGCACACACGTCTCTTAGCCAAGGTGGGTTCCACCAAAGAGGCCTAGCTCGACATCGGTTAGCATCACTCCCCTTGGACCTCCGAGGAGCCCGTCTGTGCTTGTGTAGCTGGGGAGGTTTCCTGACTGTGAGAATGAGAAGTATGTGGGCCATTATATTCCGTCTGGGCAGCCTCCTCTCTCAGCCATCCTGCTATTGCTGTTTCAGGGTTTCAGTCCACAGGGAACCACCCTCTACTCCCTTCACACTCGTACAGAGGGGCCCATCTGCCTCCTGCCTCAGGGCTAGCCTGGGCGTTACAGAAGGTTGAGCAGCTTCCCTGCCCTCTACCCGCCAGGTTCTAGGAAAACTCCTCCCCCCAGGTTGTGACAACCAAAAACATCTCCAGACACTGTGAAATGGCCCTGGGAAACAAGGTCCTCCTCGGTTGAGAACTACGGATAAAATGTTAGGTGAAATAGCTTGTTGAGGGCAAGTGTACACAATATGTTTATACTGATAAAGTAGATGGATAAAATATATCATTACTGGAAAAAATGGTTGCTTATAGGAGAAGGGAATACAAGAAAAGGAAAAATAATGAAGCTAAGCTTGACTGTAACTTTTCTGTAAATTTAACACTGGTAATTTTACATATAATATAAAATGAAATTAAATGTGAAAAAATCAAGTCAAAAATTTGAAAGTAAATGGAAGCAAACAAATTTATATGTGTATCTAGTTGGAAGCATGTATGCACAGGGAAAACTATTCTACATGACTACACGTACTAATTTGACTATATATTCCTAGTGGAACAAATCTAAAGGACAAAAAGAACTGCAAAAGAATATTAGATGAATTCAAATGACCATAATTATAATTATAATAACAATATTGGTGTTTTTCAGACATTTCGTGGCATGTATTTCAGATAAGTAAATATTCAGAAAGGTGAATAAGTATGATGATGTCATTGAGCATAAGAAATGTCATTGAGCATGAGAAATGTCATCATGGGAGAAAGAAGATACACATGTAAAAAGAACGAGATTATGTAAAAACCTTGTCGGGCACTTTAACACTGTTTTTGTTTTGTTTTTTATTGAAGTATAATTGACTTACAATATTGTATTAACTTCAGGTGTACCACATAGTATCTCAGTATTTTTATACCTTATAAAATGATCACCACAGTAAGTCTACTTCCAACTTGTCACCATGAAAAGTTGCTATAATATTGTTAACTCTATTCCTTTTGCATTACATCACATTTCACCCTTGTGACTTATGTTGTTACTGGAAGTTTATACTTCTTAATCCCTGTAACTTATTTCCCTTAGATCCTCACTTCTCTCCTGTCTGGCAACCACCAATTTATTCTCTGTTTCTATGAGTCTCTTTCTGTTTTGTTACGGTTGTTTTTGTTAGGTTTGTGTTGTGTGTGTTTATATTTGTTGTGTTTGTTTTTTTCTGGTTTGCTATGTTTTTCAGATTCCACATATAAATGAAGTTATATGGTATTTGTCTTTCTCTGAGTTATTTCACTTAGCATAATATTCTTTATGGCTACCCATATTATCACAAAGGGCAAGATTTCATTATTTTTTACATCTGAGTAGTATTCCATTAAAACAATCTGTATCTGTGTGTGTATATATATATATATATAGTTGCTTCCATATCTTGGCTATAGTAAATAATGCTGCAATGAGCATAAGAGAACATATGTCTTTTAAAATTAGTGTTCTTGTTTTCTTCAGAAAAATACCCAGAAGTGGAATTGTTGGATCATATATCAGTTCTATTTTTTATTTTTTTAGGAACCTGCATACTGTTTTCCATAGCAGCTGTGCCAATTTACATTCCTACTAATAGTGCATGAGGGTTTCATTTTCTCAGCTTCCTCACCAATGTTTGTTATTTGTGGCCTTTTCGATAAGTCATTCTGACAAGTGTGAGGTGATGTCTCATTGTGGTTTATTTTCATTTTCCTGACGATTATGACGGTGAGCACCTTTTCAGGTGTCTGCTGGCCAACTGTCAGTCTTTTTTGGAGCGTGTCTATTCAGGGCCTCTGCTTATTTTCTAATCAGATTGGGTTTTTGATGTTGAGTTGCATGAGTTCTTTGTATATTTTGCATATTAACCCCTTATCAGATATATCAGTTGCAAATATCTTCTCCCATTCAGTAGGTCATCTTTTTGTTTTGTTGATAGTTTCCATCACTACACAAATGTTTTTCAGTTTGGTGCAGTCCAATTTCTTTTTGTTTAGAGTTTCTTTTTCCTTTTTTTTTTTTTTTTTTTGGCTTTCATTCCCGTAGTCTAAGGAGACATATACAAAAAATATATTGCTAAGCCCAGTGTCAGAAGGGTATTTTATCTATGTTTTCTACTAAGAGTTTTATGGTTTCAGGTCTTACATTTAAGTCTTTAATCCTTCTGAGTTTATTTTTCATATGGTATAAGAAAGTATCAATAATTCAGTTTGATTGTTTTGCATATAGCTGTCCAGTTTTGCCAACACCATTTATTGAAGAGGTTGACCTTTCTCCATTGTACTGTCTTGCCTCCTTTGTCATAGATTAATGGATCATATAAGCATAGATTCATTTCTGGATTCTCTGTTTTGTTTCATTGATCTCTCTGTCTGTTTTGATGAGGTGCCATACCTCATTGATTAGTGTAGCTTTGTAGAATAGTTTGAAGTCAGAGAATATGATGCCTGCAACTTTGTTCTTTCTTCTCAAGATTGTCTTGGCTGTCTGTACAAATTTTAGAAGCATTTGTTTTAGTTCTATGAAAAATGCCATTTATATAGGGATTGTATTTGAATTTGTAGATTGCCTTGGGTAATATGGTCATGTTGACAATATTAATTCTTTCAATCCAAGAAGATGATTTCTTTTTCCATCTTTTTGTGTCATCTTCAACTTCCTTTGTCAGTGTCTTGTAATTTTCTGAGTACAGCCCTTTTACCTCCTTAGTTAGATTTATTCCTAAGGATTTTATTCTTTTTGATACAATTGTAAATTGCATTGTTTTCTTACATTCTTTTTCTGATAGTTCATTGTTTATAGAAATGCAGGTTTGTTTACATTAATTTTGTATCCTGAAACTTTACTGAATTTAGTATCATATCACGTGTAAACAGTGATTTCTTTTCCAATTTGAAGTATTTAATTTCTTGTCTGATTTCTGTGGCTAGGATTTCCAAGATGTAAAAGGATTTCCAAATTTGAAAGTGTCAAGAGTGAGCATCCTTGTCTTGCTTCTCATCTTAGAGGAAATGCTTCCACATTTTCACCATTTATTATGATATTGTCTGTAGGTTTGTCCAACATAGTCTTTATTTTCTTGAGGTGTGTTCCCTCTATACTCACTTTGTTGACCTTTTTTATAATAAATTTATGTTTAATTTTGTCAGAAGCCTTTTCTGCATCTACTGAGATGATCATATGATTTTTATTCTTCAGTTTGTTAATGTGGTGGATCACACTGATTTGTGGTTATTGAACCACCCATCCTTCCATTCCTGGGATAAATCTAACTTGATCATGGTGTATGATCTTTTTAATTTATTGTTGAATTCATTTTGCTCATATTTTATTGAAGACTTTTGCATCCTTGTTCACCAGTGATATTGGTCTATAATTTTCTTTTTGAGGGGTGTCTTTGTCTGGTTTTGCTACTGGTATTCTGCCGGCCTCATAGAACGAATTCAGCAGCATTCCTTCCTTTTCAGTTTTTTGGAATTTTTTGAGAAGCATAGATACTGACTCTTGAAATGTATTGTAGAGTTCTGTGATGCCATCCGGTCCTACACTTTCGTTTGTTGGCAGTTTTTGTTAATACTGACTCAGTTTCAGTGCTGATAATTGATCTGTTCATGTTTTCTGTCTTCCTGATACAGTCTTAGAAAGATTATGTTTCTAGGAATTTATATATTTCCTCTAGATTGTCCATTTTACTGACACAAAATTTGTCATAGTAATCTCTTATGAATGATTCTCTGTGTTTCTGTGGCATGAGTTGTAACATCCCTTTCATTTTTAATTTTATTTATTTGGGCCCTCTCCCTTATTTTCTTGATGAGTCTGGCCAAAGGTTTTTCTTGTTTCTTGAGGTAGACATATATCATTATATACTTCCCTCTTAGAATTGCTTTGGCTGTGTCCCATAGATGCTAGATCATTGTATTTCCATTCTCACTTGTCTCCAGGCATTTTCTAATTTCTTGTTTGACTTCTTCAGTGACCATTGGTTGTTGAGTAGCATACTGTTTCAACTCCACATATTTGTGGTGTTTTTTTTTTTTCTTGTGGTTGATTTCTAGCATCACACTGTTAGTGGTTGTAAAGGATGCTTGATATGGTTTCAGTGTTCTTAAACTTGCTGAGACTTATTTTCTAGCCTAGCATGTGATCTGTCCTGGAGAATATTCCATGTGCATGTGCATGTGAAAAGAATGTGTATTCTGCTGCTTTTGAGTGGAATGTTCTATATATATATATACATATAGCTAGATAGAGAGAGAGAGAGATTGATATATATAATATTATATATATCAATTAAGTTCATCTAGTCAATGTGTCATTTAAGGTCAATGTTTCCTTGCTGGTTTTCTGTCTGGATGATCTATCCATTGATTTAAGTGGAGTGTTAAAGTCTCCTACTCTTCTCTCCCTTAATGTTTGTTAATATTTGCAATATGTATTTATGCGCTTAATTGGCTTCCCTGGTGACTCAGTGGTGAAGAATCCACCTGAAAATTTAGGAGATGTGGATTCAATCCCTGGATTGAGAAGATTCCCTGGAGAAGGAAATGGCAACCCACTCCAATATTCTTGCTGGGAAATCCCATGGACAGAGGGACTATAGTGCATGGGGTTACAAAAGAGTCAGTCACAATTTAGCAACTAAATGATAGCCACATCATGTTGGATAAATACCTATTTGCATTTATTGTCTTTTTGTTGGATTGATTCCCTTAACACTATGTAGTGTCTTTCTTTGCATATAGTTGCAGTCTTTGTTTTAAAGTTTGGTTTGTCTAAGTACTGCTACTCCAGCTTTCTTTCGCTTTCCATTTGCATGGTATGCCTTTATCCATTCTGTCGCTTTCAGTGTGTATGTATTTCTAGGTGTGAAGTGACTCTCTTGCAGGCAGCATGTAGGTAGGTCTTGTCTTCTTTTGTCCATTCAGTCACTCTATGTCTTTTGTAGGAGGGTTTGGTCTATTTTCGTGTAATTATTGATGAACATGTACTTATTGCCATTTTGTTAACGGTTTTCTGATTGTTTTTGTAGTTCTCCTTTATTCCTTTTCTTTCCTTGCAATCTTCCCTTGTGATTTATGACTATCTTTAGTGTTTGTTTGGATTCTTTTATCTTTATTATTATTTGTGTGTGTGTGTTTATTAGGCTTTTGATTTGTGATTTATATATAACATCTTTATATATAACACCATGACCATGAGATTTATATATAACATCTTTATGTATGGCTATTGATTTTAAGTTCATTATTTCTTAAGCTTGAATGCATTTTAACAGACTTACTTACATTTTTTACTCCTTTGCTCCCACATTTTTGACTACACATTGTACATCATTTTATTCTATGTATTACTTATCTACTTATTATAGATAAAGATGGTTTATTACTTTTGTCTTTTCACCATTCTACTGAGCTTTATAAGTGTTTTGATCCACTACCTTTCCTATATTTTGCCTTTTCCAGTGAGGTTTCTCCAGTCATAGCCTTTTTTTTTTAAAGTTTCTATTTGTGGCCTCTTCTTTTCCACTTAGAGAAATCCTTTCAACATTTCTTGTAAAGTTGTCTTAGTGGTGATGAACGCCTTTAGCTTATGATTGTCTTTTAAAACTTTCCTTCAATTCTGAATAATACCTTACCAGACAGGTTATTTTGGGTGATGGATTTTTTTCTCCATTTCAGCACTTGAATATATCATGCCATTTACTTCTAGCCTGTAAATTTTCTGCTGAAAAGTCAACTGATAGTGCCACTAGAGTCTTCTTATTTATAACTAGTTGCTTTTCTCTTGCTGCTTTTAAGATTCCCTTTTTATATTTAATTTTGGTATTTTAATTATAATATGTCTTGCTGTGGACTCTCTGTGCTTCTGTACATGGATGTCTGTTTCCCTTCCAAGGTTAGGAAAAATTTCAGCTAGTATATCTTCAAATATACTATCTTCCCCCTTTCTCTCTCTGTTCTCTTTCTGGGACCTTTAGTGTGTTTATTAGTGTGTTTTATGTTGCCCCAAGAGTCTGCTAAATTATCCTCTTTTTTTTAAATTCTGTTTTTGTTTGTTTGTTTTTTCTGTTCGGCTTGGAATTTCCAATGCTCTATCCTCCAGTTCCCTGATCCTTTCCTCCACATCACCTAACCTATTGTTCATTCCTTCTGGAGTACTTGTTTCTTCAGTTATTGTATTCCTCAGCTGTTTGGTTCTTCTTTATATTTTCTAAATCTTTGTTAAAATTCTCACTCGGCTCATCCATTTTATTTTCCCAAGCTCATTAAACATCTTTATGATCATCGTCTTAAACTCTATGGTGGAAGATTGCTCACCTCCACTTTGCTTAGTTCTTCTGGGGTGTGGTCTTGGTCTTTCATTTAGGGCATATTCTCCGTCTCCTCATTTTCTATATTTGTTTTATGTATTAGGTAGTTCAGTTATGTTTCTCTTGGAAAAGTCACATTGTGCAGGAGACAGCCTTTGCAGCTCAGCAACATACTAGCCTCTTGTTACAAGGGCTGTATGTTCTAGTGATGTTTCCTTTGTGGGTTCCATGGGCTCTTTTGTTGTGATGGTCAACTACTGTGGATGTGCTGGTGGGCAGGCTGGCTGTCATCCTTGTTAGCTGCCAGGCCCTGCCACATGCAGTGGCCAATGGCCCACTGGACAAGGTCGGATCCCAGTGTAGTTGGCCACATGGCTCAGGGTGGGGGTGGGGGAATGGGCCTGGGTTGTGCCAGTCCACTGATGGACAGAGTTGTTAACAACTTAGTTTTGAATTGGTACTATCAATATGAACTCATGACATAATTATTAAAAATGCTTTGTTGACTCTGCTAAAAAATACCAAAGCTGACAACAATAAGCATTCCTAACACCAGATCATGGTTTCTAAATGCCACTTCTAACTAAAAAGAAACCAACACATCTTGAAGTTATAGATAAATCAAGAATGGAGCAGAGATATGTATAAGATGACAGAAAAAATTACCAGTAACAGTTACTGGAAAACAAGAAAACTATCAAAGACTACTTGGGTTGTGTAAGAACATCACAAGAGCCAACTTGAGAAGGCCAAAGAAGGACCATGTGTACGTCAATAAATATAGTCCTTTTCTACATGAAGTGTGTATACATGTGTGCATGCTAAGTCACTTCTGTCATGTCCTAACTCTGTGCAATCCCACAGACCGTAGCCCACCAGGCTCCTCCATCCATGGAATTCTCCAAGCAAGAATGCTGGAGTAGGTTGTTGTGCCATCCTCCAGGGGATCTTCCCGACCCAGGGGTCAAACCTGCATCTCCTGCATTGCAGGCAGATTCCTTACGGCTGAGCCACTGAGAAAGCCCTTACATGAAGCGTACTTCAAAGTAACCAAATAATTAAAGAGAAGTTTCTTTTTAGAACTATTCTGGCTAATAATTGAGGAAGAAATCATAGAATTAAAATGGTGCTGTTTTACACTTTAATGAATTTACATTGGGTCATGATCATCAATGTCTGATATCACAGAATAAGATAGAGAACCAGATATTATGTATCTTCAGATGGAAATAAACAGTTTCACCCATGAGAGGCTTCTGTTAAAAAAAAACATAAAGAAAAGGAAGAAGGAAATTGAATGGGAATTTTATTAAGTCTTCTACATAAAACTGCCAAGATAAGACATACAGGGGACAGAGTAACATGTAAAACAAAACTATAGGGATACAATAAGCAAAACTCAGACTGTAGGAACAAAAGAAGAAATGGCTCAGCTTTTTGCTTAACAACAATGGCAACATGAAAATTGCAAGGGAGAAGTAGGGGGAGAAGCTACAGATTAAGAGATGACTGAAGGAGACATCAATCAGGTGCAGTGCATGTGCCTTATTTGCACATCTTGGTTAAATGAAAATATATATTCACAAGTGCACCAGCATATAAGTGAAAGTGAAATCACTCAGTCGTGTCCAACTCTTTGCAACCCTATGGACTGTAGCCTACCAGGCTCCTCTGTCCATGGAATTTTCCAGGCAAGAGCGCCGGAGTGGGTTGCCATTAAACAATTACAGAAGTATGAACACCAACTGAACATTTAAAGACATTAAGGAATTGTTGTTTTCTCTGTTTAGATGCAGTAGTGGTATTGTGAGTGTGTCTGATATGTGTGTGTGTACTTTGACTCCCTGTCTTTTACAGATGTACACTGAAACTACATGATGGCTAGGATGTGCTTCAAAATAATACAAAGGAGCAGATGGGAATGAACAGGCATAAAGATAAAGCAAGATTAGTCATGAACTGATCATTGCCAAAGCTGAGTGATGAATACTCAAGGGTTCATCAAGCTATGACTTTAATAAAATTCTCCTGAAAAGTTTGGAAACAAAATACTTTCTAAAAAGAAACTACTTGGGACCATGCTCTAGCTACCATTAGCATTAGCACCGTGCTCTTCAGTAGACCTCTATCCTAAGGAGAAGCGCCTCTGCTCTCTCCTCTTTTTTCTTTGCCTCTTCCTTGTTGCTTGTCTTGTCATTGCCTCCAAGTTGAGTCCGCTATCGAGCAGTCAGAGCACATAACCAGAATGTAAGATAATGGGAACTTAACAAACTGAGGTCACCTTGGGATGTCCTACACTGCACCTCAGATAATCTTCCGGAATTATCATCCTCCTGGGGTCATCTCATCTGTTCAGTTAATAGTGAGAATATTGATCCTCACAGTTTATATTCCTGTTATTGTGAACTGCTGGTTTCTTGTCCATCTCTAATTACAGCGCACTTTCCTAAGAATCTCCCTGCCTATTAAAACAGCTGTTTGAAGCTAGAATCCAAGGACATGGAGGGAAGAGAGAGGGAGGGGCCTCTTTTATTATCAGTGAGTAAATTGGCATCGGTCATCACTCTTGTCTTTTAACTGTAGGTATTTATCAAAGTGCTGGATAATAATGATAATGGCCCAGAATTCTCTCAGCCAAATTACGATGTGACCATTTCCGAGGATGTGCTTCCCGATACAGAAATCCTGCAGATTGAAGCCACAGACAGAGACGAGAAGCACAAGCTGAGCTACACTGTCCACAGCAGCATCGACTCTGTCAGCATGAGGAAGTTCCGCATAGACCCCAGCACGGGTGTCCTCTACACGGCTGAGAGGCTGGACCACGAGGCGCAAGACAAGCACATCCTGCACGTAATGGTAGGACCAGACTGCTTAATGCTCTCCTAGCAGAGGCACCTTCTTAAGGCACACGCCTTAGCCGCCAGGCGGGCAGGGCCCTTGAATTTTGTAAGTAGTAGTAAATTTGATCTTTTCACAGCAGGGTTGCCTTCATTATTGCCTTTTTACTTCAGCGAGGAATTACTATTGTTAGGTAGTGACTCCCTATTTTTGCCAAACTGAAATTTAGATGAATTGTACAGTAAAGGCTCATGACAGCCTGACTTGAGAGGGAAGTAACAGACAGTGTTTCCATAAATCTCCAAGGCTGTGGTATTGGTTCATGTCCAGAAGATTTGGTGGAAATTTAAAAAAAAGTTCCTCGAGAAGATAATCACAGGGTAATCCTTTGTTTGATCTGTACAGTCCTTAGTCCTTAGAAGCATTTAGAGGACTGATTTATTACTTGTTGCACTGGCATTGGAACTAGTGATAAATACTGGCTCGCAAAAATCTCAGAACTCCCCAAAGCCTTGAGAAATAAGTCTAAATTTGGGTTCATAGGGTCTCCAAATTGTGTAGAAGTCACTTTCATTATAAAGCAAAGTTCGATGAGTTTGCATAAATTAGAAGTAAAGATTAGTAAGAAAACACCCTTGTTTATTACTTAAAACCTGTCCCTTTAACTATCCCTGGGCAATTTCACAGCTACTGCCCATCAGAGACCCCTGAGTTCCTTAAGACTGGGTAGAAGGGCAGAGACTTAATTTCTGTACTGATTGACCCCAAGATGCACTAAGATGCTATCAGTTCCCAAGCAGCTGAAGCAATGTTCCAGTAAGTGCTGCTCTTTCTTTCCAAGTCTGGAAGCCTCTCTGGGCAAGAGGAAAGCTGAGTGCCGTGGTGTTGGCCGTGGTTGCCAGCTGAGAGTGTGGGGAACGGAGGAGGGACTCAGATTCATCAGATGCATTCCTCTGGCTGCTCATTCATGCATTCATTGAGCAGATATTTCTCTAGCACCCACTGAGATTACATTCTGTTCTAGGCACTGAGGATATAAAAGAGACAAAGTCCTTGCACCCTTGGACATTCGATTGGAAAAGACCTAGATTTCAATAATCCCAAAGTACAGAATCCAGCTTTGTCCTTAGGTGGGGCAGGCTGGTCTATAGACAGGGAACTTAGCATGCTAACTGGCTAGCATTTACATGTATCTCTTCAGGAACAGAAACCCCCTCCCAGCGACTAACACCATTCTTACCATTCTTCAAGCTGTGTCTGTTCATTCTTTCCTTGAATAACTCAGAGTTCAGTGTGCTCACCCTGTATCATTTATCATTTATGTAACTGAGTGTTCAGAGCAAACAACTCCTTTATGCTGCCTTTCTCCAAACTAAGCCCTTTTAGTCATTTTGCTCAACTCCCTTCAGGTACTATTTTTGAAAAACCCTTCCCCTTATATCTAAAGGTAGGGTAAGGGATAGGGCCTTTCTTGGTAGATTTTCTAATTTCTTCAAATCTCTCTGAAGTTAGGGGATCTACACCTGAACGAGAAAAAAAGCACACATTGGATTAATGCTACATACAATTATTGCAAAATCATGTGTTATAGAATTGATTAGTTGCAGGCTTCTGCCACAGGACTGGAAAAGGTCAGTTTTCATTCCAATCCCAAAAAAAGGCAATGCCAAAGAATGCTCAAACTACCGCACAAGTGCCCTCATCTCACAAGCTCAACATCCGTTGGACTGTCAAAAAAGCAAGAGAGTTCCAGAAAAAACATCTATTTCTGCTTTATTGACTACACCAAAGTAGACTGGTTTGACTGTGTGGATCAAAACAAACTGTGGAAAATTCTTCAAGAGATGGGAATACCAGACCACTTGACCTGCCTCCCGAGAAATCTGTATGCAGGTCAGGAACCAACAGTTAGACCTGAACATGGAAAAAAGGACTGGTTCAAAATTGGGAAAAGAGTACGTCAAGGCTGTATATTGTCACTCTGCTTATTTAACTTATATGCAGAGTACATAGTGCGAAAAGCTGGCCGGATGAAGCATAAGCTGGAATCAAGATTGCCAGGAGAAATATCAATAACCTCAGATATGCAGATGGCACCACCCTTATGGCAGAAAGTGAAGAACTAAAGAGCCTCTTGATGAAAGTGAAAGAGGAGAGTGAAAAAGCTGCCTTAAAGCTCAACATTCAGAAAACTAAGATCATGGCATCTGGTCCCATCACTTCAGGGCAAATAGATGGGGAAACAATGGAAACAGTGACAGACTTTATTTTCTTGGGCTCCCAAATCACTGAAGATGGTGACTGCAGCCATGAAATTAAAAGATGCTTGCTCCTTGGAGGAAAAGCTATGACCAACCTAGACAGCATATTAAAAAGCAGAGACGTTACTTTGCTAATAAAGGTCCATCTAGTCAAAGCTATATTTTTTCCAATAGTCATGTACGGATGTGAGAGTTGGACTATAAAGAAAGCTGAATGCTGAAGAACTGATGCTTTTGAACTGTGGTATTGGAGAAGACTTGAGAGTCCGTTGGACTGCAAGGAGATCCAACCAGTCCATCCTACAGGAAATTAATCCTGAATATTCATTGGAAGGACTGATGCTGAAGCTGAAACTCCAATACTTTGGCCACCTGATGCGAAGAACTGACTTGCTGGAAAAGACCCTGATGCTGGGAAAGATTGAGGGCAGGAGGAGAAGGAGATGACAGAGGATGAGATGGTTGGATGGCATCACTGACTCGATGGACATGAGTTTTACTAAGCTCTGAGAGTTGGTGATGGACAGGGAAGCCTGGTGTCCTGCAGTCCATGGGATCGTAAAGAATCGAGTATGACTGAGCAACTGAACCGGACTGAATTAAGCTGCCATATGCAAACCAGGGAGAACTTTAAAGCAGTCAGGCAAGGTTCTTTGGTATTTCACTGTGTGGGGGTGTCACATTTTAGAAATTAAGATTTGGTTCATCTTCCCAGTGGTTAGGGTTCTTTCTTAGCTCTGGACCTTTATTTATGTTGGTTCCTCTTGCCTGAAATATATGCCACACACCACCTCCCCCAGCATTTTACCACTTCTACTTGGTTTTGTAAGCTAAGCTACATTCTTCTTACTGCTTACTCATATTTTGGCATTTATCTTTTTGCCTTTTATCTGACTACTTACTTGTTTGCATTCCCTACTGAGGGCGGGAACTGTATCAAAATCAGTGCTGAAACACCTGGGGCTATCCCAGAGCTTAACAGATAATAGATGATAGTAAATGTTTGTTGAATGAATGAATGAATGACAGTGCCTACATTGCATTCATTACTTCCACATTTCAGTTTCCCTTTTAGAAGAGCTGCCATCCACCATTCTATTAGCAACTGTTCAGGCGAATTACAGAGGGCTGGGCGAGGGAGACCAGAGGGAAGTGCTATATTTGTGATATTCAGGCTTCAGTTCCACAGGCACGAACTGGACACAGGCCAGAGGCCAGGCATAATGCTGAGCAACACAGTGTGGCCCCAGCTCTCACCGTGTTCACAATCGGTGTCCTCGCTTGCTAGAAGCACTGTTAGTTACTGAGAACCTACTCGGCCTGGGAATGGGTCAAGCACTTTCCGTGCATGATTTCATTTTGATTTCACTGTAGGCACAGCCATGTGAATTCTTTGCAACTTAAAGATTTTAGTCCTATTGCTTCTTGTATTTTGCCTCAAGGTCAGAGATCAGGAGTTTCCTTATCGAAGAAACTTGGCCCGAGTCATTGTGAATGTGGAAGATGCTAACGATCACAGCCCTTATTTTACCAACCCACTCTATGAAGCATCTGTGTTTGAATCGGCTGCTCTGGGATCAGCTGTACTGCAGGTGACGGCTCTGGACAAAGACAAAGGGGAAAATGCAGAACTCATGTATACCATAGAAGCAGGTGAGAGCTGTTGCAGATGGCAGCATCATGCATGGCACTGGACCCTCAGTAGTATTTATCACCGTGTAAAATTCTCATAGTTACCACTGGCATGTCTCCAAATGGATTTGTTGGCCAAGCAACTGCCCTATTTGCTCAGTGATAGTGTATTAAGTTCTTGGCATTTCAGTAATATGTTTTCCATCATTGACAGCAAAGAAAGAGTTTCCTTTTATTGTGTTCAATCTCAGATTTTTCTGGAATGGAGAAGAGAAAAGACTGCATAATAAACTCTGTGGCTTTTTCTGATGTGTCACCAAGCCCATGGCCTCAGACTGAAATAACCAAAGCCTCTCATCGTAGGAGGGCTGCCAGACAGTTCTGTGAATTGAATCTTAAAGATCATTGTTTCCTTGTCAGTAGGTGGGCTGTGGGCTGTGGGCTATGGGCTTCAAAAATGCCTACTCCCCTCACACCCTAGTTAGCACAAACTCCCTTCATTGGAGGTGATATGAGTAGCATAGTAGTGGTGGGGACTCAACAGCCTGCTTAACCTTACAGATAAATAAATACAGGCTCTTGTGTTGTTAAAACTTGAGAGTATTTTAAAAATTCAATTTTAATATCTAAAGGCAATACCATAGTTTACTGATGGTCTGCAGATGGACACTTAGAAATCACTTATGACAGAAGAGATGAATGTCCAACCAAGGAGAGGACCATAAGCCTAAAAATCACAGAGATCCTTTTTCTGCTCAGTTTTCCCTTTCCCTGTTCTGTCTGTTTTGAACATTCAGGCCACATATTTCCAAAATGTTCTGCAACGTTATGTCTGTTGTGCATAATGCCAAACGCTGTCTCCTTTCATGCTAGTGCTGGAAAGGCTTCTTTCTCTTGATTTAAATAAGGAGCATTTTTGAGAGTGGTTGAATTAAAATGTGAATGCTAGAAAGACAACTTTGGACTAAAAATTTTTAGGAAAAAAAGCCAACAACCTTCTTTAAAAATAGCCCCTCTATTGAATGACAATATAAAACTATTTCCTATATTAGACACTGACATTTTTACATGAGTCTGTGTAAACTCTATGCCAAAAAAAAGAAAAGAAGAAAAGACATGGGTTCATAACAGCCAGGTGCCTCAAGAGAATTTGTCCATTTCTTTTCCAATTTTCCATAGAGTTTCCTTTCAGCCTAAAGCCCGACAGTGCGTGTGTGCATAGATGTGTGCTAAATTGCTTCAGTCATGTGCAACTCTGTGCCCCTGTGGACTGTAGCCTGCCAGGCTCCTCTGTCCATGGGATTCCCCAGCAAGAACACTGGAGTGGGGAGCCGTGCCCTCCTCCAGGGGAGCTTCCTGACCCAGGGATCAAGCTCATGTCTCCTATGTCTCCTGCCTTGGCAGGCGGGTTCTTTACCACTAGTGCCACCTGGGAAGGCCAAGCCTCACAGTACTTTTTTAAAAACGCTATTTTGCATTTCTTGTTTATCACAGGCCATTTTAATTATTTTGTTATTCAGTCCTTGTTCCTTTAGTTTCGCAAATAATATAGGGAAACTTTAAAAAAATAAATATTTAAATACGGCCACAGGAAACATGGCAATTCAATAACTCCTTATATTCATTCTGTAGCTCTCCCCTAATCATGTGTGTTTTTTCTTTTCTCCTCATTCATTTATGCATATACCTTCTTTTATGTCATTGTAATCATTTAGGTATATAGTTTTATTTCTACTTTGCTTAACATCTTCCAAGCATTTGTCCGTGTATCTACTTGTTTTTTATATTTGTCATTAGGGCTACTACTTCTCCTCTCAGATAACCAGACAATTTCAAAACCAGTTTGGGGGTTCTCAAAGAGTAATTTAAGGGTAGAAAGTTGAAAGTTCTGCGTCGTTTATCTTTCAGCTTCCAAAGCCTGTGGCTGAGTGCTGATCATAGAGAAAGAATTCAGTCATTTCTTCAATTAAAGCTAGGCAGAAAGTTTTTTTTTTTCCCCTTAAAATTTCTTTCATACAGAAAACTTGAATTTCCAGAAAACCCAAGGCATTGCTTCGTATCTCAAAGAATAAACTTTGATTAGATGTGCAAAAAGCTAATGAGAATTACAGGACAGATCGACCTGTGCTTGACCTGGACTGGTTCTGGTTAAGCCAAGTTTCTTTGCAGATCCTGGTAGAAGACAGGCAGATCCCGGCTAGTTCAGGAGTTTGAAGCAAATAACAAGTTTGGTGTAAAGTGTTGTTGTTGTTTAGTTGCTAAGTCATGCCCAACTCAACTCGTGTAAGTGCTCGCACAAAGCTCAATAAGCAAGATGTCACTCTCTTTACTGGTGGTGCGTATTTAAGGCTTCCCTGGCGGCTCAATGATAGAGAATCTGCCTACCAATGCAAGACACAGAGACTCGGGTTCCATGCCTGGGTGGGGAAGATCCCCTGGAGAAGGAAATGGCAGCCCGCTCCAGTATTCTTGCCTGGAAGATGCCATGGACAGAGGAGCCTGGTGGGCTACAGTCCATGGGGTCGCAAAGAGTCAGACATGACTGAGTGACTAAACAACAGCAATTCATTTCCTATCCCCTGCCTGGCCTGAAGCAACTACTGAAGCTTTTTTAAAAAATTAATTAATTAATTTGGCTGCACCAAGTCTCAGTTGTATCCTGAGGGATCTTTCGTTGTGGCACGTGGGATCTAGTTCCCCAGCCAGGGATCAAACCTGGGCCCCTGCCTTGGGAGCTTGGAGTCCCAGCCACAGGATCTCCAAAGAAGTCCCTGAAGCTTTTTGTTTTTACCCAAAGGACTGAAGTAGAATCAAGTGCAGAACTTCAGGTCTTATATTTAGTTCAGGGTTGACATTTGGTGCCAGCAGTGGTTCACAAGTGGCTTGGAGAGAGAGAGGGCAGTACGGAAGAGACCAGGACTAGGAAAGAGCTAAGTTACGATGGGAGAGAGCGTATTAGACACCAAGATGGATACAGATGGAAAGTCAATCATTTTTAGGTCTACCTCTCTCGGTCTTCAACAAATATTTATTAAGCTCCCTTTTTGAGCCAGGCAGTGTGCTGTATACCAGATTCATAGTGGTAGGTAATATCAGCACAGCTTTTGCCCAGTTGCCGAAAGTCTATAAGAAGCCATGCTGTTGTTATTGCTGATTCACTAAATCATGTCTGACTCTTTGAAACCCCATGATGTCGCCCACCAGGTTCCTCTGGCCATGGGCTTTCCTAGGAGGAATAATGGTGTGGGTTGCCATTTCCTTGTCTAGGGGATCTCCCCGATCCAGAGATAGAACCCACATCTCCTGCATTGGCATAAATTCCAAGAAAACAAGCAGAGATTAGCTTCCAAAGATTCAAGTAGAGCAGAAGGGAGTAAGCAGGAAGTGGATTCCAAGTAAGCAGGACAGTGTGCTGAAGAGAGAGAGACACAAAGCAGCCGCTGGACAGGATCCTGGGGTGGGGTGCCAAGGAGATCGACGGCCACAGGACCGCAGAGTGGAACAGTGCTACTCAGGGCCAAAGGCTGGGCCTCTTTCATCCCCGCCATGTGTATCTTGCTGTTATGTCCTGAGCCTGGAAGAAGAAAGGTCTCTCATAAAGGAAGAAAGGTCTCACCTGAAAATTCCATGTGGGGCCCCATAATGAGAATGTAGCATTCAGGCCTGCATGTTAGGTACCTCTACATTTGCCTCCCCTAAGATGCTGAAGTGAAATGATTCCTGCCTTCTTGTGAGGGTCTGTGAATCAAATATTGGAGCACACTCAATTCCACAGTACCATTCATTGAAAATTTGCAAGTGTGTTCCCGAGCTCACTGGCCTTCTTGTTGTCATGAAATGGTCATGTTCAGGTGGCATGTCCACATTTGGGGTCAGAATCAAATTTTTACCTCTGTTAGATTTGCTCCCTCTTGAGAAATAAACAAGCATACAAATAGACTTCACAGGAACATGACATTTTTGTTTTCAGACTTGGAAAAGTTTGATTAATAAGTACATAGTAAGAACTGTGTAAATAGCTGTATTTGTTGTATATTTTGACTCTTGTGACCCCAGAGACTAGCCCACCAGGTTCCTCTGTCCATGGGATTTCCCAGGCAGGAACACTGGAGTGGGTTGCCATTTCCTACTCCAGGGGATCTTCCTGAGTCAGGGTTCGAACCCATGTCTCCTACATTGGCTGGCAGATTCTTTACCACTGAGCCACCAGGGAAGCTCCATATTTCAATAAGAACTGTACTTACCTGCCTTCTCAATCCTGGAGCCGATTGTAATGATAATGACATTTAAACTCTCTGTATGTTGCCATGCTATGGAACTTCAGAAATTAAGAAAAACTCAGATATATTTGAATAACATAGATTTTTAACTTGTGATGTAAAAAAATGGGGACCCGGAAGTATGTGTGTTGTTTGAGACGTAGGGGAAAGCCCCACAAGAAGCAAAAAGCCATATGGTGAAGGATGCTACTTCCCACTGTTCGTGACCTGTATACCGCGTTCTTGGCACTCTTTGCGTCTTGTGTCCCCTACTCTCTCCCCCTCTTTCCTACCCTCCACAGTCCCGGATGTCACCCCCGTCTGTCTCAGAGGCAGACCTCTCAGCTTCTGCAGCGTCAGGGTGCACAGGGTGCACAGAGGCTGCATCCTCTCAGTCTCCTGAGGTTCATGCCTGAAGTTCTTGATTTCAGTGCCCCTTCTGACGAATAGTTCTGTACTTCACCAGAAACCTCTCAAAAGTTTAACAGGTAGAATGGCTACTGATTGAAACAAGTGCCTTGTCATTGTTTATGTCCACTGTTATATCCATGTGTGCATGTGTGTGTGTGTGTGTTGAAGTGTAGGGGATTCGGAAAAAATTCTTGCAGCTTACAAAGCAAATGATGACTTGAGAAGAATTCTCCATGCCTGAGCAACAAACCCCCTCCCCCTCCCCCAAGTAGTGTTGGGAATGAAGTTGATCCTGATGATATGAAACAATACCAATTCCATGCAGCAAAACTTACCTTTGAGATTATCTTAAACCAAATGATTATGTGATACTGTTCTGATGTGATTCCTACAACCTTCTTTCTTACAGCATAGAATGTGGAATTGGGGCACTGATTTCAGGATAAATGCCTTTTTACCAGTGTCACTGGCATGTGCCAGCCTAATCTGGGAATAAGAAAGTCCTAAGCATTCTTACTAGAAAAGTCCTTCCTGCAAACTCTTATTTCCCAGTTTGAAACTACATAAGTGCTGGGCTGTTTTTCTTGTTAACCTGGATTAAGAAGATACTAATCTGAAATTCACAATGTACTGGAAAATTCATTTCAAAGTCTTTTGAATATCCTTTTAGGGAAGTCTCTCATTTTATTTCAGGATAAGGTGGAGTAAAAACAAATAATTGCTTCTATTTGCCATGCTGTGTAAAGTAGCCTCAAGATAAAGAGTTAATCTTCAGAAAATGACCCATTTGAACTCATTTTCTTATTGATTTCTCTATTGCAGGGAACACTGGGAACACATTTAAGATTGAACCGGTCCTGGGCATCATCACAGTTTCCAAAGAGCCAGACATGACGACAATGGGTCAGTTTGTCCTGTCAGTCAAAGTCACGGATCAGGGTTCCCCACCTATGTCTGCCACCGCCATCGTGCGCATTTCTGTCACCATGTCTGATAATTCTAACCCCAGGTTCACTCACAAAGACTACCAAGCAGAAGTGAATGAAAATGTTGATGTTGGAACATCTGTCATTCTAATCTCTGCCATCAGTCAATCCACTCTCATTTATGACGTGAAAGATGGAAATGCTGATGGGATCTTCACCATAAACCCCTATTCTGGAGTCATCACCACTCGGAAGGCGCTGGATTACGAGCAGACTTCCTCTTATCAGCTCATTGTCCAGGCCACCAACATGGCAGGAATGGCTTCCAATGTCACAGTCAGTATTCAGATTGTTGATGAAAACGACAATGCACCAGTTTTTCTCTTTTCTCAATATTCAGGCAGCCTCAGCGAGGCAGCCCCCATCAATAGCATTGTCAGGAGCTTGGATAACAGCCCACTGGTGATTCGAGCCACTGATGCCGACAGCAACCGGAACGCTCTGCTTGTGTATCAGATTGTGGAGTCCACAGCCAAGAAGTTCTTCACAGTGGACTCCAGCACAGGGGCGATCAGAACAATCGCCAACCTGGACCATGAGGCCATCGCCCATTTCCTTTTCCATGTGCACGTGAGAGACAGTGGCAGCCCCCAGCTGACCGCGGAGAGTCCCGTTGAAGTCAACATAGAGGTGACGGATGTGAATGACAACCCACCTGTGTTCACTCAGGCTGTGTTTGAGACTGTCTTACTTCTACCGACCTATGTCGGAGTGGAGGTTCTGAAAGTTAGTGCCACGGATCCTGACTCCGAGGTACCGCCTGAACTGACATACAGCCTAATGGAAGGCAGCTTGGATCATTTTTTAATTGACTCAAATAGTGGAGTGCTCACTGTGAAAAACAACAACCTCTCCAAAGATCACTACATGCTGATAGTGAAGGTGTCTGATGGAAAGTTCTATAGCACATCCATGGCCACCATCGTGGTTAAAGAAGCCATGGACAGCGGCCTCCACTTTACTCAAAGCTTTTACTCCACCTCCATCTCAGAGAACAACACTAACATAACCAAAGTTGCTATTGTCAACGCAGTTGGCAATCGCCTTAATGAGCCCTTAAAATATAGCATCTTAAACCCAGGAAACAAGTTCAAGATAAAATCTACCTCAGGGGTCATTCAGACCACCGGAGTCCCCTTCGACCGTGAGGAGCAGGAATTATATGAGCTGGTGGTGGAAGCCAGCCGAGAGCTTGACCATCTACGGGTGGCGAGGGTGGTGGTCAGGGTTAGCATCGAAGACATAAACGACAACTCTCCAGTCTTTGTGGGTCTCCCTTACTACGCTGCTGTGCAGGTTGACGCTGAGCCTGGCACTCTGATTTACCGAGTGACGGCCATTGACAAAGACAAAGGTGCAAATGGAGAAGTGACCTACGTCTTACAGGACGACTATGGCCACTTTGAAATTAACCCTAATTCAGGGAATGTTATTTTAAAAGAAGCATTCAACTCAGACTTGTCCAACATTGAGTATGGAGTCACCATCCTAGCCAGAGATGGTGGGAAACCCTCTTTGTCCACATCCGTGGAACTTCCCATTACTATTGTCAACAAAGCGATGCCCGTGTTTGATAAGCCCTTTTATACCGCATCAGTCAATGAAGATATTGGCATGGGCACCCCCATTCTAAGCATCAACGCCACAAGTCCAGAAGGGCAAGGCATCATATATATCATTATTGATGGGGATCTGTATAAACAATTTAATATTGACTTTGACACTGGGGTCCTGAAAGTCATTAGCCCTTTGGATTATGAAATGACATCAGTTTACAAGTTGACAGTAAGAGCCAGTGATGCACTTACTGGGGCCAGGGCTGAAGTTACCATTGACCTGCTTGTTAATGATGTGAATGACAACCCCCCTATTTTTGGTCAACCCACATACAATACAACATTATCAGAAGCGTCCCTCATCGGGACACCTGTTTTACAAGTTGTGTCTACTGATGCAGACTCAGGGAACAATAAAATGGTCCATTATCAGATTGTCCAGGATACTTACAACAGCACAGATTATTTTCACATAGACAGCGCAAGTGGCTTGATCCTGACCGCGCGGATGCTGGACCACGAGTCAGTGCAACACTGCACTTTGAAAGTCAGAGCCACAGATAATGGCTTCCCATCACTGAGCAGCGAGGTCCTGGTTCATATCTACATCTCGGACGTAAACGACAACCCTCCAGTCTTTAATCAGCTCATTTATGAGTCATACGTGAGTGAATTAGCCCCCCGGGGCCATTTTGTAACCTGTGTGCAAGCCTCCGATGCAGACAGCTCTGACTTTGACCGGTTGGAATACAGCATTTTATCTGGGAACGACCGGACGAGCTTTCTGATGGACAGCAAGAGTGGCATCATTACACTGTCCAACCACCGCAAGCAGCGGATGGAGCCTCTGTACAGTCTCAACGTGTCGGTCTCTGATGGGTTGTTCACGAGCACCGCCCAAGTGCATATCAGGGTCCTCGGAGCCAACCTGTACAGCCCTGCCTTTTCACAGAGCACCTATGTAGCTGAGGTGAGAGAGAACGCAGCCGCTGGGACGAAGGTAATCCACGTTCGGGCCACGGATGGGGATCCAGGGATGTATGGGCAGATCAGCTATGCCATCATCAATGACTTTGCTAAGGATAGATTCCTCATAGATGGCAATGGACAGGTCACCACAACAGAAAGGCTTGACAGGGAAAACCCTCTGGAAGGAGACATCAGTATTTTTTTGAGGGCCCTTGATGGTGGAGGAAGAACAACTTTCTGTACGGTGAGGGTGATTGTGGTGGATGAAAATGACAACGCCCCCCAGTTCTTGACAGTGGAATACAGAGCCAGCGTCAGGGCAGATGTCGGGCGGGGCCACCTGGTCACGCAGGTCCAAGCCATGGACCCAGATGATGGAGCAAATGCAAGGATTACTTACTCCCTCTACAGCGAGGCCTCGGTCTCAGTGGCTGACCTCCTGGAAATCGACCCTGACAATGGCTGGATGGTCACCAAAGGCCACTTTAACCAGCTGAAGAACACAGTGCTGTCCTTCTTTGTCAAAGCAGTGGACGGGGGCATCCCAGTGAAGCACTCCCTCATTCCTGTCTACATCCATGTCTTACCCCCTGAAACGTCCGTGCCCTCCTTTACCCAGTCTCAGTATTCCTTCACTGTGTCAGAAGATGCAGCCATTGGGAGCACGGTGGATACCGTGAGGGTTTTGCCCACTCAGAAGGTCAAATTCAGCACAGTTAATGGGGAGCGGCTGGAAAATAACAAAGGCAATGTCTTCATCATAGAACAGGAAACAGGCACGGTCAAGCTGGACAAGCGTCTTGACCATGAGGTCAGCCCAGCTTTTCACTTCAAAGTGGCAGCCACTATACCCCTGGACAAAGTAGACATTGTGTTCACAGTGGATGTAGACGTCAAGGTACTGGATCTGAATGACAACAAGCCAGTCTTTGAAACTTCAAACTACGAGACAGTCATCATGGAAGGGATGCCCGTGGGCACCAGACTAACACAGGTGAGAGCCATGGATGTGGACTGGGGAGCCAACGGGCAGGTCACCTACTCCCTCCACTCGGATGCCCAGCCCGAGAAGGTGATGGAAGCCTTCAGCATTGACAGCAACACAGGCTGGATCAGTACCCTGAAGGACCTGGATCACGAGACAGACCCCGTGTTCACCTTCTCCGTGGTGGCCTCTGACCTCGGGGAAGCCTTCTCTCTTTCTTCCACGGCACTGGTGTCTGTCACGGTGACAGATATAAATGACAATGCTCCAGTCTTTGCCCACGAGGTGTACCGAGGTAATGTGAAGGAGAGCGACCCTCCGGGCGAGGTGGTAGCTGTCCTCAGCACATGGGATAGAGACACATCTGACATCAATCGCCAAGTTAGCTACCATATTACAGGTAAGTCTGCCACCCTCGGTGTTCACTCTATGCTTCGCTTCCTAAAGAAAGATGGAAGGTGACAGGGGGTGGGCTTCCCCGGTGGCTCAGCGGTAGAGAATCCACTGCAGTGCAGGAGCCACAGGAGACACACATTCGATCCCTGGGTCGGGAAGATCCGCTGGAGGAGGGCGTGGCAACCCACGCCAGTGTTCTTGCCTGGAGAATTCCACGGACAGAGGAGTCTGGCGGGCTGCAGTCCATAGGGTCCCAGAGTCAGACATGGCTGAAGCGACTTAGCACCCACACATGCACGGCAGAGGGGTAAGAGTAGGGAAGAAAGACATGAGATGAGGGTTTGAGGAGTTATCTTACCTCTCTGGGACTGAGACAACTCAGTTCTTTAGTTGTTACTAACTCAGCCTTATTTTGAAGTTCATTAGTTTGCTTGTGACAGATGACCCAGACTGATACTCAGTCAATTTTTATCATTTGAAAAAAAGTCCAACTTTGCTGGCGGTTCAGTGGCTAAGACTCCTTGCTTCCACTGTAAGGGACACAAGTTCAGTCCCCAGTCAGGGAACTAAGATCCCACATGCTACACAGAGTAGCCAAAATAAAGAAATAAAATTTAAAAAGAGTCCAGTCAAATATTCCAGTTGAAGAAATAAAAATAGCAGAATGCCTAAGAAGCTTTTTGTCTTAAATGAATATAAATAAATAAAAATGATGCTTTACTCACCTTTCTCATGTCTTTACTGCAGAAATATACATTTTAATGGGAAAAAAAACCAACACTTCCCTTCCACACTACTCTTCTTTTTCTTTATGGAGCTGTTTTCTTAATGTTGTTTTCTGTTTAACAGTCTTAATGCATTTGTGTTTTGATAGAGTAATTTATTTTTAAGTGTATTCCTTTTTCCTACTTTTTGTAATGGTAAGAAAATAAATAGGTTTATTTACAAGTTTTTCCTGGTAATAAAAACTCAGATGCATGCACACACACACATATGCATGCATGCACACATACAAATCAGAGGGTGTGTTTTTTGTTTTTGCTGAAAAATCTTAAATTATAACTCCAAGTCAAAGGGTATGTGTCCTGACATGGCAAATTTTTTGGATCCCTTTTCTGTCTTTCCAAATAGTAAATAGCAGTTCAGTAGGAAAGCCAAGATAGACAAGTGAGGTCACACAGAATGCACACACACACACACACACACACACACACACACACGTCACCATTGCTCTGAGCATCTTGTGTCAGAGTGAAAATGGGCTATCACTGATCAGGGGTCGCTTTCCAGGGGTGAAGGCCTTCAACTTCTAAGAGGAGAGGTTGGTGTTGTGGGAGCAGTCTTCTTGTTTGGGGGTTCTAAAGCTAATATTTTGATATTGTGCCATTCAAAGGCAGAACATAAGCCAAGTGCCAAAAAATTTCAAAGAATCCATCCATACTTGTAGTCAGGTGGCTTCCCTTTAGAAAAACAACATTATTCAAAGTGAAAAATGAATTAATTAGAATGCCCTTAGGACGCAAAATCTTCTTAAGTACTTTAGTGAGAAAGTTAATTAATCACTGCAGAATAAGACCCATAGGAGAGCATCCGTGCCTGCGCTCAGGACCCTCACATCTCCCTGCAGACTCCTCTTTACGCAACTGCTTTCTTGAGGCTGTTTTCTGTTTAAAGGTCTTAATGCATTTATGCTTTTTCTGATACCTTCCATTGTGTGTGTGTGTGTGTGTGTGTGTGTGTGTGTGTGTGTGTGTGTTTCATTAAAATGTGTATTTCTGCAGTAAAGACATGAGCGATCATGGTGAGGAAAGAAAGGTGAGTACAGTATCACTTTGACTTATTTGCATTCAGTTTCAGACAAAAAGCTTCTTAGGCATTCGGAGGGATACTTTTCTATTTGGAAGAACAGTTAAATACTCAACTTTAATTATTTACACGTTGTCTCTGAATTCTCAGTGGATGGTTTAAGGGACCATCCCATCGACTTTACCAAAGTAATGAGAACAGAATAGCTTCAAGCTACTGTTACTATTAGCCGTGCCAACCACCAACTGATTTTAATTAGTTTAACTTTTGCTCTTGATGTAACACAACTTGGCTGTGCTGCCACAGATGAACAAAGGACCATTAATCATTTTATTTCACAAAAGAGCAGTGTGGGCCTGCACTGAAAGCATTTAGTAGAGAGGTTACATTTGTGCATGCTGAAATCATATTTGACTGAAGCCTAATTGAATCCTAGTCAGTGGTGGAGGAAAGTGATATCCCAAGGAGAACCCATGCCTCACCAAAGCATTTTTCTCAACCTCAGCAGATTGGCCTTGAGGGCTCGATAAGTCTCTGCTGTGGGTGGCCGTTCCTTGCTGCAGGTGGAAGTGTGGGATGTTTACCAGCACCACTGGCTTCTACCCAGTAGATTCCAGTAGCCCGGCCATTGGCATCACCCCTAATGGGACATTCAGAAATGTCTCTTGGCATTGACAAATGTCCCAGGGATATGGGACTAGCCACTCTCAGTTGAGAATCACTGCCCTGGAGGAATGTGCAGCCCTCAGCTTCTCTGCACTGTCTGTCCACTATGGTTCATTTAGCCCATGGCTAAATTGCCAAAATCCAGCCTCTGGGCACCAGTGTTACAGGGGAGGTAAAAAAAAGTTGGCTTAAAGCTCAACATTCAGAAAACTAAGATCATGGCATCTGGTCCCATCACTTCATGGCAAATAGATGGGGAAACAGTGGAAACAGTGGCTGACTTTATTTTTCTGGGTTCCAGAATCACTGCAGATGGTGATTGCAGCCATGAATTAAAAGACGTTTACTCCTTGGAAGGAAAGTTATGACCAACCTAGATAGCATATTCAAAAGCAGAGACATCACTTTGTCAACAAAGGTCCATCCAGTCAAGGCTATGGTTTTTCCAGTGGTCATGTATGGATGTGAGAGTTGGACTATAAAGAAAGCTGAGCACCAAAGAGTTGATGCTTTTGAACGGTGGTTTTGGAGAGTCCCTTGGACTGCAAGGAGATCCAACCAGTCCATCCTAAAGGAGATCAGTCGAATATTCATTGGAAGGACTGATGCTGAAGCTGAAACTCCAATACGTTGGCCATCTGATGCAGAGAGCTGACTCATTTGAAAAGACCCTGATGCTGGGAAAGATTGAGGGCAGGAGGAGAAGGGGATGACAGAGGATGAGATGGTTGGATGGTATCACCAACTCAAAGGCCATGGGTTTGGGTGGACTCCAGGAGTTGGTGATGGACAGGGAGGCCTAGCGTGCTGTGGTTCATGGGGTCGCAAAGAGTTGGACACGACTGAGTGACTGGACTGAACTGAACTATGCACCAGTACCATATTAAATCTCAAAAACTGTTTGGGGCAATGTAGAAAGAAATAGCTTTATTGCTTTGCCAGGCAAAGGGGGCCACAGTGGGCTAATGCCTCCAAGACTGTGTGTTCCACCCTGGGGAGTGGGCACTGAGCAGCCTTATAGTGTTTAAGGAGCAGGGCATGATCAGCTTGTGGACATTCTTCCCATTGGTTGAGATGGTGATGATGAGTCAGCATCATCAACCTTCTGGTTCCAGCTGGTTTGGGGTCTACGTGCTTGTGGGTAGCATAGTTAACTTCTTTGACCTGAGAGGTTCAGTATCTGCAAAACAACTCAAAGGACATGGCTCAGAATGTTATCTATAGTCCCTGAGGAGGAACTAAAAGTCCTTTACTTTGTTTAATGGCTAAAGCATTTATCATTTTTTCTTACTTGTTTTCCTTTCTGCATTTTCTCACTTCTCAGATAAAATTATTCTTTGACTAAAGTACTCCTACAGAGAAAAGGCAGGCAGATTTATAGGAGAGCAATGGAGAAACAGACATAGAGAATAGACTTATGGACATGGGGAGAGGGTGACATGTATGGAAAGAGTAACATGGAAACTTACATTACCACATGTAAAATAGATAGCTAATGGGAATTTGCTATATGGCTCAGGAAGCTCAAAGAGGGGCTCTGTATCAACCTAGAGAGGTGGGGTGGGGTGGGAGATGGGAGGGAGGTTTGAAATGGAGGGGATATATGTATACCTATGGCTGATTCATATTGAGATTGACAGAAAACAACAAAATTCTGTAAAGCAAATTATCCTCCAATAAAAAAATAAATTAAAAAAAAAGGCAGGCAGAGGACAGAACATGGATGTAGTCTGTTCTGGAAAGGCCTCGTGGGAGCCTGCTTGGTTACAGTCGCATCCAAGCCGGGGCTTCCCAGGTGGTGCTAGTGATGAAGAACCCACCTGCCAGCACAGGAGACACAAAGAGGCGCAGGTTCGATTCCTGGGTCGGGAAGATCGCCTGGAGAAGGGCACGGCAACCCACTCCAGTATTCTTGCCTGGGAAATCTCATGGACAGAGGGGCCTGGTGGGGTCACAAAGAGGCAGGCACAACTGATTCTCAGCTTGCACTCTTTTAAAGATTCATTGTAAGAAGGTGAGATGGCTCCACTGTTTCAGTGCAGCAGCAGCCAACAGGCAGTAGGCTTTCCTTATTTATTTGTTTATTGTCAATCTTTCCCACCAGAAAGTGAACTCCACCACAAAAGCAGGGATTTTTGTCACTTTTGTTCCCTGCTGTAACCTCACTGCGTGGCACAATGCATGGTCCAAAGCAGGTGACAAATACGTGTTGAATGCGCCCAAACCAAAGAGACGGTGAGGATTTAACTGGAGTCTGGGCTTCCGGCCAGTTGTCTCATCCAGCCTTCCTCCATGTTTGAAGTGACATTATCTCCTTCTTCACATTTGGAAGGTCAAGATGGTTTTCTTCTTCCTTCCTCCAAGCTGCTTTTGTCTCCGTGTAGTTCAGTGATGTGGGAAAGGAATGTTGCTGGGACCACTTTCATTGTCTCAGCCTCATCAAAAGTGGTTCGCTCCGACTCTTCTCCTTTTCTTCCATTTTCACCAGCTTCTCTCTGATAAATCTGATCTAATTGCAGTGCCTATCTTTGAGCGCCTCCTTCAATAACCCCTCATTGGGGCTCTTTACTCCAAATGGGTCTTCCTCTGTCACACAAACTTTTCTCCCCCAGATTTTAGTCCTTAGAAGAGCCGCAGTAAAACATTCTTCATGAAAACATTCCTTAATAGAGCTGACTGCCTTTCCTTGATTGCATAATCAACGGCTAATGAAATTGTCTGGGTAACAAGAGCTATAGTGTATTACATCCTCTCTCTCGAGACAGAGTGGAGAGACAATTGTATCATCTGAGAAAAAGATTGATTGTTCACAGTTTGAATTTGATTGTCCTTAAGGGGAGCTAAACAAGAGATCATCTCTGGCTTCTCTAAGTGCATTTTCTTCCCTTGGAAAGTTACTGTTTTACTTTCCACACAAACCAAGCATATAAATATCATGCTTTGTTGCAGGAGAATCAAAAGGAAGTGTCAGGTTTTTTTCCAGTCTCGTAAATGAGGCAGTTTGACAGGCACCTGGTTGACCTTGCACAGGCCTCTCACTGTAGGTGGAGATCAAAGCTTTTCATTGCTCATCTTCAGAAACTCTCTTTTCACTGCAGGAGGGAACCCCCGAGGAAGGTTTGCCCTGGGCCTGGTGCAGAGCGAATGGAAGGTCTACGTGAAGAGACATCTGGATAGAGAAGAACAAGACATTTACTTCCTCAATATTACTGCCACCGATGGGCTCTTTGTCACTCAGGCCATGGTGGAAGTGACTGTCAGTGATGTGAATGACAATAGCCCTGTGTGTGATCAGGTGGGATTTGTGGCCGTGTTGGACTGCTGCTTTTCACATTGCTTCTCTAAAATTAAGTCAAAACCCATTTCATTTTTCTCCGTAAAACCTGGCTCCATTCTGTTCCTTTCTCCTTGGTTAGTGCCATCCAATTTTATATACGCATGTAAGAGGACGAAATACTATAAGCATGGAAAGAGTATAAGTAGCACCATTAGTACTTAATTCTGCCCATTAAAAAATACGAACAAAAGATAAAATCGGGACCCTTCAAATGAAAAGCTTTCTAAAGAATCGTAAAGAATATTGTGATTTTTTCATATCTAAACTACTGATTTCATAAAAGAAACATGGGCCACTCCAAAGTATGAATTACTTTTGTTGTGCAAGTTTATACAGCTGGCTGGCAGCAATGTTGATAATGAAGCTGGGTCTCCAGGCTTCTCATGAAGTGTCATTTCCCCCATAGTTCAAAGCATGAGAGCCAATGCAAGGTGTCAGTCATTGACTTTATATTCTTTCTTACCAAAATTAAATCACCCTTCATTTACTTTTTCCTTACATGTGGACTGCGAGACAATATTGGTGTTCTTTAGCTTAGAAAATGTTTGCAAATCTTATTAATGCCAGATGTTAGTAGTGGCTCTTCAAAGTTGAAGGGTCCCAAGGACTCCCTGGTGCTTGATCACTGCCTGATGTGATCATTATCTGATGTGCATCACAGTTCCACACGGGCAGGGATTTTTGTCTGTTTTCTTTCTTTCTAGCATCTCAATAGTACCTCGCCCGTAGTAGCGGCTCAATTATCATTTGTTGAATGAATGAGCATGGGAGGGGCAGGGCAAGAGATATTTTATGTTTCATCCGATGGTGTAAGATGATTCTACAGTAAAGGAAAAACATAACTGAAGATAAATTATGCGAGTGCCTTTTTAAAGAAATCATTTATAAGGCTAGTATGGCAATCGCCCCACACATAATAATGATTTTGCCTTTGTCCAGGTTGCATATACAGTGTCACTTCCTGAAGACATTCCATCAAACAAAATCATCCTGAAGGTCAGTGCCAAGGATGCTGACATTGGACCCAATGGAGATATACGATACTCACTCTATGGACCTGGAAACAATGAATTTTTTCTAGATCCAGAAAGTGGTAAGGCAACATTTATTCTCTCAAATGACATTGTTAATCCACAAGAGAAGTTAAATTTTCACGGGTCTTATCACTAGGGGGTAGTTGGTATCTAAGAGCCTTAATATGACACTCTGTTATCTTGGACTCTTAAGAAATACTAGTGGCACATGGTGTCTGGAAGACACAAACCTCATTTGACTTATAAACTTGCCCTGACTTTACCTACATGTAGCAGCACGAGGGAATTAGATGTGTCTGTTTGTGTCTCCTCTTTCTCATATCCATGAGTTAAAGCAGCTGCTCTATTAGGTGTATATATAGAATTATATCATAAATGCAGGTTTCCATGCAAACCAGACAGCAGTGCACAGTAAGGAGAGTTTCACCTTGTTGAAACCCTTTTTTGGTTCCTATGCTTATTAACACACTCGTCTGATTTTTATTCATCATTTCTGCTTAGTTGTGAGACCTCAATTTGCTTCCATGTTAAGGTAAAGTTCATAAGGTGAAAGGTTATGTACCCTGAAGGCAGATGCCGGCATTGAAGGCCAAAGCTTAAGGAAAAAAACATTTTCTATGGAGGTAAATTATTACAGTGCTGTGTACTGGATTGGCCTATCCAGTGACAATTTTTAATTGAAGTGTAATGATTAAAAATTTTGCATATTTCCAGCATTGTATTGGTTGCAGTGAATAACCACTAAACTACTGAGTTTCCAGAAGGTATTGGCTTCTCAATAACCTACTCGCATGTCAGCTGTATCTTACTGGGAAGGGCTTAGTTGCATAACGATATACTACTTGGATATAGAGGCCTTGCACTTTTTTTATTGAATAGCTAGCACTTATTAACTACTAGACCTAAAAACACTTTATGGAATATTTGTGATAGACTCTGACACGAACCCCTCAAAGCATCTCTGAGCGATACTGTAACCCAGTGGAGAAGACAGAGCAGTGAGTCAGTAATAATAATAATAGTTATGAAAGACAGAATGACAGGAGTGCCTGCAAGAGATATCAAGAGAGTTATACCTGAGCACAGAAGAAAAAGCAGCTAATGTTCTGATGAGAGGGAAGAGGAAGCTTGTAAAGAACCGGCATTTGAACTGAGCCAGGATTCTAGGGGCTAAAGCGGGTCACTGCTGGCCATGGGCGCGGCCTGGGCAGAGAGCACAGCACCTCCAGGAAATGCCGTGTACAGCACTGTCACTGGTCAGAGGAGCCACAGGATGACTTGCCAGAAAAGTGGTGGGAAAAATAACTTTAGGTCAGATCTTGGAGGGTCCTGAATGCCCAACTGAAAACTCCCTGGATATTTTTGAGGAGGGGGAAATGATCCAGCCTGTATTTGAGAACTGCCTGCCTTCAGGAAGCTGTAGGAAGAACAGCTTTGTAAGTACTGATGACTTGCTCCCAGTGATATCTGCTAATTTTACTAAGAGTACATAATAATATTTCATGATTCTGACTTTTCACCAAACAGCATTTATTCAGGTCTGTCATTGTGCTCATTGCCATTATCCATTGAAATTTAAGTGGCAATGAAATCACCACAGGGACTGACACCCAGGACCAGTATAGCTATTTCAGTGATTAATAATCCCTCCATGTTTATGAAATCCCCTTCCTGCATGTCTGCTCTGGGCTCCTCAGTTATCCCCCACTGGGACCTCCCCTCAACAACTGCTGGCCCTCTGCTCTCCCAGCAAGTGGGATTTTCCTGGCACAATAGGACTCCTTTGTAACCTCTTTCTGCTGGAGCCAGCCTGTTTGGACTGTTTGTTTTCCTCTAGAAGACGGGGTAAAAAAAGATTAAGTGTCTGGAAGCAGAGAGACTAACCCTTCTGGGTCTAAAGACCATTGACCTGATTGACCATCAGAGAACTGAGCAGTTCTTGTGAGGTTTAAAGAGGTGTGGAGCTTCTCCATCCTGCCAAAAGAAGGAATCCCTGACACAAGAGACTTCATGGTGGAATTAATTCCTTTGAAGGTCATGCTGTTGGTTTCTTGTTGTATCCAGAATCCCATAAATTTTTCCCTGATGCTTAAAAAATTTGAATTTGCCCTATTTTTCAAAGTATGAAGCTCTTGAGCCAAATATCAACAGTCCTTCCTACACTCAGGTTCTGTATGTAATTGAGTCTCTGCTCTTTGAAGAAAGACAGTTTTGAAAAGCGAGGCCATTTATTTTCACAGGTGAGTTAAAAACTTTGGCTCCGTTGGACCGGGAGAGGGTCCCTGCGTACAGCCTCATTGCCAGGGCCACCGACGGGGGCGGCCAATTCTGCCAATCTGATGTCCGTCTGACCCTGGAGGACGTGAATGATAACCCCCCGGTGTTTTCGTCGGACCGCTATAACGCCTGTGTCTATGAGAACACGGCCACCAAGGCTCTGTTGACCAGAGTTCAAGCGGTGGATCCAGATGTTGGTAAGTCAGCCGCCCCTGTGGGGGCCTCCCTGTCTGTGTGTTTCCCGCATTCAAGTGCCGCCTGTCCTCTAGCTCCATCAGCCCACCTGGGCTCCTCCCCGTCAGGACAAGTACAGTAAAATACATTTCGGCTCTTTGGCTGATGTACTTCACACACGTGAAAGAAATCTGCAAGACATCTTTCCACCTTTTTTGGGTTTAAAGAAGCAATACCGTAAATTCCTTTAACTTTTAACAAAGGGTTTTGAGTTTGTGGGGTTTTTTTTTTAACCTTTGTAATAAAAACAATAGCTTTCCTACTTACTCATTCCTCTTGAACAGAGTTAAATGTTGTGTGGTGGGGATAATTCATTTCTGTTTCTATAAAGAATTGCAACCCATGCTTTAGCTGAAATATGACAGTCTCAATTTATGGTGGTGCCCCATAGTGCAAAGACCAATTACTAAATGTGCTGCCAGCCCAATGTGGATTTTTTCTAACTGCCATTTTCCAGAGTATTTTGGTCACATAAACTGACATTACTTGGAGGGGTGGGAGTGGCAGAGGGGAATAAGGAATTAGAATTGAAAGTTGCTAATAAAGTTTGTGTTCAGATCCACTTTACATAATGAGATGGTGAGTTAGAAAAGACTGGAGTTAATTGCTAGGTAGCCTTTCTGAGAATGCATAAGTTATTGAGGTGACTGCATGATGGAGTCTAAATACAAAAGGGCATATAGACAGCCTCTTGGCTGTGCATTTTAAGAGCTGTAAATCAGAGGACTGGGGAATGATGGGGTGTGTCTGTTATGATAAACAGGCCTTTATATAATTCAGTGTCTTATTGCTTAATTCTGAATTGAAAGAAAAATTATTGGACTAATGGAAAAGTAAATACATGATAATTAGTTGAAAACAAACAAGGAGCCCAGGGTCTCTGCATATTTCCCCTTAGAGAAATTAGTGACTATACTATGAATTATTGTTCTTACCTTATTAGCATAATTTTCGAGGCTGAGAACCAACCCTTTAAAAATCTGCATATTTGTAAAGCTTGGTAAAAAACATAATAAATAGGAAAAGACTTTTTTTTCAGCTGTACTATGCAACTTACGGAATCTTAGTTCTCTGACAGGGATTGAACCCAGGCCCTTAGCAGTGAAAGCACGGAGTCCAAAACCCTGGACCACCAGGGAATTCTGGAAAAGACTCTTTTATTGACCTATAATCATGAATTATTTACAAATACTCCTTTTTAAAGGAGGATTAGAAAACATTCCCTGGACTCTTGATAGCAAGCTTTTGGAGAAAAGAGGACAGAAATTGTACAGATGAATCATTAATAATTTAACTTTGAGAATGTATAATTGGGCCAGAAGTGAAATTTTAAGATTGAAAGTTTTTTAAATTAAAATTTCAATTTAAAACATTGGAGTTTTTCTATTCACCTCCTTCCTAAAGGACTTGGGTGTGCTCTGTTTACTAGAGAATGAACAGGGAGAGAGTCTGATCAGTATGTTATGCTTTAGGCAGGAGGCGGGAGGTTATCCACTGACAGATGTGATTGCCGTAGAGGGCAGGCAGCTAGCTCTGTGCTGCTCAATTCTGCCGAGTCAGCTGTCCGGGTTGGCAGCTGGGGAAGAAGGGTTGACTGGACTCTGTGCGTTAGCAGGGGCAGAGATGATGAAGCCTTTCAAACATTAGACCCAGAATAACCTATCAGCACCTCTCTCTGCTCTTTGCACCAATTAGCAGAAGGCTTACATTCATGGTTTCAGACCAACATGGAGGTTATGGGTGCTGCTCGTATTGTGTGTTCATCAGGCCATTGTATTCACTTCCAGAAAACTATAGCACAGGATACAAGATTCTAGGTCATATTCTCAGTTTTTTTAGATCTCACTTAGCTTTAAAAATAAAAACTAAGACAGCTGGGGAGGAACAAATGAGCTCCTCTAAAAAGGTAAACTGAGTACCTGCTGTTTCTAGGCACTGTGCTCACTAGGTGGGGGTGCAGGTCTTGCTCAGAGCCTGCAGGGAGAACCATTGTCAAACCAATATTCTCCAGAGTCCCAAGTATCAGTGACTGGGGGGTGCTTATGCCGTTTTCATCAGCGGCCTGATCCCCACTTCTCAGTCTGCTGTAAGTCAGCACAGAGAAGCATCAGCCACACATTGAGATGAGCAGTTTGGGGTGGGCAGGGCTGGTGAATCATCTGGAGGCCAAACCTAACCTCTGGCCTAAAGCTGAGTTTGCTCCTGAATCATTAAGACTGAATCCAACCCTACTGAATCCAGTCACTCAGTCGTGTCCGACTCTTTGCGACCCCATGAATCGCAGCACGCCAGGCCTCCCTGACCATCACCACTCCCGGAGTTCACTCAAACTCACGTCCATCGAGTCGGTGATGCCACCCAGCCATCTCATCCTCTGTCGTCCCCTTCTCCTCCTGCCCCCAATCCCTCCCAGCATCAGAGTCTTTTCCAATGAGTCAACTCTTCACATGAGGTGGCCAAAGTACTGGAGTTTCAGCTTTAGCATCATTCCTTCCAAAGAAATCCCAGGGTTGATCTCCTTCAGAATGGCTGGTTGGATCTCCTTGCAGTCCAAGGGACTCTCAAGAGTCTTCTCCAACACCACAGTTCAAAAGTGTCTTTAGTCTGGCTTATATAGAGTGTTCCAGTTTGGATTAATTGTCAATGAAAGTCAAGAGATATTTATTTGAATTTTCAATTTCTGGCATTTTCTAAAAACAGCACTCAGAAGACTCAGCAATTCCAGGCACACAGTCCCACCATGGTTGGAAGCTGCCATCAGCCAGTTTTCACCTTCCCAGCCATCTCACTTAGGTTTCCATCTGGCCTGCATAGGCCCCTTCTCTAAAGTGACAAGGAAATTCTGATGTTTAAGAACTTTTAGCTTTGAGATAATCATAAGTTCACAGGAATTTGCCCAAAAAATGTACAAGAAGTAGCATGTACCTTTCACACAATCTTTTCTCCCAGTGATACCATCTTGCATAATGATAGTACACTTAGATTTTGACACAGGTGTCTGTGTGTGTGTGTGTGTGTGTACATGTAGTTCTGTGCAGTTTTATCACCTGTGTAACTTCATGTAACCACCACCCCATTCATCTACTCGCTGCCCCTTCATAACAACACCCACCTTCCCCCACACTTCCTTCCCAGTCTCTAATCCCTGGCAACTACTAATCTCCATATCTATAATTTAGTTATTTCAAAAATGTTATTTAAATGGAATAGTGCAGCTTGTAACCTTTTCCAAATGTCCTTTTTCACTCAGCATCATTCCCTTGAGATCCACCCAAGTTGTCTAATTGGTTTTTGATCCTAGTGAAGAACATTGTCTCCATTTGTATAAATGACAGGGCTATTTGGTTCATGAAACTTCTTTTGTCAAGCATATTCCTTTACCTAAAGTTACAAATGATTTCATCAGTATTTGGCTACAGTATATACTAAGCCACTATAAATTGCAGAAAAGAGACAAAGATATATTAACCTGAAGTCCGAGTCCATTACTTCATAAATTCAAAATTTCTTACAATCTCTTGCTAACCTTTCATACCTTGGTTTTCTAATTAGCATATATATATATGTATCTATATCATTATTTTTAGTCAAACAACTCTTTGGTATGCCAAATTCATTATTTGTAATGAACTAATGCTCATGTTAGAGTAACTGCCTAGATCAGGAAAAAAAATAAAAATAGGGAGACAAGACTACTTTAGCACCCATTTTATGAGTTCTAAGCAATAGCATGGCAACTATCTAGATTTTAGCATTAAATTCTTCATTTTCCTGTAAAATGGAAACATTCTCCATTCCATGAACTAATGATGTGACTTTACGACCGAATATTTATGAAAATTTAATCCTTTCAGTACACATTGTGAGACTTTTTGTTGCACCACCCCTTTGGGGTTCATATTTTGCTACTTACTCTACCTCTTAAGGCAAGGTTAGGTGTCCAGGTTCTCAGTATTGAGGGTTTTTTAAACTAACAAAGGAAATATGCAGTGATAAAAATCGGAGCTAAAATCTGTGACCATTTTAGGCAAAGTGACATGAAAATCAAATGTAAACTTGCACTGGAAAATGTGTCAGAGTCCATGATTTATTGAGAGGCCAATGTCCAGATGTTTGAGATTTAAGAAGACATATTTTTCCTCTTATGCCTCAGGGACATACAGCAAGGAAATGTTCTAATGAACATGTTCACTCAGGGATTTTGGAGAAACTTGGAAGCTTGTAACACACATTAAAATTATTTTCCATTCAATATAGCTGATATTTAATGAGTAGGTACGCAGCAACTATTATAGAAGGAACTATACAAAAAATATGCAGTGACAGGCCCAGGGTCTATGCAGTAGTGAAGGGCATAAATCTGGAACACACAAACCTGGCATAAAAGTAAGACCTTCCAGAATCCAGAGTGAATGAGATTCAATAGGCAGAGGGAGGAAGGCCTTCGGGAAGACAGGAACCAGGAGGATACATTTGCAAAGTCGGGAACGTGCTGTTTTTCTTGAGTCCCTCAGTTGTGTCTGACTCTTTGTGACTCCATGGACTGTAGCATTCCAGGCTGCCCTGTCTTCACAGTCTCCCTGAGTTGGCTTAAACTCATGTCCATTGAGTCTGTAATGCCAACAAACCATCTCATCTTCTGTTGCCCCTTCTCCTCCTGCCCTGAGTCTTTCCCAGCATCAGGGTCTTTTCCAATGAGTTGACTCTTTATATCAGGTGGCCAAAGTATTGGAGTTTCAGGTTCAGCATCTGTTTCTCCAATGAGTATTCAGGGGTGATTTCCTTTAGAATTGACTGGTTTGATCTCCTTGCTGTCCACAGGGCTCTTAAGAATTTTCTACAGCACCCCAATTCAAAACCGTCAATTCTTCAGTGCTCAACCTTCTTTATGTCCAGCTCTCATATCCATACATGACTACTGAAAAAACCTTTGTTTGACTATATGGGTCTTTGTCTGCAAAGTGATGTCTCTGCTTTTTAGTATTAAAACAGTCTAGGTTTGTCATAACTTTTCTTCCAAGGAGCAAACATCTTTCATGGCTGCAGTCACCGTTCACAATGATTTTGGAGCCCAAGATAATAAAGTCTGTCACTGTTTCCATTGTTTCCCCATCTATTTGCCAAGAAGTGATGAGACTGGATGCCATGATCTTAGTTTTTTTGAATGTTGCGTTCTAAGGGAGCTTTCACATTCTCCTATTTCACCTTCATCAAGAAACTCTTTAGTTCCTCTTCGTTTTCTGCCATTAGGGTGGCTTCATCTATATATCTGAGGTTATTGATATTTCTCCCGGCAATCTTGATTCTACCTTGAGCTTCATCCAGCCTGACATTTCACATTATGTACTCTGCATATAACTTAAATAAGCAGGGTGACAATATACAGCTTTGATGTATTCCTTTCCCAATTTTGAACCAGTCCATTGTTCCACATCCAGTTCTGTTGATTCTTGTCCTGCAAACAGGCTTCTCAGGGGGCAGGTAAGGTGGTCTGGTATTCCCATCTCTTTCAGTTCAGTTCAGTTCAGTCGCTCAGTCGTGTCCAACTCGTTGCGACCCCATGAATCGCAGCATGCCAGGCCTCCTTGTCCATCACCAACTCCCAGAGTTCACTCAAACTCACTTCCATCGAGTTGGTGACGCCATCCAGCCATCTCATCCTCTGTCTTTCCCTTTTCCTCCTGCCCCCAATCCCTCCCAGGATCAGAGTCTTTTCCAATGAGTCAACTCTTTGCATCTCTTTAGACCCAACTAAATAGTTGGGAGAGCATCACATGGTCCATGACAGAAAGCTGGACAGTGAGATGAGAGAAGGCATCTGGGCCCAGTTGTGGGGGTTCACAAAAGCCAGGAATTGTGCTTAAACCCAAAGATGGAAAAGAACCACTGTACACATAGGACAAAAGAAATTCATCAGTTCTGGGTTTGGGAACTGCTGATCTGATGGAAGCCTCTAATGTAGATGTGAGAAAGCTTCTAGGAGATTATTGAGAAAGACCACAAAGACCAAAATTCAAGTGGTAGCTTGGGATTTAAAAGGAAGAAGTAGATGAGAGAGAGATTTTACATGTGAAATCTGCCAGTTTTGGCAACTGACTGGACTGAAGGCAAAATGGACAGGCCAGGCAAGAACTCAAATTCGGGTACAAGGGGGACAGAGGTAGCCTAGGTGGCCTGAAGCAGGACCTCGTGTAAAAAAGATAAAAAATTGGAGAGACATCAGGAATTAGATTACAGTCCTTCAGGAGTGAAGATAAGTTTGCTAATCATGACAGAGTAGGAAGGCTTTGTCGTCAAGGGGCTTCCGGTCATTACGGGAAACGGACAAACACAAATGAACATTCAGAGACAAGCACAAATCAACATTCAGAGAAAATGGGATCAATGTTATAACAGAGTCACTTCATCTGTAAAAGCAGGGATTTTTAAAGGATTAGTCAGACACATGTAAAATGCTAGCTCAGGTCTCTGTGGAAACATGAAAACATGAGCAGTGAATTTTCAAGTGGGACAACTCAGAAAGTATTCACAAAATGGTATTTGCATTCAAGTCAGGTTTTAAGAGCCGGGGCTTGATGTTGGGGCAAGAAGAGGGGAAAGATCTAGTAGCAAAAGAGGATTGTATTAGCTAAGATAGCCTTGACTAGACTGAGGTAACTTCAAAAAATCTCAGTGGCTTAGTGCAGCAAAAGTTTAATTCTTACTCCTGTGGGGAGCAGGTCAGTGCAAGTCATTCAGCAATGTGGAAATCTGGTCCCTCCATTTGGTCAATACCACCTTCGTGACCTTTGCTTCACAAGGTCACTGCAGCGAAAGAAGAGAGGGATGAAAAAGGCATGTCAGCTCTTTGCTGCCTCAGCCTGGGAGAGACTCACATCACTTTGTCACTGTCCATTGACTAAAACTAGTCAGATGATGCTGGGAGGTATAGGAGAGGCCACAGGGTATTTGGTGAGCACTCATGTCTCTGCTACAGTAATGAAAGCAAGAAAGAGAAACTGCCCTATCACATTTCAAAGAAGTGGGAAAAGATGGCGTTCTTCATGTGGTTAGGGAGGGTGAGCCTGAGCAACAAGGAGAGCCCACAACCACTTAATCCTTGACGTGAAAGGAAGGAGAGAAGCAGAAGGAAAAAAAACTGACTTTCAAAGGAAGAAAAAGAAACTTAAGAGGGAGCGGCTGAGGAAAACCCAGTTGGGAGGTGCACATCTGCCTTCAGACATCTCCATGTGGTAAGAGAGTGGGTCAACTAAAGAGACTCACATGGCAGCAGGCAGGAGGCGAGCACAGGGAGTTAGTTTCAGGGGCTGAAGGCAACCTGAGAGGGAGTCACTGAAAAATGGGAAGAAAAGCCCCTCCCCCACTGAGGGCTCTGTAGGTACTGGGTTACAGAAGTGAACAGACCCAACCAGTAGAGTAAATTTCATGAATAGAAAAGATAGAAGTTCTCTCTCAGAGCTTTCTAGAATGATGCCTTTCCCTCTAATGTCAACAGATCCTCTTATTAGCAGAGAACAGGAAAGAAACAGAGAAAACGTATCTCTTGACAGAACTTTTCCATTTTTACCCAAGAGTTTGTTTTCCAGCAGCCCTCAGCATCCTTAATTTTGCACTGCCGTTCACTGTAGTGACGTAAGCTCGCAGTTCTTGTTGGGGATCATTTTCTGCATATTTCATGAGGGAGACAGATGGCATCCTGACCCCACAGGGGCTCTCCTGGGGCAAAAGCTGGAATGAACTTGGTTTTCCAGAGTGCAGATCTTGTCAGACAGAAAGGCTGGCCCAGTGTCTGAGAGCATCATTAGATCTGAGTATGTTGTGCTCCATGAAGGAGCAGGAACTTGTTTACCTGAGAGGAATGTTCACAAAAGTAACTGCTGAGAGCTATTAAAGAGAGGTCTTCCTCACCAGGCCGCTTTAAATGAATCTCTCCCGCCACCTCTTGCCTCTTCTGACATGTCCTCGCCGTGTGTCCCTCACTTTTTAGAACCATAACAAGACTCAGGAGGAACAGCTAAGAGACGAGTGATGTGCCCTGCGAAGTGCTGGGAGGCTGGCGGAAACACACGTCAGTCCAGTGCTCCAGGCTGGCTGTCTCCTATCCTGGGACAAAGTCTGAGGGAGGGTCGTGCATGCCACTCAGTCTGTCAGAGTCAGGGACGAAGTCTGAGGGAGGGTCGTGTATGCCACCCAGTCCAGAGTCAGAAACATTTGTCTCCATTTGGAGCTCTCCCTTACCTTCAGTGTGGTGGCCAAAGTTTCAGTCCCTGGGATGAAGTTAGATCTTCAGTATTCCCTAATCGCCTTTCTGGTCTCATGGAGGTCCCTATAATAGGGTTTGATTTGAAATCTTTCATCACCACCTTTTAGTCTCATGGAGGAAAACAAGTATTCACTCAGCGTGTACTCTTGGAAGGGCTTAGCTTACCTTTGCATCAGGCCTACCCCAAAAGCAAAAGAAAAATGTTAACACCTGACCAAACAGGTAAACTCTGAAGCACCTCTTTTTCACCTGGCTGTGTGGGAGAGAAAGGCCAGGGTGTGGAGTCTGTGAAGGAGGTTAGGTGTGCCCACGTACTCCACAATGGAGGTGTGCAGGTGGACCCTTATTTTTCTGTTTTAGGACTTCCCAAGGAGACATCTTCTTGGTGACATCATACCCCAGCCGAGCCAGCAACCCTTGACTCCTCTGGACCCTGCATATCCCCCCAGTGTCCTTAAGGGACACATCTCATAACCAGAGGTCAAGAGGCCATGTGGCTGGGGGGAAGCCTTGGATGATTAGTACCCTGCACTATGCAGGCTGTGTGCCTTGGGCCAGTCACTGGTCTCCCTCAGACTGTTTGCTCTTCGATAATGTTAGGAGCACAGGAATAATGCTTGCTTTTCCAACCCAGCCCTCTTTGCAGCTGGGTCTCCAGCAGCATCTCGAGATTTTCCTTATGTGGAACTGTTCACATACCTCTTCTCTCCTACTGTTAAACCCTGCTAGGCAAAACTGGGGTTTGGTAAGAATTTTAAATGGTAATAAACATAATGTGACTAATGACATTTGCTTTTTGAGCTTCTATTACATTCCAGGCACCATGCCAAGTACTGCAGATACATTATTTCCAGTTCTCACAGCAACTTCTGAAAGTTGGCAGATATTTTTTGTTATTGTTCTAGTTAACATATGAATAAACTCTGAAGGGTTAACTTGTCATGAACAATAGACTAGTTAGTGGCACCAAAGGAGACTTGGTTAACAGATATCCAGCTAATGGTCAAGACGGTTTATATTTTAGTCAAGAGCACTGCTCTCAAAAAGTGGTCCCCAGACTAATTTCATCAGGGAGCTTATTGGAAGTACAAACTCTGAATGAAAGACTCTAGACCAGTGGGTCTCAGCCTGCAGTGTGCACCAGTCATCTAGAGGGCCTGTTAACCTGGGGATTACTAGCCCCGCCCCCAGCGTTTCTGATGGGGTCTGGGAGGAGGTTTGATCATCTGTGTGTCAGAGTAATTCCCAGGGCAAGTTAACGCTGCTATTCCCAGGACCATACTTGCAGAGCCACTTGCTTAAGGATTCCTAAACTTTTTGTGCCACCAATACTTTGACAGTTTGGTGACACCTACAGATTGTTTCTCAGAATAATGTTTTACATTTCATAAAGTAAAGTGCAAAAGGCCAGAAATGAAATGGTGCATCCAGGTATTTTTTGGTCTTAGTCCATAGTAAAATGAATGTCTGCTTTAGTAGATTAAATATGATCTCACATGGTAGATCTCATAATTTGGATATTTTGGAGTGGTGGTAAACAGGGATATGTGCCACAACTGTGAAACAACATGAAAATAGCAGTGATTGGTTACCAGATTGCAGGTGCTTCCCATCCTGTAGTGATTGGTCGCCTGCATTGACAATTGAATGTGACGCTAAGTCCAGTTAGAGGTTAATCAAAGTGAAGATGTAAATTATTCCCAGTGTTGTAGGCAGCCTCTATGACCCCTCACCTCTTGGTAGTCCCATGACTCTCCTTGAAAGTTGAATGGACTTAAATGACTCCAGACTCACCTTTTTAAAATATTTTTAAAATCTTTTTAAATAAATTTTAAGCCAAGCCATTCAACATGTGGGATCTTAGTTCCCCAGCTAGAGATTGAGCCCACACCCCCTGCATTGGAAGCACAGAGTCTTAACCACTGAACCACCAGGAAAGTCTCCTGGCTCACATCTGATGAATAGCATATGGTATTCATATGGATGGAAACAGACGAGCACATCAGATGGCTGGTATCCCTCCTGAGATCAGGGTACAGAAAGACTGTTCCTTCCCTCTTGGTCATGCTCTCTGCTTTAGTCTGCTCAGGCTGCCATAACAAAATACCGCAGACGGAGGGGCTTACCCAGCAGAAATTCACTCTCTCGGTTCTGGAGGCGGGATGTCAGCTCAGGGTGCCAGCGCAGTCAGTTCCTGGCCTGCAGGTGGCTGCCTTCTCACTGGGTGCTCACGTGACCTTTCCTTGGTGTGTGCAAGAAGGAAAAGAGTGCTCTTTGTCCCCCTCTTCTTTCAGACCACCAATCTTCTTGGGTTAGGACCCTACCCTTTGACTTCTTCAACCTTAATGCCTGAAGAGCCCTAGCTCTAAATACAGTCACATAGGGGATTAACTCTTCAACATATGGATTTATGGGTTGAGGTGATACCAACTAGGATTCTTGGCTCTCCTTGGAGGAAGTTGACTAGAAGCCAAACAAGAAATTCAGGCAAAATTTTACTGGGGCTCCTGTGCTGGCTGCAAAAGGGAACAAAAACAAGCAATATCCTCTCTTGCTTCCCGAGGAGGGGTGAGCATCACTTCTCCTTATATTGGGGTCCTCAACCCCCAGACTGAGGATGGGTACCCGTCTGTGGCCTGTTGGGAATGGGGTCACAGCAGAAGGTGAGCAGCAGGTAAGCTGGCTGAAGTGTCATCTGTTGCTCCCCATCACTCTCATTGCTATCATGACCCCATTTGAACCATCCCCCACCCCATCCATGGAAAATTGGCTTCCACGAAACCCGTCCCTGGGGCCAAAATGGTTGGGGACTGGTGCATTATATGGAGTGAGGGAAGGGGTGTGTCCAGGGGTTGCGCCAGATGGGTGGCTTGCGTAGGTTGCCCACCCCTTTGTGATGCTGAGTGCAGGGAGCAGGCACAGCACCCTCTTACACGCCTGCTCCCAGCTTCTCAGAAATGGCAGTCGGGTTGTTCTTATTTGTTTTTTGTCTTTTTGAATATTTTTGGTCCAGAACTTGCCCCAATTGCGCATGCACGCAGTTATTTTTTGTTGCATATAGTTTCTTTGTATTATTAACCCAAACAGAGGTGTGTCCAGGTACAAGCTTTGCAGCATTTCAGCCAGGAACCCCAGGTGCCGGGTCTATCTGAGAAGGACACGGTTCAGGGCAGAGCAGGCCCTCTGACTCTGGCTTGGATCGCTCCCCTGGGGAGAGAGCTAGGACATGGGGAGGCAGGCCTGTGAGGGCCTACAGCTCAAGGGCCTGAGGCCTGCCAACAACTGCACGAGTGAACTTGAGAGAATGCGGCCTCCTCTGGGGCCTTCAGATGAAACCACAGCTCAGCCCAGCAGCTTGACTCAAGCCTCGTGAGGAGCCTTGAGCCTTGAGCCGCCGGCTAAGCCACCCCTGCCCCGTGGAAACCATAGGATACTAGGTACTTACTGTCTATGCCGGTCGGCTCTGGGAGCAGCAGAGAGCTAACAGACTAGTGAGAGTCCGCGGGCCTTCTGACTCCCACCCACACAGTCCTAAGGATTCTCCCATGGCCATGCTTTCAGAGGGCTTTACCCTGAAGGAAGGTGGGCGCCTGCATGATGTGGGTTGGTGAGTCGGCACAGGGCCTTCCCTCCAAACAGAGCAGCTTAGCCAGACTGCGCGCAGCTGCAGTGACGCAGACTGTGGGAGAGATGACATAACAGTTGCCGGCTGCTCTTTGCGGCTGTTCTCACGGACCCACGCCTCCCCGCTGGGGCACCTGGCCCAGTCCCCTTGTGAGTCACAGCCCCTGCAAATCTTGGAGTGCTATGCATGGAAGGCTATATCCAGACAAACCCTTGTTTCTCTGAGAAGGAAGCTGGGGCTCAAAGATAAAGAGACTTCTTTAGTGGCAAGTTCAGTTCAGTTCAGTCGCTCAGTCGTGTCTGACTCTTTGAGACCCCATGAATTGCAGCACGCCAAGCCTCCCTGTCCATCACCAGCTCCCGGAGTTCACTCAAACTCACGTCCATCAAGTCAATGATGCCATCCAGCCATCTCATCCTCCATCGTCCCCGTCTCCTCCTGCTCCCAAACCCTCCGAGCATCAGAGTCTTTTCCAATGAGACAACTCTTCGCATGAGGTGGCCAAAGTACTGGAGTTTCAGCTTTAGCATCAGTCTTTCCAAAGAATACCCAGGACCGATCTCCTTTTGAATGGACTGGTTGGATCTCCTTGCAGTCCAAGGGACGCTCAAGAGTCTTCTCCAACACCACAGTTCAAAAGCATCAATTTTCGGCACTCAGCTTTCTTCACAGTCCACCTCTCACATCCATACATGACCACTGGAAAAACCATAGTCTTGACTAGACGGACCTTGGTTGGCAAAGTAATGTCTCTGCTTTTGAATATGCTATCTAGGTTAGTCACAACTTTCCTTCCAAGGAGTAAGCGTCTTTTAATTTCATGGCTGCAATCAAAGCTGGATCTAAAAGAAGGATCCCCTGACACCTCAGTACAAAGTGCTTTTCTATTTTCTAGTAATTTCTGCCAGAAAAAACTGGAGTTGTTTTGTTTTCTATTTTAATAGCTTTTAATACAATCATCACTTTTTCTGACAGAAGTGAGAATTTTATTTTTATTTAAAAATTTTTTATTGAAATATAGTTGATTTACAGTGTTGTATTAATTTCAGGTGTGCAGCAAAGTGGTTCAGTTATGCAGGTGTATTCAGTCATTCAATTGTGTGACCCCATGGACTGTAGCCTACCAGGCTCCTCTGTCCATGGGATTCTCCAGGCAAGAATACTGGAGTGGGTTGCCATTTCCTTCTCCAGAGGATTTTCCCTACCCGGGGATCAAACCCATGTCTCCTTGTTGGAAGGTGGATTCTTTATCCCTGAGCCATCTGGGAAGCCTCTCAGTTATACATGCTGCTGCTGCTGCTAAGTCGCTTCCGTCATGTCTGACTGTGCGACCCCAGAGACGGCAGCCCACCAGGCTCCCTCGTCCCTGGGATTCTCCAGGCAAGAACACTGGAGTGGGTTGCCATGTCCTTCTCCAATGCATGAAAGTGAAAAGTGAAAGTGAAGTCGCTCAGTCGTGTCCGACTCTTAGCGACCCCACGGACTGCAGCCCACCAGGCTCCTCTGTCCATGGGATTTTCCAGGCAAGAGTACTGGAGTGGGGTGCCACTGCCTTCTCCATCAGTTATACATATATCCATATAAATATACATGTTCCTATAGATGGGGTAACAGTGGAAACAGTGTCAGACTTTATTTTTTTGGACTCCAAAATCACTGCAGATGGTGACTGCAGCCATGAAATTAAAAGACACTCACTCCTCGGAAGAAAAGTTATGACCAACCTAGATAGCATATTCAAAAGCAGAGACATTACTTTGCCGACTAAGGTCCGTCTAGTCAAGGCTATGGTTTTTCCAGTAGTCATGTATGGATGTGAGAGTTGGACTGTGAAGAAAGCTGAGTGCCGAAGAATTGATGCTTTTGAACTCTGGTGTTGGGGAAGACTCTTGAGAGTCTCTTGGACTGCAAGGAGATCCAACCAGTCGATTCTGAAGGAGATCAACCCTGGGATTTCTTTGGAAGGAATGATGCTAAAGCTGAAACTCCAGTACTTTGGCCACCTCATGCAAAGAGTTGACTCATTGGAAAAGACTCTGACGCTGGGAGGGATTGAGGGGCAGAAGGAGAAGGGGCAGACAGAGGATGAGATGGCTGAATGGCATCACTGACTCGATGGACGTGAGTTTGAGTGAACTCCGGGAGCTGGTGATAGACAGGGAGGCCTGGTGTGCTGCGATTCATGGGGTCGCAAAGAGTCGGACACGACTGAGCAACTGAACTGAACTGAAAGATGTTATGAGAAGGATTCAAGTCTGATGTCAACCTGCCTGCTCTTAAGTATAGTATATTCTGTGTCTTTCTTTAACACCTTAGAAATTATTACCTCTAAGCTATACAAGTCAAGTGATTTAATATGTTTTTTTCCTTCCCCAAAGCTCTGTTATTTTCTGAAGTCTTAAATCTTTGAAGGCAGCTGAGAGACTATTAAAATGTTTGTAAAAGCTAAATAATTTCCCCTAAAGACAGAGACATGAGCCGTTCTCGGGAGCACTTTGTGGGCAAAAGCCTTAGCCTGTCGTACAGATATCAAAATGGATAATCTCAGCCTTGGTCCACAGAGCCCCAAACCCTCACACCTGACAGCTTGCTACAGCTCTAATAGACATTGACGTTCCTGCCAGCAAATGGAGAAAGTGCGGTTCAAAGAGGCATGGTGGCCCCTCTCAAGCATCTGTGAGATTTAGTAGTCCTGAGTAAATGACTCTCGGCCCATAAATTGCTCCCTGACCTCTCTACCCACCAGCAGCATCAGCACATCTTCCGCAGGACATCTGGCGACATCGCAGGCTGTGACACCCCATCGTCTCCGGGTCACATGTCCTGGCACTTTGAAAACTGACATCACACAGTAGCTTTGGGATGAGACCAGATTAAATATCCCAGTTCCAATCCTTGCTAACTCTCTAGCCTTAAACAAGTCTCCTCGCCCCTCTGAATTCCTCTTCCTGCCTGGAAAAACAAGCTATGAGCTCCTTGTGTTCTCTCCAGACCACGAGCTCCAGGGGGGCTGATGTGCCGGCCTCTCTGCCTCTGTGGCCCAGCAGGGCCCAGGCCCCAGCCACCCAGGACACACTCAGTGTAGGTCTGCTGAGCTGCCGGGGTGCGGAGAAGCAAGATGTGCTCAGGCGCTTCCGTCCTGCTCGACTGTTCTGTGACCCCCATGGACTATAGCCCGCCAGGCACCTCTGTCACAGGATTTTCCAGGCAAGACTACTGGGGTGGGCTGCCATTTCCTTTCCCAGTGAGAGAACTGTGACATTCCAGCTAAATTCCAGAATGTCATGTCTAGAACATAGGTGGATTCCTTCCTCAGGGCTTCTCATACATACAGCCTGGGCTGCCTTGTGTAGGAATCTCAGAGGCTGGAAATTCCCCTTTCCAGTTCCATCGGAGATAATATTGGGTTGGTCAAAAAGTCCATTCAGGTTTTTCCATAAGATGTTATAGAAAAACCCCAACAAACATTCTGGCTAGTCACACAGGAGAATAGTATGATGTGTCCAAGAAAATAGGATGTGCCCAAGAAAATAGGATGCTTTCAGTTGATGAGGCCTTAGGGACCACCCGTCCCACATCCAGGATCCAGCAGCAGAGATAAAATAATGCATAAAAGCAAGACAAACTGGCTGTCAGCTCTGGATCCATATCAGAATCCCCGTGGGAGCCTTTAAAATAAACAGACAGGCAGGGCTGTATCTCCAGAGTCTGTTTGGGAAAGTCTGGGATGGGGCTAGGCATGCATTTTTTTTCTGGAGTTGATTGGGATATTTTGCCTGGTTTAGGAGTCTTTGCATTGGACACATACAAGCTATTATTATTACTCTTTTTAACATCTCCCAAGCAGGGGGTCAAATCAGTCCTTATCAAATGAAACAGCACATTCCTTTCAGAGAGGAGTATCTTAGAGAAGTGTTCCAGCAGCACCTACGGGCAGGGAATTCCGATTTCTAAGAACTGATCTCAGTGATTCATTCCCATGAGCTCCCCCATCCACATGCTGCCTCATCTGTAGACGCCTCACGCCGGGGACCGGCTTCTGAGCTGGCTGGGTCAGCCCTGCTCCAACACGCAGCAGCACGCAGGACAGGACCAAGGGAGTGCTAGAGTGTCGGAATTTTTATCTGCCTCTGAGTAATTGATGCAGAATCTGAGGACCCCAGCTTTGGCTTGGTGCCTCTGCAGGATATATGGAAGCTCAGTGGGGTGTGCTTATCAGCTTTGCCTCAGGATACGTGGTATCATTTCGCCTTGTGAAGCCTCCTTGACAGGTGCAATTATGTTGTCCATCGTCTGTGAGGAGCTTTTGGAATAACTTCCCCTATATTACATAGTGCTTCCCGCCTGCACACTCACTCCAGCTCACTCCTTCCAGTCTTCCTTCTTCTCTTCTTGCTGATATATCCATTAACTTGTGCCCATATTTTTATTTACTCTAGCTATAATTATTAATATCAGCCCTGGTAATTTCCTAGTGGCTCCGAAAACAGAAAGCTTCAAAACCTGCCCTTCTAAACTTAGAATTTTGAAATACTGATCCCTTAACCCTTCTCTGAGTGCTCTGCTTACTATTACATCTTTCTTAACTTCACATATGTTCACACATCCAAAATGCCCTTTGTGCTTGTCAATGTCCCACTTTGGTACTCCTTTCAACTCCTGAATGTCCTTTATGGATCAGTTCAAGTGTTTCCTTTTCTGGGAAACTTCCCTTGGCCACCCATCTCCGACAACCTACTGTATGCATGTTTGTCTCTTTAGAAATAGGAGACATTTGAGGGTCGAGATGCTGTGACCCAGTCAGCTTCACATCCCCATCGCCTACCTTTCAGGAAAGTCCTGTGAATATTTATTGAATGGATAAATGGCCATAGTCAGTGACTCACTCAGGAAACAGTTTTAATATTATTGTTGAGAAGATGTTCAGTTTAGAAGTTCTATGCCCCAGCAGGGATGAAGTTTTGAGTACTTGGTTGATGGGTTAATTTTATTTATTTATTGGCTATCCCAGTTAGCAAACTACCAAACCATAGATGCATAGATGCTTGAGTTTAGCCTAATGAGCTGCAGCTTTTGAGGGACCATGGAAAGCAGTCTCAGAATGAGGCCAGCTTTATCAGTGTGCAACTTTTGCAACTGTGCAGGGCCTCCTGCTTAGAAAGGCCCCATGTTGGTTTAATGCTCTGCTCTGACTGTCTTGATGCCTTGAGATTATTTGCAATTGAAGTATAGTTGATTTATGATATCGTGTTAGTTTCAGGTGTGTACAAAAAAGTGACTCAGAGATATATATATAAAGATACTGACGTGTGTATGTGTGTGTGTGTCTGAGTGTGTAAGGGCTTCCCAGGTGGCTCAGTAGTAAAGAATCCACCTGCCAATGCAGGTGATATGGTTTCAGTCCCTGGGTCAGGAAGATCTCCTGGAGTAGGAAAGGGCAACCCACTCCAGTGTTCTTGCCTGGGAAATCCCATGGACAGAGGAGCCTGGCAGGCTACAGGCTATATATATATAGAGAGAGAGAGAGAGATACATATGTATGTGTATACATATTCTTTTTCAGATTCTTTTCCATTATTGGTTGTTAGGAGATATTGAATAGTTTCCTGTGCTCTAAGAGCAGTAGGCCCTTGTTGTTTATCTATTTCATACAGTGTGTATATCTGCTAATCCCAAACTCCCTGTTTATCCTTCCCTCTCATTCTCCCTTTGATAAGCATGTTTGTTTTCAGTGTCTGTGAGCCTGTTTCTGTTTCATAAATGAGCTCGTTTGTTAGCATCTGTTAAACAAGGGTGCCCGCGTCTTCATGTTCCGAGACCTCACATGGTGTGCCAGTCTTGCCCAGCAGAGCCAGTGCCAGCCCAAGTGACAAGTCCCCAAGAGGTTTATGGTACAGTCAAGATTTCCCTGATTCTGCATCTGGTGCTGCCTTCTGTCCTTTTTTTTTTTCTTTTCATTATTCAAAACGACAGTGAAAGGGGACTGCTGACCCCCAGAGTTGGTATTTTGCCTGTGGGAATGTGCCAGGATTAGTTATCACCCAATGAAAAACTTTTAAAAGGCACTTAAAACAGACCTAATTAGAGAGTCTATTTAAAAGTCATTTCTGACTTCAGAAGTAATTGCAATTCCATGGACCTCCTCATGGCAACTTTCTGTTTTATTTCCTATCATCTGAAGGCATATTTTAAAGACAGAAAAGAATGGTCAGCTTGAGTTCCTTCACTGTGATGGAATTTTATTTGCCTCCCACAAATGATAGAAGAATTTTAGGCAAGCAATTTTATTCAACTGCTTAATTAAGCATAAAAAATGGTTAAAAATGTATCCCTTGAAATAACTTTATAATGAGAAACTTGACCAAAAAATCTTTTTTCTATAAAAGCTAAAGTGAGGAATGGAAATATCCAGGAAAAGAATCTTATGGAATAGATGGGCATCTTTTTCTACAATTATTTCATATAATGTGTATGTTGAGGATTAAACAGGTTTGAAAATAACATGAAAATGTGACTACTGTTTTCTATGTACATGAGTTTTATAGTAGTTCTTTTACTTATTGCAAGCATGGTCTGTGACCACTGTGTAAAGTCTGGAAGGATAGGCAGAAAGAAAAAATAAGTGAATTCTAATCACTGTTGCCATTTTGACAAAAGTCTCTTCTGCCCTTTCCTTTACACAAGTGCTCCTAAACTCAATACTGTTTTATAACTCACTTTTTTCAGTAGCTGAATGTATATAATTCACTCAACCAGTTTTTATTCTTGGAAAATTGAGTAGTTACCGGTTTTGTTTTGTTTTCACAAATGCAGATATTTATTTAGCAGCAACCTTGTATATATCTATGAGTATTTTATGTTTGTTTTTACTATTAACTATCCCTGACTTCTCCATGCGGCCTTTTGTGAGGCCCTTCAGTTCTTTGGCAGATGCATTTGCGGTGGACGTGCAAGAGCCATATGCACACCACCCCTGCCTTCGTCACGTTAGCAGGCTCATCGTGCACTTGCTGCGGTCTCTTGGCTGTTTCCTCTGCAGTTCAGCATTCATCCTCTCCTGTTACGTGCCAGGCCCTGGGTTCAGTACCGGGGTACAAAGATAAGATACAGTCCTTTGGTCGTGGGTGGACGTGGGAAAAATTGATGAAGGCAGTAGAAAGACAGAAGCTCCCAGTTATAAGAAGATTAAGTACTAAGGATATAATGTACATGACATATATAATTAACTTTACTGTATATAATATATGGGCTTCCCTGATGGCTTAGCAGGTAAAGAATCCATCTGCAATGCAGGAGACATGGGTTCAATCTCGGGGTCGGAAGATCTGGAGTTGGGAATGACTACCCACTCCAATATTCTTGCCTGAAGAGTCCCTTGGACAGAGGAGTGTAGTGGGCCACAGTCCAAAGTGTTGCAAAGAGTTGGACACAACTAAGCAGGCATGCAATACCATGTCTTACGTAAAATCTGTTGAAAGTAAATCTTATGTGAGTTCTCATCACAAAGAAAATATTTTTTTTTCTTTTTTAAAAACTTTACGTCTATATGAGATAATGGATGTTCACTAAACCTACTGTGGTAATCGTTTCATGATTTACGTTAAGTCAAATCATTATGCTTTATACCTTAAACTTATACAGGCTGTATGTCAATTATATCTCAATGAAACTGACTAAAAAATAAAATGTAAAGGAAAAAAGACCCAGTCCCTCTGCCTAAATGATATGTTAATCTAGTGGGAAAGAGGACATAAATATAGCTACTGAGAATGTGAAGATGATGTTAAGGAAGCAGAAAGAAGGGAAATTAAGGAGGCTGTCCCAGAGGAGAACCTGCAAAGAACATGCAGGATTTTGACAAGGAGGGGAAGACAGTGATCTGAGTAGAACTGAGAGCGTGAGCAGAAAACTGCAGTAGCGAATGTGCGTATGTCCTCAGGAGAGACTCAACTAGACCGTCCACTCTGGAAGTGGAGCTGGGAATGATGTGGAGAGTGTGAGTTGGGACCAGACTGCAAAGGACTGGAAAGCCAGTCTCAATCTTTTATTTCTTTCTTTCTTTAATGATCTGTTTGTATTTACTCGGCTGTGCCGGGTCTCAGATTGCAGCATGCAGGGTCTTCCATCTTCCTTTGTGGCACTCTGGATTTTAGTTGCGGCATGCAAAATCAGCTGAGGCGCACAGACTCTTAGTTGCGGCATGGCATGTGGAAGCTAGTTCCCTGACCAGGGGTGGAACCTGGGACCCCTGCACTGGGAACATGGAATCTTAACCACTGGACCACTAGGAAGTGCCTCATTTTTACTTCTTGCTGTAAGAAGTGATAAGGCAGTGACAACCTTGAGCAGCTGGGGCAGGACTGGACCCAGAGGTTTAGGAGCTTAATTCTGGTTTAGCCAGGAGAGGATGGAGTCTGAATTTGCAATTAGGAGTCTCTTGCAGCCGGGTAGGTGAGAGAGGGTGGAGCCTTACCTGACTCTAAGCCCCGGCCACAAACATTCAGGACAGCTCTCAGAGGTAGAATCAAAAGAACTCGGCATTCTAACCCTAATCAAATAGTTTAGGTATTACTTAAATACATAGTTAATAGCATGAGTAATTCCTTGTCAAGTTGCTAAGCTCCTAGATTTAAGAAGGTGTCTTCTGGGCTGTACTTCTCTCAACATGGTGCCTGTGATAGTCAGACAAGTGGCTCTTGACAAATCCTTATTAAATGGGAGGGTCATAACCAGGGTCTCCAGTGAGAGACAGAACTCTTGCGCCTCTCAAAAGTGTTATATTTTAAGGATAAGGCTGTCGCAAAGGAATGTAATGACATATTCAAGAACCAAAGCTTTGTTTAGCATTTTTCTTCGAAAGATAATCCTTATAGCTTAAATAAGAATGTGCCTTAATCACCAAGCCTGGGTCAGAAAGACCGAAATCTAAATGTACTTGTGGGATTTCAAGCACTGATGAATAGGCACTCATGCCGGCGGCAGAAAGTGTTGCTTCAAAAACAAGTTATTAGCTTGCCTAGGTCATGGAATTTGGGGGCAGACAGCCACAGGACATAAAGGAACATTAGGGGGCAATTGAAATGCTCTGAGGACACTGGTTCCATGAAGATGTATGTTGGTCAGACAAATGCGTTCCTATTATTGTATATAAATTATGACATGTCTGTATATCAAGCTGATAGAAAAATAAGTGATTAGAACCAAAATGTAAAGTGTTACTGGAGTCTGATTGCTGAGATTATTTCAAATTATCTTCCCCCAGATATCTGTTCTGTATAAATTCATGTCTGTTTATAAAAGCCAATTTATAGCAACTTAGTACAGTCCACATTTTCTGTGTGCCTCAGACAGACCAGATCCTGTGCAGCCTCTGGAGTGTGCAAGGTGAATGTCACAGACAAGGCCCTGTCCTGACAGGGTCAGCGCAGCTGCCACGTGAGACCCCAAAGTGAGAGCAGTGCTCTTGTAGGTTTGCGAAGCTCAGGGAGCTTGCTCTTACAAGGAGAGGAGACTATGTTTTTTAAAGACCAGATTAAAAAAAAATCTCAGCAATCTTGCCGTGTTGACTGCTCTGGCCATTTGGTTTTGGTGCTGATTCTAACACCTTTAACAATCTCAACTATCAAGCTGAGTTATTCTGACACTAGGTGAGATCCTTGCAGGTGATCCTGGCAGTGGACGTTCTTTCTCACAGAGATGTAAACGCCTTGCTGTAAAGTATACGTGTGAACTTTCAACACGTAACTAAATGGCATGAATCTTCTGTGTTAAGTTTTCATCCCATCCAGAAGATTCCAGCAGCTTATCATCATCAGGCTTGATGTGGACTTTTCCTTTGCTAACTCTGCCCAGGGATGCCGAGGTCCAGCGATCTAATGGCCAGTTGGAGGAGAGGATGATTCCTTTGAAAACAGAAATGAAACCAACACCAATTAATTTAATTTGCAAATAAAAAATAGTGCTGGAAGATCATTTTAGATCTCAATGGACCTAGGTTCTATCATTTTATAGTGCAAAACCAATACAATATTGCAAAGTAATTAGCCTCCAATTAAAATAAATAAATTTAAATTTTTAAAAAATGAAGACACCTGAGACCCAACACGGTTAAGCTACTCAAGTGTACTTGGGTTACAAGCAAGGTCTCCTGTCTGTCAGGACTGGACCACACTGCTCTCATCTTAAACTTTGGCTTTTATATACAGTCCATTTGTTTATTGTTTAGTCACCAAGTCATATACGACTCTCTTGTGACCCCATGGACTGCGTGCAGCCTGCCAGGTTCCTCTGTCCATGGAATTTTCCAGGCAAGAATACTGGAGAGGGTTGCCGTTTCCTTCTCCATACAATCCATGCCCCCGTCCAAATAATCCATTTCCATTTGGCCCAAATGAGAGGAGCCTGACCTCCACTTAGAAACCTTCAAAAGAAGTGAATATAGAAGCCCTTGGCAACACCCCCCCCCCCCCACCCCTGGATTTCACAGACTTCCCTCCTGGGAACTTATATGTGCTATTTCTTTCCTCCCAGCCCACTCCACAAAATGCCACTACCTATTACTTCCTCGAACAGATTGGGATTTTAGTCATTCTCTTTTTACTTGATTTTAATCCTCTGAAGGCCTGCCTGCTCCATTTGCTACAGTTAACGTGCAGAAACTTCACATGCAATGAAAATCATACTTGGTAGTCTGGCATTTCAGCATCTTAAGAAGCTAAATAGCTCCATCCTCATTAAATTAGGTACAAATTGGAGAAGAGAATTACATACTGAAAACCATAGACGCAAAACGATGGGTTAATGTTATACCTTAATATAACATGTCGTGACATGCAGTGAGAGCGTGAGGCCAATTAGCAAGCAAGACTTCTGCTCGGGTTCAGATTTTCTGCCGGGTACGTAGGGAAAGGATCGAGACTTGAAGGATGGCATTTATCAAACACTCTTGGATAGAAAGTTTCCATTTTAGTGATAGGACATGCGTTCATATAAAAAAGACCACCCCCATCACATAGTAATACAGCAGAGACCCAAGGGCTCCTCCAAAATTATTGCCTGCACGTTGGCATTTATGCATCTGACTTTATTGCTACAAACTACTAAAATCTGTTTCAATTGTGTCTAAACTGGAGTTTTAATACATTCCCAAAATACATCCTGCTTTGCTTCAGTTACCAGATCATAAGTGACACCTCTGAGCAGGGGTGTGGCTTGGGTGCCCTGCCCCGACCTTTTCTAGCGCTGCTTTCCTGTCAGTCTGACTGGTACAGGAAGGTGAGGTCAACCATAACTCCCCCTGCTCCTCCTGGTGTGCATGCCCAGGATACTGTCAGAAACAGTGTATGGGGGCCGGGGACTTGGGGTCAGCAACGTGTGGGACAGGGGATGATTTTCTGCTGTTCTAAAGCAGAAAAGCCCTGTCACCAAGTTTTTAAATTAACAGAACCTGCCCAAAGGGGAGCCGTGGTCTTTGCGTTGCTGATTGATGTCAGCCTTGTAAATGCAGGGCTCCCACCACAGGGCTGGATGCTCAGAGAACACCACCTCTCCTGCATGGGTGTCTGTGCAGAGCCGAAGGCTGGGAGAGAAATCTGCAGACTGGGAATACAGGAATATTTTTAGATTTCAGATCTCAGTCCCAGTGAAGGGCACACAGGCAGCCATGAGAAGCACCTCACCTTCAGGTCTTGCTGCCACAGAGAGTGCCAAGGCACAAACCCAGCCCCTGCCTCTCCCAGCTCAGCGGGTCGGAGCATGCTGGCTCTCAGAAGAGTCAGAAATTGCTTTCTTCAAGCCTGAAGAGGAAGCTTATCCAGAAGCAGATCTCCTGGAAAGAGGACTTTGTCCCTCATGCTTACCTAAAAATGCTTACGGCAGCAGGCAGATCGCCCAGCTCTCAGCTTGTGTGTCTCTGAAGGGGGTGATATTGTCGGCCAATGCTCAGATGAAAGGTCCTTCGTGAATATCCTGCCACGCCTTATTGTTGGTGATAGTGGTGTTCCATATGCTGGCGGGGAGTCAAATTCCCAGGGAATATGTGATTTGAAAGCCCGTGTGGTATATTTGGGCTTCCCTCGTGGCTCAGTTGGTAAAGAATCTACCTAGAATGCAGGAAACCCAGGTTTGATTCCTGGGTGGGGAAGATCCCCTGGAGAAAGAAATGGCAACCCACTCCAGTATTCTTGGTCTTCCCTGGTGGCTCAGACAGTCAAGAATCTGCCTGCAATTCGAGAGACCTGGGTTCTATCCCTGGGTCACAAAGATCTCCTGGAGAAGAGAATGACAACCCATTCCATTATTCTTCCCTGGAAAATGCCCTGGACAGTCCACGGATTTGCACAAAGTCAGACACAACTAAGCAACTAACAAGGAAGGAAGTGGTATATTTATGTCAGTCGCTGGTGTGTTTCCATAAATGCATCTTTGTGCCCTTTGAGAGGTGTCCCAAGGCTATCAGATCGGTCAGGGCAGCGTCCAGGACACACAGTCACTCAGACATCCAGGCAGGGTTATTGTCTTTCGGCTGCAAGCTTGACCACCTCTGCAGTCCTCCATGTATTCACCCCAGGAGTGTATGATGGAAAATTTAGTCTTGCAGCCACTTCTAGAAATAGCCAGAAAGCATCCCTAAAGCTTTGCTTTGGGGCCTTATTTCAAGGGGCAGCAAGGAAATAGGAATGACTTCTTGTTTTTAATCCCAGCACCAATAAAATCAGAGGTTGGTGTTTATATATCACAGGGTGATGGTTTTGAAAGAGAAATAAAAGTAAATGATGAAACTTTGGGAAAAATGGGCTCTCTGGAATGGAACCAAGAGCAGACTCTCAATGTTGACCTTTTGGTTAAAGCTGCATAATGCAGTTTATGTCATTCCCTCCAGATACGTGATTTTATTGGTTTGCTGGGAATTTTGGCTTAAGGGAAATTGTACACTGAGGGAATAAAGTGTTTACCTCTTATTAATGCCAAAGGCCTGTCCCCATGGTGAGATGCTATAATAGAAAATAGCACATATGTAGGTCCTCCCTCTAAGAGCTTATATTCTAAGGATCTGTGATTCACAAAAGACATTTTCAGGTAGCTGTCATACTGTCTTCATTAAGAGCATTTAGGACAACATGATGCTTTTCCACCCATGAAGTTGTTCTATTTTGCTTATAATCTATAACTCCTAGAGACTTGGAGGCTTATAATAAACCATTTTGAAGTGCTGAGATCCTAGGATAAAAATAGTATAATCAATCTTCAGAACCTAAAGTTGATCCAATCATCATTCACTGATTTGTTGATTGTTAATGGACATTTCCTGGTTTGTATGTTTTAGCTTTAGTATATATTAAGGTAAAATGACATTTTGATAATGAAGTGCATTTCTTTGGGTCATAGAAGTGGAAATTCCCCTCTGACGAAATCTCTCCCTTCTTTGATGGGATGTTCTAGGCTTACTGGCCATTGGATTTCTTTTTTTTTTTTTTTTTCTTTATATTCCCTTACGACCACATCCATTTATGGCTCTGCTGGCTCTCTGAATGCTGATGACCTTTCAAAATATAACTCCAGTTTGGACCTCTCCTCTGATCTCCAGCCTCCTGTACAAACTTTCTGCTTGAGTCTCCACTTATATATAAAATGCCCATCTCACACTGAGTCTATCCCAATTGGGCCCATGATCTTCTGATCAGATCTGAGTCCTCCTACAGCCCTCTTCATGGCGTGTGCGTGTGCTAAGTCACTTCAGTTGTGTCCAGCTCTGCAATCCTATAGACTGTAGCCCGCCAGGCTCCTCTGTCCATAGGATTCTCCAGGCAAGAACACTGGGGTGGGTTACCATCTCCTCCTCCAGGGGAATCTTTCCAACCCAGGGATCAAACCCAAGTCTCTCACGTCTCCTGCACTGGCAAGCGGATTCTTTACCACTGGTGCCACCTGGGAAGCCCTTCATGGCAGCTGATGAAAACTCCGTCTTTTCAGTGGCTCAGACGAAAACCCAAGAGTCATTCTGGCATCTTCTGTGACATTTACATCCATGCCCTGCCAGCTCCATGATGAGAAGGCCATCTATTCTCCCCATCTCCGAATTCTGAATTCATTTGGCCCCTCACTTCTCACTCCAGCTTGTTCAGAGTACACCTGGAACCTGACTGCCTCTCAGCCCCCAGCTCCACCGTCTGTCCCGGCTACCCTTATCGCTGCCGGTCTTCCTGCAGGGACTGCCAGCAGGTCTCCACTTCCTGCCTTTTTGCTTGTTCCTACATTTTATGGGGGCATAGTTGCTTCACAATGTTGTACTATTTAATAATTAATATTAATAGCTTTTACTCTTCAGCAAGGTGAATCAGCTATATATAAACATATATCCCCTCGTTTTTGAATTTCCTTCCCATTCAGGTTACCACACAGCACGGGGTAGGGTTCCCCAAGCTATCCAGTAGGTTCTCGTTAGTTATCTGTTTTGTACATAGCATCAACAGCCTGTGTATGTCCATCCTAGTCCCAGTTTATCCCACCCCCATGCCCCGTCTGTCCCCTTAGCATCCATACATTTGTTTTCTATGTCTGCAGCTCTGTTTCTCTATTGCAGATCATCTGTACCGTATTTCTAGATTCCACATATATGCATTAATATGCAATATTTCTTTTTCTCTTCCTGACTCACTTCACTCTAGGTCCATCCACACCCCTACAAATGACCCAATTTCATTCCTTTTATGGCTGAGTAATGGAGAAGGCAATGGCACCCCACTCCAGTACTCTTGCCTGGAAAATCCATGGACGGAGGAGCCTGGTAGGCTGCAGTCCATGGGGTCGGTAGGAATTGGACACGACTGAGCGACTTCACTTTCACTTTTCACTTTCATGCATTGGAGAAGGAAATGGCAACCCACTCCAGTGTTCTTGCCTGGAGAATCCCAGGGACGGGGGAGCCTGGTGGGCTGCCGTCTCCGGGGTCGCACAGAGTCGGACACAACTGATGCGACTTAGCAGCACGGCTGAGTAATATTCCAGTGTATATATGTGCTGTATCTGTTTTATCCATTCGTCTCTTGATGCCGACTTCAGTTGACTGTGTGTCCTGGTTGTTGAACATAGCACTGCTCTGGACACTGGGAGGCCTGTGTCTCTTCTGCGTCCTGTCTGGTTCTGTTCACCACCAGCCACCTGAGCGCCTGCGAATAGCTGAGTCATATCACGTGCCCCCTCCTCAGAGCCACCACGCCTCCCACCTCACCGCCGGAACCACCGCCCATGAAAAATGCCCCACGCTGTCAGCGCTCTACTCTCGCCTTCCCACGCCTTCTCCTCCCCCCACCTCCCCCTCCTCCCCCCGCCTCCCCCTGCTCCCCTCGCGTCTCTTATCCTCCCCCTCCTCCTCCCACATCCCCCTCCTCCCCCCGTCTCCCTCCTGCCACGTCCCCTCCCTCCTCCCACGTTTCCCTTCACCCCGCATCTCCTTCCTCCCGTGTCCCCCTCCTCCCCCTGCATCTACCTCCTCCCCCTGCGTCTCCCTCCTCCCCCTGCGTCTCCCTCCTCCTTCCGCGTCTCCCTACGCCTCCGCGTCTCCCTCCCCACTCGGTCTTCGTACTCTCCCTGCGTCTCTCCTCCTCCTCCCCCGTCTCCCTCTTCCCGCGCCCCCTTCCTCCCGAGTCTCCCTACCCCACCCTGCACCTCCCTCCTCCCCCCGCATCTCCCTCCTCCCCCATCTCCCTCCCCCCGCGTCTCTCTTCCTCCCATCCCGCTTCCCCCTGCTCCTCCCGCATCCTCCTCCCCCGGCGTCTCTTTCCTCCTTCGTCTCCCTCTCCCCGCGTCTTCATCCTTCCACGTCTCTCCTCCTCCTCCTACGTCCTCTCCTCCCATGTCTCTCTCCTCCCATGTCCCCCTCTTTCTGCGTCTCCCTCCTCCCACGTCCCCCTCTTTCTGCGTCTCCCTCCTCCCACCTCTCTCTCCTCCCGCATCTTCCTCGTCTCACATCTCCCTCCTCCCGCGTCTCTCTCCCTCCGCGTGTCTCTTCTCAGCTCTGGTCAGGTCGATCTGCTCCCGCATCTCCTCGGTCACACCAGCCTGACTCACGAATGCCCCTGCTCCCGGGGGTCCCTACTTGTCGTCTGCTTCCTCAGAAGTCTGTGCTGCCCCCTCATCCCCTCCTTCGCATCTTCACTCAAGTGCAAACTTAACACCACTGTATTGAAATGAAGTAACCAACCCCTTCTCTCCAGCTCCCAAGCTCCCT